>NC_138199.1:1800000-2200000 GCF_964194105.1 Spermophilus citellus | reverse complement strand
GTAGAAAGTCAAAACAGCACATCAGCAGACTCCTTTGAACTCTGATGGTCAGATTTTACCCTTGAAGATGGCTGCTCAGGATTATATCAGCCAGAAAGTCCTTCTCGGAATCAGTCTCTGGAGAGCTGTCCTGAGGGGCTGTGCTGGAGGGAATGAGACAGAGGAAATCCACAGGAGAGCACTCCCCCGTGGCCTCTTCCTCCCCCACCATCCAGTCCCTCCCTAGCCCATGGACCTCCCAGACCAGCACCCTATATGAGCTGGACCCAGCCTGGGCTGGCCTCAGGGCCAGGGATCCACTGCAGCCACCAAGACTCAAAGCCACGTCCTCCAACAGTGACAGGGAGCTCTCATTCAAGGGGGGGGGCACTCAAGAAAGTCCAGGAGTGGACCCCATGGGTAGAATAGAAAGGGCAGGCTTTAGAGAGCCAGGCAGACCTTGGCTTTCAGAGGGGGACAGAGGAATCTGTGACTAAGGGGCCACCCAAGTTCCACTCCTTGGGAAAATGCTGCATCTTCGTTAGTGTGTGCCACTGTATGGGACCCTCCAGCTACTGCTGCTTGACACCCCACCCATCAGGACACTGATTTGATGACTACAAATTGCTCCTTCCACCTACTAATCTGGGGGCCTCCTGGGAACCTTCTGACACCTGTTTGAGGTACTTAGGCACCCCCGGGGACTCTAGATGCTTCCTCATACGGCTGATTCGGGTACCCTCAGTACTGATTCTGCACTCCTGCAGACCTCAGGGACTCCAAGCACTCCTTGACACACCTGATCCAGGATTTAGAGACTCCAGTTACTTCAATTATACTGAACAAACGAATCAATGTCTTATGCAACCACTTTCTCCTTTGCTGCTCAAACCCAACTCCCAGCAGAATCTCAATCCACACAGTTATCCCTCTCTACTAAGTGCTCCACCCGGTTCCAGGCCCAGGGGGTGCAGTTTTGAGCAAGCTACATGAAGTCCCATGCTCCTGGAGCTGATGCTCCTTTGGAGAAGAGAAATGGAGATGAGTGACCAATTGCACGGGACAACTGTCCATAGATCAGAGGCTCCAAAGAACACAGGGCAGAGAACCGTGGCCAAGTCTGCTCTACCCCTCTGCCCTGAGAAGGTGACATTGCAGGTGAAGGTTGAGAAGCCAAACTTCAAGAGGAGAGGAATGCAGGGGAGGGGACCAGGGGGAGCCCATGACCTCACAGGTCGCCTCCAGACATAGCTGCAAGGTACACGGAATGCATGGTGACACTGTAAGTTGTTGGGCTACTATGCTACCTATCACAATCATCCGTTTTCATTTCTGCTCCTCACAAGAGTCCCGGGAAGTAGGGAGGTGGGGGGAATCGATATTCAGAAATCGATCTGATCTACAGCATCCACCAGTAAAATGAACTCTTGCTCCCTTCCCTCTCTGTATTAAAAAACAAACAAACAAACAAACAAACAAACAAAAACGAGGACAATTCTTTCTAAAAAGTTGCTTCTCACTGGAAAAATGCCGTAAAATTAATGTATCCCTGTAATGAGGACAGTCGTACTTGAACAATACGTGGGGCTATTGTCTGCTCCCCGGGGCTCGGCAAATAGACCTCTTGAGTTTGAATAAGACCCATTTGCCTCTGTCCAAATGTCAAGATTTATGTTAAATTGGATTTCTGAGGCTGCGATTGTGCGCACCACTCAGAGGAGCAGAGTGGGCCAATGTAAACAGCTTCTTCCGAGCTCCATCCAGCCTGACCCAGTTACGCAAAAACGGGGGCAATTGCTCAATCCCAACGCCCGGAACCAGGGGTGGGTGCTCTGAGCAGGGTCACCGTGTTCGCAGAGCCTGGGAACCTGCATCGACAAAAAGGAGATGCTCTAAGGACAAACGGGGTGGGTTAAAACAGAGACACCCCATCCCAGCAGGCGGAGTCTGGCTTTGTTCTCAGGCCCACTTTCAGGTTTGAACAGAGAATGGCAATAGGAATTTCCTGGGCCAACCTCGTTGTTGACCTGGGCCATGTCTGTGGCATCCTCCAGACACAACTGAGGAGCACTGAGTGTCTTTAAAACCCACCAACCAGACCGGGTCAGGATCAGGGGTTCGCTGCCAGACCCTGCATGCAGGAATCGGGATGTGGGTGGGTGGGTGGAGAATGAGAGTTGTGGGGGGCATATATCTTGCTAGGGGTCCCCCTGGGCTTCACGAGGAAACTCGCAGATACAGAGCAGCAACCAACCACCTTCTGAAGACCACCACCAAGACTCTTTCGCATGCATCATCTCATTTAATGTTTTCAAAATTTGCTTTCAATGAAGGTCGGTTCAAACACAGATCTCCTCCTACCTGTCAGGCATTGTCCTAGGCACTGGGGGGGGAGGACTTTCCAAAAGCTTGTTTCCCATGGGGCTTTGAAAAGGGGAAGAGAAAGATACCATTTTAATAAAAATATAACTTCCCATGGTAACGCGATCAGTTCTGGGTTTGATTCCCAGATGCACCCTTGGGGTAGACTGCCTCATTGTCCCCCCATATCAAAGTTCTTCCATGGTGGCAGAAACCCAAATTTTACCTGTGTGCCTAACACTTAAAACAAAGACTTCATTTTCTCAGTCTCTCCGTGTTGGGTGAAGCACTGATCTAAGTTGTGGCTCATGAGATATAAGCTGAAGCCATGTATACAATTTTAAGTTTCCTTAAAGGCACAGAATATGACCTTCCTCCATTTCCTCCTTCTAATGTAGACATAATGGCTGGCGCTCCAGCAGCTACTTTGGACCCTGGAAGAAATAAGCTATTTTATTTTGTCCGTGATTTTTTTTGGAGTTCTGTTTCCATTAGTCTTAGCTGTACCTAATCTTAACCAAGTCCCTCCTACTAACTGTGTAACTTTGGGAAATGGGTTCAAATTTTCCTAGTCTCTGTTTCCTTAGCTAAAATGATGAGACTGATTAGAATACCCACTTCACATGGTTGCACGATGCCCGTCGCTTTCACACCTGAGAATGAGTCAGAATCCCTTGGAGCTTATTAAACCGCAGAAGGCTAAGACCTGCCTGCGCTTCTGATTTAGTAGAAACCTGAAAGTCTGCATTTCTAATAAGTTCCTAGATGCTATTGCAGGTGCAGGTGGCCAGAGGTCACCCTTCGAGGGTGGCAACCTCAGTGCGACCCCCTGATGAAGAGACGTGAAGAGGGCTTGGGCTCAGCCGGCACATGTGATTTCTCTCCTTTTGGGTCTCAGTGTCCTGTCAAACACGGTGCCGATACCTCTCACCTTCATGCCAGCCCTCAGGCCTCAGAGACCCCAATCCTTGATTTTTGCAGGAGTGAGTCTAACTTAAATGTTGCTTGCAGAAGGCACCAGTGGAGGCCAGTGACCCATCCCCAGGAGAGGCCTTTGCATTGCAAGCCTGGTTTTTCATCTGCAAAGACACCATCCCCATGACCACGAGGCATAGGGGCTCACTGCTCGGGCCATTCAGCAGAAGCGCTCCCTCCCAGGCCTCCCTTCTGCCACCACATGCCATGGTGAGTAGGTGAGGCCTGGGGGTGGGTGGTTCCCGGGCCTGGAGCTGCCAGATGGTCCATGCATGGACAGGCACGAGCCCCAGATGTGCCCAGGCCATCAAAAACTCCATTTCCCCATTTAGCATTCAGGGGGTGGTACAGGGTGAGTCTCGAGGCTGGGATCCTGCATCAGGGTGAGCTCTCCAAAGGAACAGAACCAATAGGATGTAAATAGGATAATAAGAGGGATTATGAGACCAACTTGGACAACTGGAGGCTGAAGAGTCCCACAATGGCTATCTGCAGGCTGGAGGGCTGGAGAAACCAGTAGCTGCTCAGTCCCAAAAGCTGGGAACCTCAAAATAAGAGGGACCAATGTCACAGTCCAAGGCTGATGGCTTGAAAGCCCCATGGAGAGTAACTGGGTCCAATGCATGTTCAAATCTCGGAGAACCGAGATTTGCCTGCACGCACCTGCACCTGCAAGCTTCCCCCTTCTTCCATTTTTTGGTTCCTTCCAGGCCCCCAGCCTATTGGATGGTGCCACCCACATTCAGGGTGCTTCCCACTGAGTTCACTAACCCACATGTCAATCATGTCCGAAAACACCCTCATAGACACACCCAGAAGTGTACTTGAGTTCATCTGCCTTCTGTCACTGTGACAAAGTACATGAGGAAAACTAACTTAAAGATAAGAAAGGTTCATTTTGGCTCAGGGTTTCAGAGATTTGAGTTCACAGTTGCTTGGCTCTGTTACTTGGGGCCTGTGGTAGCTCACAACATCATGGTGGGAGCACGTGGCAGAGGAGGCAAATTCACCCTGACCATGGCAACCAGGGAAGTAAAAGAGGGGGGGACTGGAGTCCCAATGTCCCCTTCGAGGACATTCTTCCCACTAAGACCCACCCCTCAAAGGTTCCCCCCCCCCAGTCCTAATAGCACCACAGTCTCAGGACCAAACCTTCAACACATGAGCCTTTGGGTGACATTTGAGATCCCAACTCTAGCCGTGTGTGACCAGTTTCTATATGTCTCTCAGCCTAGGCAAGGGGACAACCAAGGTCAGCCATACAGATCCCTTTCTCCACTGGCCACTTGGGTAAAACCTCGGCTTCGCTCAGCTGAGGAACCTGCCCTCTTTCTTCAAAGGTAGCCTTCTTCCTTGATGAGAGGGGCTGATGCCCGGGCTCACCATGGCCCGGGAGGCCTCTTGCTGCCCAGGCTCCCTGCAAAAGACTGACCTGTCCTTAGGACCCCTGGGCACCAGCCGACACCAAGAGCCCAGGTTGGGACAGCACCATCATTGTAGCCTGGGGGTCAGCAGTTCCCAGCCACCTTTGACACCAAACGGAGGTACAGTGTGAGGCCACATTAGGGAAGGCACACGGGGCCCCTGACTAAGGTTTAGAGGGCACAGTCCCGTCCACATCTCGGCTTTGGCTGCCCCTTAGTTACATGAACTTGGGTGGAACTCTCTGAGCCTCAGTTTCCTGCCCTGTAAAATGGAAATTTAATGCTGTTTAAACAAGATACTTGGTTGTAAGCAATATAAGCCAAGTCTGCTAATTTAAGCAGAAAAGACATTTCTTTTTTTAAAGTTTTTAAAAATACATTTATTTATTTATTTATTGCACCTGAAATATCTTTATTTTTATTTTTCGTTCTATTTTTAAGTAATTTCTAATTTATATATGATAGCAAAATTAAAATGCATTTTAATTCTTATTGCATATATAGAGCACAATTTTTCATATCTTTGGTTATATATATAGTATATTCACACCAATTTGTGTCTTCATACCTTACTCTGGATAGAAACAATCATCACATTCCACCATTATTAATAACCCCCTGCCCCCTCCCTTCCCCTCCCACCCCTCTGCCCTATCTAGAGTTCGTCTATTCCTCCCATGCTCCCTCTCCCTACCCCACTATGAGTCAGTCTCCTTATATCAGAGAAAACATTCAGCATTTGGTTATTTGGGATTGGCTAACTTCACTCAGCATTATCTTCTCCAACTCCATCCATTTACCTGCAAATGCCATGATTTTATTCTCTTTTATTGCTGAGTAATATCCCATTGTGTACATATGCCACATTTTTTAATCCATTCATCCATTGAAGGGATCTAGGTTGGCTCCACAGTTTAGCTATTGTGAATTGTGCTGCTATAAACATTGATGTGGCTGTGTCCCTGTAATGTGCTGTTTTCAAGTCCTTTGGGTATAGACCGAGGAGTGGGATAGCTGGGTCAAATGGTGGTTCCATTCCAATTTTTCAAGGAGTCTCCATACTGCTTTCCACATTGGCTGCACCAATTTGCAGTCCCACCAGCAGTGTAAGGATGTACCTTTTCCCCCATATCCTTGCCAACACTTGTTGTTGTTTGTCTTCATAATAGCTGCCATTCTGACTGGAGTGAGATGAAATCTTAGTTTTGATTTGCATTTCTCTAACTGCTAGAGATGTTGAACATTTTTTCATGTATTTCTTGATTGATTGTATGTCCTCTTCTGAGAAGTATCTCTCCAGGTCTTTGGCCCATTCGTTGATTGGATTATTTGGGTTTTTTTGGTGCTTAGCTTTTTATATATATTTTTTTCTTATATACATGACAATAGTGGAGTGCATTACATTCAATTTTTTTTGCATTACAATTCTTAATACACCTTTATACCACACTTTATCAAATCTCTGTTTGTATATATGGTATGTTGTTTGTATATATGGTATGTATTTATTTATTTATTTTTATGTGGTGCTGAGGATTGAGCCCGGGGCCTTGCCCATGCTAGACGAGCGCTCTACCCCTGAGCCCCAGCCCCAGCCCCTGAAAAGGCATTTCTTAACTGGATATTGGCATACACCTGGGCACCAAGAGATGGGCACAATAATATTCCTAGCAGCACCCTTCAAACACAAAATGCGAGCCACGAGGGAACGGGTGAACCCTTGTGGCATATCCATGCCACATGACGGAGGGCAAGCAAACCTCCATCACATGAGCCCAGGGATGGGTGGCACTGTCAGGAGTCAAGGGACCGATACCCAGAGGGTGCACAGACACAGTTCCGTTTATGTAAAGTCAGAAACACGCCCATCAAATCTAGAACTGTGGACGGTGCTTGCATCTGGGAGGAGGGCCTGGGGGAGCCAAGGAAGGTACTGACCATGGCCACAATCTGGTGTTTTGTTTGTTTGTTTGTTTTTTGTTTTTTTTTTTTTTTGTCTGAGTTCCGATTTCACTCCTGTGTTTGCTTTGCCAAAATTCATTGAGCAGCTGCTCAGCCCTGTGGCATTTTCTGTATGCTATATGATGGGTCAATATGAAAGCTGAATTAAAACACACTAGGGCCGGTGAGGTGGCTCACCGGAGCCCTGGGAGGGCAAGAGAGCCAGCCCTGAGTGCCACAGCGACCAGAACAGGGCCCCTCTTCCTGGCTCTGAGCTGGCCCAAGAGAGATTTGACCATTAAGCTCCAGGACAGAGGGGACAGGTCTGAATCTCATCCCTGCCACCCCTTCACTGTGGGGCCCTGGACAAGTCTTTGGACCTTTCTGATTCTGTGACCTCATGTAGGATGGGGAATGACCCCGCTGTCATAATAACCTGTCATTACCAGGCACTCTCCTGGGGACCTGGTCACTCTTGGCAGAATGGATCCTGGATGATCCCTCCTCCTCACGGCAGAACGCAGGTGAGCCTGTCTGATTGGCTGGCCCTGGCCCCGCCCACACACCCCTACCTGGGAGGCTGGGAGCAGGGACTGAGACTTGGAAAGAACCCCAGAGGCCAGCTCTACCCTACACGGTAGGTGACTCTCCAGATGTCCCCAGAGATTCTGATGTGCCTGATCTGGGGAGAGGCCAAAACACTGCCGTCGTTAATTTTAACCTCTCTAAATGATTTCAGTATGACTCAGAGCTGAGAGCCTTTTCCCAGAATTTTCACTTTTGGAATCCTGTAAACTTTTTAAAAGGAAAGGATCTGGTGATCTAGCAGCCCCATATCTGTCACGGTTTCTGTCCATTCAAACCTAGTACTACTACAGTTACTTCCCCCACACCCCCTCGTCCATGCCTTTGTTTTTCCTTGTTTTCAATCATCTGTGGTCAACCATGGTCTGAAAAATTAAATAGAAAATTCCCAAAATAAATTATTCACAAGTTTCAGATGGTGTGCCATTCACAGTGGCATGACAAACTGTCCCACTCTTCGTCCCCATACTGCTGGGGAAGTGCGCCAGCTCTTTGTCCAGTGGATCCATGCTGTATAAGCTACCCACCCGTTAGTCACTTGGTAGCTGTTTCAATGGTCAGATCAACCAGGAAGTGTCACAGTGCTTGTGTGCAAGTAACTTATATTTTACTTAATAATGATCCCATGGTGCAAGAATGTGATGCTGGCATTTTGTTACATTTTGCTGTTATAATTGTTCTATTTTTTTTTAAAAAAAAAAGGTGAGAGAGATCCACTGAGAAACATGGGAGAGGGAGGTGTCTTTTTTTTTTTTTTTAGAGAGAGAGAGAGAGAGAGGATTTTAACATTTATTTTTTAGTTTTTGGCACACACAACATCTTTGTTTGTATGTGGTGCTGAGGATCGAACCCGGGCCGCACGCATGCCAGGCGTGCACGCTACCACTTGAGCCACATCCCCAGCCCCTATAATTGTTCTATTTTATTCTTAGTGATTATTGTTAATTTCTTACTGGGCCTCATTTACAAATTAAGCTACATCGCAGCTATGCACATATGTGAAAAAACACTATATTTTAGGGTTCAGTATTACTCAGTTCTAGGTATTTATGGGAGGGGGGTCTTAGAATGTTTCAAGCATGGAAAGGGGATTGACTGTATACCTTAATTTAAATGAACCTGATGTCTATGCTTAGAAAATGAGGCTGTTGTGGAGACAATTTCCCAAGGACTTGTTTGCATTTGTTTTCACGTGGCATGTAAACAGTTAAAATATGACTTAGTTTTGGGCTGGGGATATGGCTCAGTTGGTAGAGTGCTTGCCTCGCATGCACGAGGCCCTGGGTTCAATCCCCAGCACCACACACACACACACACACACACACACACACACACACAAATAGGATTTCATTTTGCTGTATCATACCTGCTTTCAGTAATTTCCAAACCAGGTGGGGTTAGGAATAAATAAGAGTTGTGTGTGGGAGCATGCAGGAGCCACTTGGAGGGCCTTTGATGGTCTGGTGATTAGCTGGCCAAGCAAGACCAGGTGCCCTGGGTCTTAACTGTCCTTGGATGCCATGGAGCATTAAAAAAAGAAATAAGGAAATGAGTTACAGGAAGGTCAGCTATTCTGGGAACTGGACTGAGATGGCTGTCAGTGGCTGGCTGGGACATTGCCTTTCTCTTGAGTACCTCTGGCCTCCTTGTCTCACCTTGGCGTAGTCTGGAAAGGCCACCTCCATTGTTACCTACAGTTACTGTAAGAGATCACCCCCAACTTGCTGGCTCCCAACAACACACATTTATTGGTCTTCCCATTCTGCAGGGCAGAGGTCCAAGGTCAAGGTGACAGTGGGTCTGCATCCCCCTGAAAGCCCTGGGGGAGGATCCTTCCTGCCACTTGCAGCTCTGGTGACACCAGGTGTTCTCTGGTTTACGGCCACATCACTCTAACCTCCGTCTCCATCTTTACCTGGACTTCTGTGTCTGCATCTCTCTCTCCTCTCATCAGCTCTCTTGCCATTTGGATTTAGGACTCGCTCACACAATTCAGATCCATCTCAAGATCCTCGATCGCATCTGCAACGGCCCTATTTCCAAATAAGATCACGTTCTTGGTTTCTGAGAAGCAGACATCTATTTGGGGGAGGAGGGATCACAATGCAGCCCACTATGTCACCTTTGCCCAAAGTGCCTTTTTTTTCCCAGGGTGGGAGGAGCTTGGGATTGAACCACACATGCCAGGCAAGCGCTCTACCTCTGCCTCCCCAGATGCCTCCCGGGATTCTGATGGATCTGATCTGGAGAGAGGTCAAGACACTGACATTGTTCCTTATCTGTTTATGGCACTAGGGATCGGACTCAGAGCCCCACGCACGCCAGGCACGAGTTCTACCGCTGAGCCACATCCCCAGCCCTGCCGTCGTTCACTTTAAGCTCCCCCAAAGGATTCCAGGATGGGTTAGGGCTGAGAGCATCTGCCCTGAATCTTTGCTTCTAAATCTGAAAACTTTTTTAATCTGCACCCCATAGCCCCAGAGACGGCAGTATCTGTCCACTAAGGCTAGCACCACTGCGGTTATGTGGTTATCCTGCCTTGTCCTGCTTCATCCTTACTGTTGTTGGGCTACATGGGTTCCACCTTCTTATTCCAACAATACATTTCCACCGAGCTCTGGGTTTCAGATTTGGCAAGTTACCAACTTCTGGATGGCCCTTCCCCTAGGGCCCGACATCCTCAAATTCCAGGGCTCTGCTTATTCAAGGTTAAAAGGCAGATTGTAACTGAGTAGAGCAGTCCTGGGGCAGAGCTCAGGATTCTGCATTTCCGATAAAAGCTCCCAGGTGATGCCCGCAAAGCTGCTGGCCAAGGGGCCACAGTTTGAGTAGCAAACCGTCTGGTGCCTATGAGAAGGGTCAGGCACTCAGAGAAGCCCTAGGTCTACCAACTAACTGCCTTTTAACTGGACGTGTCCCAAATTGTCCTTACCCCAGGACAAGCCAGCCTCGGTCACTAAGCGAGGTCCTAAGTAACGTATGGAGACTCTGTCTCAAAATAAAATATAAAAAGGGGCTGGGGATGTGTGCTCAGTGGTCAAGTGCCCCTGGGTTCAATCCGTGGTGCAAAACAACAACAGTAACAAAAATGCATTCATCCCGTTTCACATGACCCCAGAAGCCTGGCTGTCTGTCATTGGAACTTGTCATTCACTGCAACTATAGGCATCGATAATACATGTAAACAACCACAAATTCCTTTAGGAGGGAGTCAGACTCTACCAAGCACACATAGTCATGACTCTCCTTGTGTTCTGCCATCCTACTTGAGACTTTCCTCTGGGTTCATGGCTAAAGGCGAGCCGGAAGTGGCTTGTCCAGCTTTGGCTGATGCAGACCTTGACCTTTTCCAGGAATGTTTCCAAACCAGGCATCTGAGGACGGCTTACCTCATCCCCCGGCCCCTCCCACTACCCTTGCATTCCCCAAGAAGGAAGTTACTATTTCATTTATCTATTTTGGTACTGGGGATTGAACCCAGGGCTGCGTAACCACGGAGCCACATCCCCAGCCCTTTGTATTTTTTTTTTTTATTTTTTTAATTTGAGACAGGGTCTTGCTGAGTTGCCTAGGCTAAATTGCTGAGGCTGGCCTCTAACTTGTGAGCCTTCTGCCTCAGCCTCCTGAGTTGCAGGGATCACAGGCGTGCATCACTGTGCCCGGCTGGAAGTTATTATTTGACACGAGGGGAGGGAGAAGATGAAAGGAATTTCCCCAGAGGCAGTTGTACCTGACGGGGGAAGGAGTTCTGCACCTTGATGGAAAGACAGAACATGGTATCACCTCCTGATGGTCACCCTGTCAGTCCAATCAGCTGTCCGTGACTTTGAGTCACTGATTGGACTGACAGGGAAGGAAGGGAGGGAGGAAGAAACCTGGTAGCTCCTGGGCACTCCACCCTGGCCCAGTGGTTGGCTGTCACAGCGTGAAGACCCGTTTCCCAAGAGGAATTACTTCTGGAAGCGATGAGCTCACTGTCACAGGGGATATATCAGCAGAGGACAGATGAAGTACCGTTTCCGTTTACTCTCTGATGGGAAGAGTTGAAGAAGGGGACCATGAGTTTGCAAAGACTAAAAATTCCCTGTTGAGATAGGGACAGTAGGAGTGCCCACTAGGGGTCTTTCTGATGGATGAGATCTGGGGTTGGTTTTCAGACTAGTCTCTGCCACCCTTCCGTTTCCTTTGGGAGAGTACCGCTTTCCCTGAGACCATGTGGGTGGCTGTAGGTCACATTGCCCTCTTCTGCCTGCCTCCCAGGACAACTTAATAATAAGCTGAAAGCTATGGAAACCAGAGTGGGATGCGAGAGGTGGAGAATCCTGATGGCGATTCCTGCCCCTAGATCCAGCTGTGCCTGAAGCTAGCAAGACCCATCCATCATGGCGCTCCGCAATCGTGTCGGAAATGAAACCCTGTCTTAAGGGCTTTGCTTTTTTACTTTTGCTTAAGCTAACTTGAAGTGGACTTCTACGCCCACAATGAAAATGACCCTAGCTTATGACTTTTTCCGTAGCAGGGAAATGTATGTTCTAGCAGTAATAGAAAGAACTGAGCCCCATCCCCAGCCCTATTTTTATTTTATTTAGAGATAAGGTCTCACTGAGTTGCTTAGCACCTCACTTTTGCTGAGGCTGGCTTTGAACTCGTGATCCTCCTGCCTCAGTCCCTGAGCCGCTGGGATTACAGGGGTGCACCACTGTGCCCGGCCAGAAACTATATTTTATGTTTTCTCAGCCAGTTCTGCATGTGCATTCCAAGCGGTTCCTTAAATCGACTAAAAAGATCATTCTTTCACCACGGCCGACGTGGACCGAGTCCTCACTCGGTTCCGGGCGGGGGCCGTGGACTTGACCTGGGGTATCTCACCTCATCCACCCACAGTGGAGGGGTTTCTATGTTATCCCCATTTCACAGGTGACCAAGCTCCCAAGACGGTAACTTTCCCAAGGTCACAAGCTGCTGTGTATGTAGGGGCCTGGATCTTAACACCAGCGCATATTATTCCAGCTCCTTCTCACTTTAACAGCGACATTACCAACACAATGGTTCTTTTATGATTAAAAAAAAAAATGAAAAGATAGGCCACACCATCTCCACCACCAAATGCATACCCTCTCTCCCCTCTGGCCGCCCCACCAGGGGTCTGAAACCAAGACACCCTGTTCTCTCTGAGTTCTTAGCCATTGTCACCTGTAATCAACCCAAACAGTGTTTTCCCCCAGAAAGCCCAGGGTGGCGGCAGCCGCGGAGGTGGAGGTGGTGGGAGTGGAATTTGTAGAGAGCTCAGTTGCAGGCCACTTGTGCATGTCTAATGGTGTTTTCTGTGTCAGAAGGGCAGGCTGCACTCGTCACAGGCTCATTAGGAGCCTGGCCAAGGGGTTGTTTGTGATTTCAGGGCTGGCTGAGGAAAACACTGGCCAGGGTTTGAGCTCCAAGTGGACCTCCTGCTGGGCAGTGAGTCAAGTGTCCAATCAGCACCCCTCCCCCCTTTCTGTTGATTTTCCCCAAGTTTCTATTTGTTTTGCTCTTGCAGACAGAAGTCCAAGACAAACTGTGGTTCCCCGTGGGCCAGGAGGGCTGATTTTTCTGGTCCTTCTAGAACCACAGCAAACCCCATGGTTTAACCACGGCCGACGTGGACCGAGTCCTCACCCCGTTCCTGGCTGGGGCCGTGGACTTGACCTGGGGTATCTCACCTCATCAGGGTGGCGATGGTATGTCAAGCACCTGCTGTACAGTAGTGGCCCACGTTCTATCCAAGATCCCCTGGGGGCTGCCTATCGCATTAGCAAAAATCCTAGCCCGCCATGTTTGCGTCCTGCCAGGGACCTTTCCATGAAGCCAAAACAGCAAGCTCTACCTTCAGCCCAATTAAATGTCAGTGAGATTAATCTCCTTTTCCAATCACATTTTGTAACACCCAGCTGGGTTTTCTAAACTCACATGCTTCTGCATTATGGTGGGAGGCACTAACGTTTACCAGGGTATACTGCTTTTCCTGGGTGCAGTTCAGTGCAACTCACTGTTGTGTAACCACCGTCTCCAGAACACTGCCCATCTTTCCAAGCAAAACTCTGTACCCATTAAGGGCTAACTCTCCTGCCCTCCTCTCCGGCTCCCTGGCAACCACCATCTATTTTCCGTCTCTGAATTTGACTATTTAGGTACCCCACATAAGTGGGATCAGATAGTGTCTGTCCTTTAGCGACTGCCCTATTTCACTCAGCATCATGTCCCCAAGGTTCATCCTTGTTGAAGCATGTGTTAGAATGTCCTTCCTCTTTAAGGCTGAACGATACCCCCACCGCACGTGGGTACCACATTGTGGGTCTGCACTCGTCCAGTGGTGAACCTTTGCACTGCTTCTACTTTGGTGCTGTTGTGAATAATCCTGCTATGAGCCTAGGGGGGTAGAAATATCTGTGTTAGTCAGCTTTCTGTCACTGTGACAAAAGGCCTGAGATAATCAACTTATAAGAAAAGGTCTATTTTTTTGGATCACAATTTCACAGATTTCTGTTCACGGTCACTTTGGGATCTGTGGTGGCATAGTACAACATGACATTAGCCAGTGGTGAAGAAGGCCTGCCTGTTCATCTCATGAAGTGATAGGAAGGGGTGTGAGTCCCAATATCCCCTTTAAGAACACATTCCTAGTGACCTAACTTCCTCCTACTAAGTCATACTAAAGTTTCCACCATCTCCTAGTCTCACTAGCTGAGGACCAAGCCATCAACACAGGGGACAATGAAGATCCAAACTACATCCGGGCACAGTGGCTCACGCCTATAATCCCAGCGCCTCGGGAGGCTGAAGCAGGAGGATCACACATCCGCATTCAGCCTCGGCAATTTAGCTAGGCTTTAAGTAACTTAGTGAGACCCTGTCTCGAAATAGAAAAGGGTTGAGGATGTGGCTCAGTGGTTAAATGCTCCAGGGTTCAATACCTGGCGTGCACGTGCGCATACACACACACACACACACACACACTCCAATCTAGAGCAATATCTGGTTATGTCCTTGCTTTCAATTCTTTGGGGGTATACACCTAAAAGTGGAATTGCTAGCATACAATAATTCTTAATTCTGTGTTTGTTTGTTTTGAGAAACTGGCATCTTAGACCCAGTTCAATCCAACACCAATTCAGCAAACATTTATTGAGCATCTGCTATGAAGACCGGCCACTCCCTCTACCATAATTATAATAATAGGGCCCCCAGCACCCTGCGGGTCCTGGGCTTTCTGAGTCTCACATAAAGATGAGCAGCTCCAAATCCAGAAAGGATGCAAAAAGGAGATTCTTGCTTTAACAGGGTCTGCCCTCCAGCTGGTCCCCAGCTTGGTTACCTCTGGGCTTTTCAGAGGGAGGCAACGGTGACTTCTAAAAAGGCTCCTTTCCTGCTTGTCCGACCTTGCCAGCTGAGTAGGAGGGCGAAGCCTGAGATGCGGGTCCCGAGAGGATCCTGCGGGGGCTTACGCTGAGCTCTAGGAGGACGTGCTAATGGAACCAGAGCCGCCTGCCGCAGTCTGGCTGGGCACAATTCAGGAGCCACTTGTCAAAAGAAACTAACTTTATTTTTAGAACTACAAACGCCAAACAAAACAGCTCCTCAGGAAAAAACCCTCAGAGCCCAACTGCCACCACCGGCTTCCCACAAGCCTCTCACCCACACAAGCCTCACCACCTCCCACAATCCTCCTGCTCTTGAGGCCAATTGGCTGGGTCACGTGGGCGGAGCCAAAGAAGTTCCCCAATGAGCAGCTCCGTGGAGGAGCCAATCAGCTAGATGTTGCTGGGGCCGCTGTGAGCCAATCATCAGCCGGCAGCTGGAAGTTTGCTGGCAGCTGGAAGTTTGCTGGGGCCCCTTTGGCTGTGGCTCTCAACATCTCCCCCTCTCTGTTTAAACAACAAGCATGTGGCTTGGGGACTGTGCCTGCCTTAGGTTGTCCAATACTACATATGGTCCTTACCCGTCTTCAGATGAGCTGACCTCAGGGCGTCAGCCTCCTGTCTTAGGTTGGTACCATTGTAATTGGATCTTACCCGTCATTGACTACCGGTCCAGTACAGCCACACCTGTGGAGAGGTCTTTGTCATGACAAGCAGAAGGGAGGAAGATACACCAAGCCAATTGACGACTCTTGTTGGAAAAATTGTACAACCGATGACATCATCAGTAAAAATACTCCAACACTACCACAAGTCGCTGCATCAACAGATAGTTCACAATGCATACAAGTGAGTTCACAATGCATACAAGTGACACATAGTTTAGGCAAGTTCTGCAAGCAGTTCAGTGATGGCTATTGCAGAAACTGTAGATTAGTTTTATCTTTGTCTTCACCGGCACTGGGATGAAGATAGGAATTCTAGCAATAATGGCTAAAGAAAAAATTATGTAACATTCCAGAAGGCACTAAAAGAAAACAATTTTCTTAACAATTTACATTATCTTGAAGAGAAAAGAAAACAATTTTCTTAACAATTTACATTATCTTGAAGAGAATTATTAAATATAATGAAAAGGAAAGGTGAAAGTAAACAAACAGATCTGTTAACCTTCTTTTTTGTTTACATATTAAAACAATTCTTAACAGTTATTTACCCAATTTAAATTAAACCATTTAAATCACGTGAATAAAAAAAATATTTGGATCCATTTTTTCATGAGCGCTCATCATATATGATATATGGACATACGTACATTCAAACATATAACACAAAACACAAGTGTGCACACATAATATAATACATACAACACATAACATAATAGTAAAGGCCTTATAACTTTTTACAGGTGAAATCTCCATTGCAATGTTTAAAAACTCTATAGTCAAAAAAAAAAAAAAATAGAACTGATCAGCAAAACATTAACCTAGGTCTGTATGAGCTCAAAAAACAAAATAGAACTTCATGATATGGGAAAGGGCAATAATAAAATAGATATTGAAAAAAGCATCCTGGTTCTGTCGCAGATGTAAGGATAGCCAAATTGGAGTTTTGGATATCAGCTG
Source organism: Spermophilus citellus (assembly GCF_964194105.1). NCBI lineage: Eukaryota > Metazoa > Chordata > Mammalia > Rodentia > Sciuridae > Spermophilus > Spermophilus citellus. The sequence continues at coordinate 2,183,716 of NC_138199.1, read as the reverse complement.
TTATGGATTTGAGCCAAATCATCTTCTTTTTGGTCTGTAGAAATCGCTTTAGTTAATCTCTCTGGAATCCAAATCGGCTGCTGTTCTCCCTGTGGAAATACACAAACAGACCCCCGACTCCAGACAATTACTGGGTCAGGACCTTTCCATTGTCCTGTTAGAATATCTTTCCAAAGTACCTTGGGCGTATGTACATTTTTTGGACACATGTGCCTTTCTGCAGCACTAAGTCCTGATGAATCCAAATTTAAAAAGTTTAGAGTAAAAAGGGTTATTTTAAGTTTATCTTTGGGGAATATATACCCCTTCCCAATTCCATCTTTTTGCTTTAATAAGTACATTTTAATAGTTTGATAAGCTCTTTCAACTATGCCTTGTCCCTGTGGATTGTATGGGATTCCTGTTATATGAGTAATGCCAAATGATGAGCAAAATTGTTTAAAAGAGGTAGAAGTATAACCAGGGGCATTATCTGTTTTTAACTGTTTTGGAATGCCCACAGTGGCAAAATTTTGTAAGCAATGAGCTATAACATCTTTAGTTTTTTCTCTGGCATGAAGGGAGCCCATCAAAAATCCAGAAGAAGTATCAACTGTAACATGCAAATATTTTAATTTTCCAAATTCTGGCAAGTGTGTGACGTCCATCTGCCAAATATGGTTAGGTATCAATCCTCTAGGATTGACTCCAAGATTAACTTGTGGTAAAAAGGTCACACAATTTTGACATTGTTTTATTATTTGTCTAGCTTGTTCCTTAGTTATTTCAAAACGCTTTTGTAAAGTATTAGCATTGACATGGAACCTTTTATGAAAATTTGTAGCTTCTTCTAGTGTAGAGAAAATATGTATGTCATGTGTAGTTTTATCTGTTAAATCATTGCCCAAACTAAGGGCTCCAGGCAATCCTGTATGTGCCCTGATATGTCCTATAAAGAATGGATCTTTTCTGTCCCAGATTAGACTTTGTATAGTGGAAAACAAAGAGAAAACAGTAGAAGAAGGGGAAATCCTACCAGCATCTTCAAGGGATACTATAGCATTAACTATATACTGACTATCAGAAAATAAATTAAATACAGAATCTTTAAACATCACAAAAGCTTGTAATACTGCATTAAGCTCTACCTTTTGAGCTGATTGTTTGGGTACTAAAAATGTAAAAGTTTGATCAGGTGTAACTATTGCTGCTGTACCATTATTTGACCCATCAGTGAATATATTTGGAGCATTCATGATAGGTGTTTTTCTTGTCATTTTTGGAAAAATTACAGGATGCAATGACCAAAAAGACAATAAAGGATTAGATGGTAAGTGGTTATCAAATGAAACATTAGATTTGCACATGATTATTGCCCAAGTATTTAACTCATTAGCTAATTCATCAATTTGATTCATAGTATATGGAGTAATAATTTTATTGGGAGAAATTCCAAACAATCCCTTTGCTGTTTTTATTCCTTTGAGTATTAATTGTCCTACAGCCTCAGGATACCTAGTAAGAATAGTGTTAGGAGAATAAGATAAATGTACCCATAATAATGGACTTTCTTGCCAAAATACTCCTGTAGGAATACTTTTTGTTGGTAGTACAATAAATAATAAAGGCAAACTTATATCAATTCTATCCAAATGCATATTTTCCATATATGTTTCAATGATTTTTAATGCCTTTCTTGCTTCAGGCGTTAACATTCGGGGTGAATTTGGATCTGATGGACCTTTTAGGATATCAAATAAAGGTCCTAACTCTCCTGTTGGTATGCCTAGATAAGGCCTTATCCAATTTATGTCTCCTAATAACTTTTGAAAGTCATTAAGTGATTTGAGTTGATCTACTCGTATTTGAATTTTTGGTGGACGGACCATGGTTGAGGATAATAGAACTCCTAAATAATTAATTGGAAAATTTAATTGTACTTTATCTATTGCTATCTCTAGATTATAATTTTTTAATAAATTTGTAAGTGTGGCATAACATTCTAGCAAGGTGTTTTTATCTTTGTGTGCTAATAATACATCATCCATATAGTGAAATATTTGTAGTTCAGGATTTTGATTTCTAAGTGGCTGGATTACTTTGTTAACATAAATTTGACACATAGTTGGGCTGTTAGCCATCCCTTGAGGGAGTACTTTCCATTCATATCTCTGATCAGGACCTTCATGATTTAGTGCAGGGATAGTAAATGCAAAACGTGGACTATCCTCAGGATGAATTGGAATTGAAAAAAAACAATCTTTAATATCTATAACTAAAACATACCAGGTTTTTGGCAAAGCAGACAATTGAGGAATCCCCGACTGAGCAGGTCCCATAATGACCGTTTCATTATTAATGGCTCTTAAATCTTGCAATAATCTCCATTTACCCGATTTCTTTTTGATGACAAAAAATGGGAGTATTATGGGGAGATACGGAAGGTTGTATATGTCCCTCCGCTAATTGTTGTTTGACCAGATCATGGGCTACTTGTATCTTTTCTTTAGTCAAGGGCCACTGAGGAACCCATACTGGTCTTTCTGATTTCCATGTAATTTTTATTGTCTCAGTGGCCCTTTGTGAAAATCCAACCCATGTCTGTCTGTTCCTTGATCTATTTGTATTGGTGCTGCTATACCTTGTTCTTGTTTTTCTAATCTTTTTCCTTTCCTAAAACCTTGTCTAGCCATAATAGTGGGTGAATTTTGATTGATATTATTTGTTAATGTCAAACCTAATTGATCTAAGACATCTCGTCCCCATAAATTTACGGGAAGATGATCCAATACATATGGCTGTATAGTTCCTTCACATCCTTCAGGATCCTTCCAATCTAATACCATTGCGCTTCTATCGGGATTAGTCGCCACTCCTAGGCCTCGAAGCGTTTGAGTGGCTTGTTGTAATGGCCAATGTTTTGGCCATTCTTGACGAGAGATGATGCTAAAGTCTGCACCTGTATCCAGTAGCCCATTAAATTCATGTCCTTGAATATTTAGTTTTAGCATGGGGCAAGAATCTAAATTTAAAGAAAGCATAGCCCAATCTACACCTGTGGAGCCTAATCCCTTGGAACCTCTTTCTACAGCATGACTGGAAAATTTATCATGTAGGCTTGGTATTATTAGTAACTGTGCTATTCTATCTCCTGGTGAAATTACTGATATACCCTTTGGAGAACTGGCTATAATTTTTATTTCACCTTCATAATTGGGATCAATTACCCCAGGACTTATCAAAAGTCCTTTTAGAGTAGAAGAGCTGCATCCCAATAATAAGCCTACTGTTCCTTTGGGAAGAGGTCCTTTTACCCATGTGGGAATGATTTGAACTCCCATCTCTGGAGTTAGTACTGATCTGGCGGAGGCACAGATGTCCAACCCTGCGCTCCCTCTGGTTTGTCTGATGAGGGATCTGATGGACAATGTGTCCTGGTCACTACCCTGATGGGGTTGCTGGGTTCCTCCAGTGCTCCGTATATTTGTGGTTTGGGGCCCCGGAGCATTGGGGCCCCCTGTCCATTTTTTGGCAATGGAGCCCGATGCCTTTCTCCACAATATCGTGGATAAACACTTGGTCCTTGTTCATTTTTTTTTTTATTGTTGGTCATTTCCTTGTTCGTTTTTTGATAATGGAGTACCCTCTATGGTGGTTTGAGAATGGCATTCATTAGCCCAATGTAATGGAGTACCCTCTATGGTGGTTTGAGAACGGCATTCATTAGCCCAATGTCTCCCTCTACGGCATCGTGGGCAAATACCCGGTATTCTACTCCTTTGATACCTAGTTTTGTTAAACCCTCCTCCTATGGGGCAATTCCTTTTAAAATGTCCTGTTTGTTGACAACTGTAGCATGTTCTTGGCCTGGCATCTAAAGCCTGTTGTACTGCAGCTGCCACAATTTGCCCTTGTTCATTAATGTCTCTGGCATCTAAAGCCTGTTTTACTGCAGCTGCCATGACTTGCTCTTGTTCATTAATGTCTCTACATAATTTAATATATGTGTTTAAATCTTCCTGTTTCCATGATCTAATGATATCTCTGCACCAATGATTTGCTTGGTCATAAGCCAGTTGTTTTATTAATGGCATTGCTTGTTCTGTATTCCCAAAAACTCTGGTAGCTGTTTGAATAAGCCTATCTACAAATTCAGCGTAAGGTTCATTAGCTCCTTGTATTACCTTAGATAATTGACCTTGTAAACCTCCATGTCCTTGTAAAGTCTTCCATGCCTTAACTGCATCTACAGCAATTTGTAAATATACACCAGTATCATATGCAATTTGTTGCTGCCGATCCTCATAAGGTCCCTTTCCTAACAGCATATCTAGATTTCTCTGAGGATAACCAGCTGCTGCATTTCGCCTAGCCGTCTCCTTGCAAAATTCCTCATTGGCAACCTTCCATAACAGGTATTGTCCTCCATTTAGCACAGCTTTACAAATATTAGCCCAATCTGCTGGCATCATGTTTAAGTTGGTAATGGATTCGACCAAGCTTACAGTGAAGGGTGCTTGAGGACCATAGGTTGTTACAGCCTCTTTTAGCTCCTTCACTGTTTTGAAATTTAAACCCTGGTAAATTCGCTGCCCTCCTACCTCAAATACAGGGCATACTTGAGATCCTGTCTCAGGATCCCAACTATCAACTGCGGGGGTTGGGAGTCTCCTAGCATATGGAGGTGGTGCTGTTGATTGGACAGTTACACCCTCTGGTGATAGAATGCTGTTAGTAGCAGTCTCCTGTAGAGGTGGTGCTGTTGGTTGGACACTTACGCTCTCTGATAGAAAGGTGTTATTAGCAGTCTCCTGTTGTAACTTTTCCCCTGATGGCTTTTTCTGCTCTAAACTTCCTTCCTCTGTCTCACTAGCTTGAAAGACCTTCTCTTTTACTTGAATCTTTTCCTCTTTCTGACTAACTTGAGAGACCTTCTCTTTTACTTGAATCAATATGTCTTCTCCTTCCTCTACCTTTGTCTGAACTGAAGGCTTTGGACTAAGCAAACCAGATATGAACATCCACAATGGCAATGTGCCAACTGGCAGAGTCCCTGGGTTGTTCTTTTCTATTCTTTTTAAATCTTCACCATGATGGTTCCATTGTGATATATCTAACAACTCCTCCTTAAAAAACCATGGGCTACATTTTTGTATTGTATCAACGTATGCCCTGACTGCTCTTGATTTTACTGGGATGCCTCCTTCCTCCAACAATTTACTTAACAGTCTTTCGGTTTGTTTTTTACTAATTGCTGATCCCGTATTTCTACTATAATACAACCCAACAAGATGACGCCAAACAAACCGAGACAGAATGAAATAAAAATGGAACCACACAAAATCATTATATCAGCCTTTCTGTCCTCCTGACATGTTTATCCGTCCTTTCTCCCTATCTGTTCCTCAGACGCAAATAGTTTTTCCTCAGATGTGAGCGGTTTTTCTTCCGTCTCACTCATCTCCAGGGACAGGCAACTTAAACAAAAATGAAGCAAAACAAAAGAGGAATCTTAGAATGGCTACCCATCCTCTCGCCCTGCCCTCAGGGGCGAGCAGTTTACTTACCCTCAGTCGCTTCCCGTGCGAGCCACCAAATGCCGCAGTCTGGCTGGGCACAATTCAGGAGCCACTTGTCAAAAGAAACTAACTTTATTTTTAGAACCACACACGCCAAACAAAACAGCTCCTCAGGAAAAAACCCTCAGAGCCCAACTGCCACCACCGGCTTCCCACAAGCCTCTCACACAAACACAAGCCTCACCACCTCCCACAATCCTCCTGCTCTTGAGGCCGATTGGCTGGGTCGCGTGGGCGGAGCCAAAGAAGTCCCCCAGTGAGCAGCTCCGTGGAGGAGCCCATCAGCTAGATGTTGCTGGGGCCGCTGTGAGCCAATCATCAGCTGGCAGTCTGAAGGGCAGGGAAACAGCCCAATGAACATCACCGCAGAGGAGCCAATCAGCTAGATGTTGCTGGGGCTGCTGTAAGCCAATCATCAGCTGGCAGTCTGAAGGGCGGGGAAACAGCCCAATGAACATCACAGCAGAGGAGCCAATCAGCTAGATGTTGCTGGGGCCGCTGTGAGCCAATCATCAGCTGGCAGTTTGAAGGGCGGGGAAACAGCCCAATGAACATCACCGCAGAGGAGCCAATCAGCTAGATGTTTCTGGGGCCACTGTGAGCCAATCATCAGCTGGCAGTCTGAAGGGCAGGGAAACAGCCCAATGAACATCACCGCAGAGGAGCCAATCAGCTAGATGTTGCTGGGGCCGCTGTGAGTCAATCATCAGCCGGCAGCTGGAAGTTTGCTGGCAGCTGGAAGTTTGCTGGGGCCCCTTTGGCTGTGGCTCTCAACAGCCGCCCTTCTGCAGGGTGGCGAGTGGGGAGCAGCCTTGAATGGCTGGTGTCACAGTGTGACGTTGCTGACCTGCCCTGAGGCAGTGGGGTCTATGCTGACCACGCTGCGCACTTGAGCTCAGCAGTGTGGTGGACAGGAACCACTGGACCACCCAGAGGCAGACCCCGCCAGCTCTGGCCGACTGGCCTCCCTACCGTGAGCCCCAGGGCCTTCTTAATCCTCATGGAAAAATAAAATCCCCTCTTGATCAGCCTCAGAGTTTTATTAGATTAGAATATCCTGAGTTTTGGCCTCCTGTAACGTGGCCATATAAGCTGATTCTAGAACCCACCCAAATGTGCTGTGACCATGCCGAATTCAGATGGATAGAGGACAGCAGAAGGGACAGGGATGGGGGCCTGAGAAGTTCAGGTAACAGTAGCCCAGGCCGGTGAGAGACCATCCATCCGTCCCTCTGTCTTCTTGTATTGTGGCCGGCACCACTTGCCGCTGAGTGGCAGACAGCCTGCTGCAGCTGCAGCCGGTGACCTCATTGACCGGGAGGCCTTCTTTGAGGCTTCATAACCTTTGGAGGTCCAGGCAGTAACTTGGCCACCGGCTCACGGCTCAGCTGCGCCCTTGGGGAGGGAGCAGGTGTGTGTGTCCTGCAGTCTGGAAGCTTGGCCCTTTGATCCAGCCCGTGAAAAATGACTCACTCACTCGCACCCTGGTTAGAGACTTTGGTGTCTCAGAAGCAGCCTGGCCTTGCTCATCCTCAAGCAAAGTATCGGTGACACCGTCAGCCTGCTGCAGGCGAAATGCTCCTTTCTCTGAGTATATCTGACAGGATGACTCACCCCCTGTGACCCAGGTTAACAAATGCACACAGGCAGGGAGCAGGGCACCCCAGGCTTCTGGGGAAGGGTCAGGGGATAAGATAAACAAGAGCAAAGGGGGAAGGGGGAGGGCGGGGTGGAAAGCTCACCTTTGCAGCCACAGGAAGGCACCCCAGGCCCGGGCGTGGGACCGTATATAGTGGGCATCTCGGTACCCTGCTGCCGTCACGCACTAAACTCAGCTTCTCTAATCAGCTGATCAATGACCAGCTGTTGGCTTTGAGATTGCCTGCCCATCACTACAGCCACAAATGCCAACTGAGCCCTTACCTGTACAGGTGCTATGCCTTGGTACTGTGAAAAAAAATTTTTTTTTCTTTATACTGGAGAGTGAACCCAGGGGCATTTAACCACTGAGCTACATCCCCAGAACTTTTAAAATATATATATTTTATTTACAGACAGGGTCTCACTGAGTTGCTCAGGGCTTCGCTAAGTTGCTGATCCTGGCTTTAAACTCACAATCCTCCTGCCTCAGCCTCCTCAGCTGCTGGGAGTATAGGCGTGCACTATCGCACCCAGCTGCTGACAGATCATGCAGAGATGGAGTACAGATCTCTAGATTTCAGAGACAGTAGTATCAGTCTTGGAGACACAGTCACGAGAAACAGTCATGGATGATGGAAATGTACCAGAGGCCTTCTGGAAAAGACTTGGGGTGACTTGACTGCAATCATCTGGCTTCCTGGTTTTCAAGGTGGTATGATGGCTGGAACCATAGCAGCTGTCTTGCAACTAAAAGGCAACAATCTTAAAGACCAATGAGCCACACAATGAAGATAACACAAGAGGAGGAAGGAAAGGTTTGCCTGGTCTTTAATGACTCCCTTGGGCAAGCCTGTAGCTGCCAATCTCCCCACTTAATGTTGGGAGGGAAACTGTCTCCAGATATTATAAGGTGCTTTTGGATGATCCTGTTATTTGTAGCCAAAAGCATTGCTGACTGTTCCATGAAGATCCTGGGGGACTGTAGAAAAAGGAGAAAATAATTTTCATTTGGATGGATTAGGGGGTAAAAAAGGGTGGAGAAGCATGTAACTTAGTTCTCAACAATCTGATTTCCATGGAGGAGGCTGAAGAAAAAGTATTCAGAAAGAAAAGACGATCCATGTGGAGATGATAATTATAGCGTCAGCAGCTGGAGTGTAGCTCTGTAAAAAAGCACTTGCCTAGCATGCACGGTGCTCTGAGTCTGATCCCCAGCACAGCAAAGCAACAACAACAACATTTCTTTAGCATCTACTATAGTCCAGAAGGCGCTCTAAGGACTCACACATAGACGGGTTCACAGCAACCCAGCAAGACAGATATTACTATCATGTGCATTTTGCAGAGAGAAAATAGCTTCAGAGAAGTCCAATAACTCTGGGGTCGTCTTTGTTCTTAATACTCATCTCTTTCCCCTCAATCTGAGAATGTTTCCCTAGGGTTGAAGGATGCGCAGGGGCTGGGGGGGGGAGGGGGGGACAAAAGTCAAGGAGAAAGGAAGGCAAAGGAGGGTCAGTGTTTGGGGCAGAGACAGCACAGACAGAAGGTGGCGGGGATCAGAGAGAAGTATCAGAAACTATGTGAGCCTGCAGATGTCCATGATGGCACTGTTCCAACGAGCAGAGGGCTGGCTATAACCAACTGTCTGTCAATGGGATCCGGCTGAGCATATCGCAGCCCATCCACACCATGGAATGTCATGCAAAAAAAGAACGAAGATGCTCATCATGAGCTGATTCGAAAAGGTCTCCAGAATATAGCATGGTAAGTGGAAATTCGAGGTGGGAGGAAAGTGGCCCTGTTAGTTTCTGTTACTGTAACAGATGCCTGAGATGGCCAACTTACAAGGCAAAAAGGTACATTTTGGCTCTTGGTTTCCGTTACTGTAACAGATGCCTGAAATGGCCAACTTACAAGGCAAAAAGGTACGTTTTGGCTCTTGGTTTCAGCCCACACTCACTTGGCCCCCCATTATGGTTTGGATCGTAAATGGCCCCAAAAGGCTCATGGGTTGAAGGCTTGGTCTCCACGACGGTTCCATTGGGAGGTAGCAGAGCCTTTAGGAGGTGGAGACTAGTGGAAGGATTTGGGTCACTGGGGGACATGTCCTTGAAGGAGATATTGGGACCCCAGCCCCTTCCTCTCCCTCTCTAGGCTTCCTGGCCCTGAGGTCAGTGACTCCCTCTGCCATGACGTGCTGCCTCACCATGCAGCCCAAAGCAATGTGGGCCAATGATCACAGACTGAAAGTCTGAAACCAAGAGCCCAAATAAGCCTTTCTTCTTTTTAGGTTGATTTTTCTCAGGTATTTTGTCACAGTGATGAAAGCTGACTAACACAGTCCCGCGGCTTTTGGACCTGTGGCAAAGCAGCACATCATGGTGGGTAGCATGTGGGGGACCCAGTGTCTTCCCTCATGGTGTCCAGGAAGTAAAGAGAGAGAAAAAGGAAAAGACTGAGGTCCCCCAATACCTTCAAGGACATGGCCTCTGAGACCTAAAGACCTCCCATTAGGCTCACCCTTCAACATATGGGCCTTAGGGGATGCTCATATCCAAGCTGTGCCATGATACTAATTTTGGGGTATTTTAAAAGTCGGTAGGGAGGGAGTATCTATTGCTATGTGGTGTGCATGCATCGAAACTGTGGAAGGAGAATCACTAAACTGAAACGGTGTGCCCCTGTGAGCTGGGGCATGGCGGGAAGTTGTCTCCGTATAGGGCTGTGTTTTTGAACCAGGTGAATGCACACAGATTAGGGAAAAAGTCAAGGGTATAAAGAAAGTGTGGGACAGAGGGGTAGAGTAGGGATCTGCCCAAAGTCGGTCAGTAGAAGTGTGGAACAGAAAGTGGGAGAGGAGAGACGAGGCAGAATCAGGGAGGCAGGATTCCCTGCAGGAAGAGAATGAACTTCCTGATTAATAGCTGGCCCGTTGGGCTGGAGTTGTGGCTCAGGGGTAAAGCACTTGCCTGCTATGTGTGAGACTCTGGGTTCTATCCACAGCACTGCATATAAATAAACAAATAAAATAAAAGATCCATTGACAACTAAAAAATATTGCCGGGTGCTGTGTAATCCCAGCAACTTGGGAAGCTGAGGCAGGAGGATTGTGAGTTCAAAGCCAGCCTCAGCAATGGCGACGTGCTAAGCTCTTTTATTAAGAGCCCCAGTCTCTAAATAAAATACAAAAAATAGGGCTGGGGTTGTGGTTCAGTGGTCGAGTGCCCCTGAGTTCAATTCCAGGTACCCGCCCCCCACCAAATTAAAAAAAATAAAAATAAAGAGTTGGACCTTTATCCTGAGACTGGTTGGGAACAGTGAGTTAAGCAAAAGCAAATAGATATTAGAAAGTACAAGCAATAGCAAAACGATCCTCCACGTGCCCATATTAACATTCAGTAGTGGGGCTGGGGATGTGGCTCAAGCGGTAGCGCGCTCGCCTAGCGTGCGTGCGGCCCGGGTTCGATCCTCAGCACCACATACAAACGAAGATGTTGTGTCCGCTGAGAACTAAAAATAAATGAATATTTAAAAAACACATTCAATAGTTACTTGCAAACGGTCAGTATTATTTCATTTATTCCTTTTGCTATGTGTGTGCATGCACACCACACACACACACACACACACACACACACAGCTGGATTGTACTAAGGCAAATACAAGACCCCATACAATCTCATCTATAAATGCTTCCATATGTCCCTCTAAGAACACTCCTTTTGAACCGTACTCTAGGACTCTAATCACACCTAAAAGAAATCCCAGCAATCTCTCAACATCAGCAAGTATCCAACTCATATTTAAGTGTCTGCAATTGCTTCCTTGTTGAGTGTTTTCTGGTTTGGTGTGTTCAGTTCAGGACAATTCGGGACCCGTATTTGGTGGATATGCCTCTGGACGGGTCTCCGAAGGCTCTTGGTTCTCGCTGCTTCTTTGTGGAAGGGGCCAGGCAGTTTGGCCAGTTTCTGGTATGTTCTCCTGTGCTCTGTGCACTGGGCTCTCAGTAAACAGGGAGATCTCTTTGGCAAGACTACTTCGTAGATGGCGCTGGGCACTCCCTCCCTGTCTTGCCCAGAGGCACCATCATCTGATCGGTCCCATGCCTCCATCCCCACGTCTCAGACCCAGAGGAGCCTGAGAATTGTACAGGGTCTACCGTGGCTGCAAGTGTAGAAAATTCCGACTTCACCTCATCCTGAGGACTGAGGATGCGGTCCGGGGAGACCCTTTCAGGCCTGAGGGAGTAGCTATGGAGGCAGACAGAAGACGAAAGAGCGGTGACATGAAGAGACAGGATGTGTATCGATTGGCCAGTGGCTGGAGTAACGGAAGACGCGGATTGAGAAGCAGGTTGCACTTGGGAAATGTGGCAATTGAGAGCCTGAATTGGGCCAGAAGGGATATTTTGAGGTAGCCGGCCAGCTAGAGTTGACCCTCAGAAAAGAAGCCTGAAATGAGGGAAAGTCTGGGAGGTAACCATGCAGCTCAAGGTCAAAGCCCCAGGAGCCAGCAAGTTCCCCTGAGGAACAAAGGAGCAAGAAGAGAAAGACCCACAGGTGACCCAGTGACTGGGTGACTGGCCCCTGCTGAGCTTGAGGCTGGTGAGCCTGCTGGGGGGCTGTTCCCAGGAAGGGTGGGGGGGCTCACAGATGAGAGCAGAGAGCAGTTGCCGCCCAGGGTGGTCAAGGTCAAGTGCTGCACCTGGGTCAGGAACAGAGCCAGCCAAGCGTCCACGGGATCCACCCACCGGGTTGCTGAGAGTGGTCTCTGGAGGGCACAGCACCGTCAGAGAGCAGGCACGGAAGCAAAGAGCATGGAAAATTAAGCAAAGACATCTGCTTCCCAAACTGCAGATCCAGTTGGAAGTTTCACATGAATGGGGACAACCAGGCACGACAACCGTCCGCCCCGGGATGCAGCTGGGTGGACACCAGGGGACACCCACAGCAAGAGAGCCCTGGGAATAGAAGGGTCTGAGCAGCCCGGTCCCCAGTTAAACAAATGGGGGGCTCATGATTAGCACACGGGGGACACAGCTTGGTGTGACAATAGACGGCCACCACCCCACAGACCAAAGAGGTGAGACCCAAGTGGACACGTGCTAAGACTACCTTATGCTGTTCTAGTGGGGTCCCATGCAGGTCCAGTAGTGCTGGCCCTTAAGGGACCTCTGAGGGGTCTCCGGGAGAACTAGTCCTGATGGATGTCCCAGGTGCTAGCAATCCAGGAGCATCCATGGTGGACACCCTGGGATCCAAGCTCTCTTCTGAATAATGCACGCTAGACTTCAATAAAAGCTGATTTTAAAAATTAACCAATTTGGGAAGGCTGAGGTGGTGGCTCAGCGGTAGAGCGCTCGCCTAGCACGTGGGAGGCCCTGGGTTCGATCCTGAGCACCACATAAAAATAAATAAAGATATTGTGTCCGGTTACAACCAAAAAATAAATATTAAAAAAAAATCAACCAATTTGGGAGGTGCTCAGTAACCTGGGATAAGCCCCCCACACCGAGGCAGGCTCTCCTTGGCTCCTCTGCTCTGGCCGGCCACCTGCCCTCCAAAATCATCTCTGCACCTTCTGCCTGGGACTTGTCCTCAGCTGTGTCAGACTGACAGACTCCTGCCCATGCTGTGGAGCCCCAGCAGGCCTAACCTGAGGGTGGGGAGGCCCAGGCCTCCATCAGGAGACTAAAGCACCCAGAGGGCACAGGTGGACCACCCTGGCCGCCTGCACCCACAACTTCCCCTCCACATGGGCTTCTCCCACAGCTCCCTGTTGACATCTGTGCCCCCCCCCCCCCCGCAGAGGTTTGTCATGCTTGGGCCACACGCCAGGCACGGGAAGAAGAGATGCCTAGAAGTTTCTAGAAGATGATGGTCTCCGGGGAGCTGCCGCCTGGCTCATGCCTCTGGGCCCTTCAGGTCTCAGCATCAATGTCACTCCCTTAGGGACCCTCACCAGACCACAGGAGGCAGGGGACCCAGTCTCGCCCAGCTCCTGCATTTCCTGTTGCTGACAAGCCCTGGACAAAGTTCCATCACCTCTCTGAACGAGTTTTCTCATCTCGTGAGTGTGCCTTCCTAGAGGGTTGTCGTCACATATTAAAGGTGTTCCCACCTACCCCCAAAATCCCACCCACCAGCTGTCTCGCTCCAAGAGCCAGCACCCCAGCACTTGCCACCTTGCCCTCTGACCCAAGCCACCGTCCCGCTCCCTGGATCATCAGGGGTTCCCCCTGGATCTTCCTGTGTCTTCCCAGGCTGACGGCATCCATGCGGCAGCCAGAGGGATCCGCTGATGTCCCTCCTGGGATCAGAGACCGCTAGCAACTTCCTGTGTCCTCTGGAGCAAAACCCAAGTCCTTACAATCTCCACAGGCCCTTCCAGACTCGCTCACCGTCCTCCCTCACTCCACTTATGCATCCCACCCCCCTTGCTATTCTGTGAACATGTGGCACACCACCCCCCAGGCCTCCACACCTTTGCACTTTCTGTTCCCTCCACCTGGAGCACTGTTCCCACACACCTTCAGCATCTTGGTTCATATGCTCTTTCTCTGTAAAATTCTCCTTAACCGCCTCACTCTTCCAGATTTGATTTCCTGTCACTGGAACCACCATTTGTCACTGCAGATATTTCGTTCACTTGTTTGTTTATCATCTGCTCCTTCCCAAGAGAACAACATGGTAAGAATTTGCAGGGTGTTTCCCAGCACCTGGAACAGAGCTTGGCACACAGTACGTGCTCAGTGAGGACCCTGGCTGGGGTCCTCAGTTCCAATTACTGAGTGACTGTGTGGTACTGGTTATAGCTCCTTAACTTACAAAGTTGGCATGTCCTTATAACCCCATCATAAGTTGAAAAGATCATAAATCAAAAATGCATCAAATCCATCTACCCTACCAAGCATCTCAGGTTAGCAATGCAGCACCCCGGAGAGTGTCATTGGTTTCTCCCTCCTGATTACAGGGCTGACTGGGAGCTGTTGCCCAGAGTGGGTAAAAACCAACTCCCGGGGGTGGGAAAAAAGATCAAAATTCAAAGTGCAGTTTCTGCTGAATACACACTGCTGTAGCATCATCGTAAAGTTGAATTATAAGTTGAACCATCGTAGGTCAGGGACTGTCTGAATTGGCTTATCCCTGCCAGCCAGCAACCTCCATGTGGGTGCAGACAGCCTTGGGTTTGCAGAGCTGAGAGGACCCATCTCAGTCACGGGGCCCTGGAGGATCACACACACAGAGACAGGCTCCTGGCTCTTAAAATATCTGCTTATTTTGTTGCCACAAGACTTCAAATTCCTCGGCAGCTGCCCATTCTTTGGGGTTTAATTCATTCTTCATGCTTCTCCTATCAAATGGAAATATAGCCACGTGGAGTGAGCTATTTCCTTGGCATAGACCTGACACATTTGTGACTTTCCACAATGTCAAAATTACTGAGTAACAATAATTTCACGTGCCACATCATATCCCTCCACTTTCATATAGTGAAATACTCGTGGTTCATTGGGTGTCATGACTGAGGCAGTCACAAGTTCTTGAAATGGAATACCGTTTCAATTTTAATTCCTAATATCTGTAAGTCACACATTGTGGGAGACCTACCTTGCACACTCCCCGGCTGGGTGCTGAGGCGCTCAGTCACAGAAATGTGGCAGAGCTCTCCCCACCCTTCTTGGGTGCGAGGGTCGGTGTCTCATGCATGGGTGTGTCTTGCTACAGCCCCATGGGTGAAGCTATGCTCACCTGTTCCTTTGTAATCTAACCCCTTGCCCTGTTTAGGATAGAATCTTCCATGGAAGTGCCTTGTGTGTGTCCCCTTCTCTTACTGTGCCTGGGGTGTGGCCTACCCAGGTGTCAGTCAACCTGCTGACAGTGGACATCATGAAGACAGACTCAGCCCCCTGAAACCTGACCCCTTGCCTCAATTGAATAGCTTCTCCTCAATAAAAGGGGCCAACGCATGCTCTCGCTCTGTCTCTTCCTGCACCCTTAAGGTCAGAGGAGCCGTCACAGCCACCCCAAAGAAAAAGGTATTTGCGTCTCTTGTGTGGTTATTTTGCGCAGCCCAGTCAGCCCAGTTCAACTGGAGCGACCCCTGAGCCTTTTAGTTGCAAACAGAAACCCGGCAACACATCATACTTCACACAATGACCTACAGGTTACAGGACGGTGAAGGGAGGGTTAACAGAGGCCACAGGGTTTCAAGAAGCTGCAGAAGAGTCACTGCAGGAGTCCCACAGGTTAGAACCAGCTGAAGAACGTGTTGGGGTGCAGAGCTGTTCAGGCCTGGAGCTTACTCAAGGCGAGGATCTGGGTGGCAGGCTGCTTCAACTGGGGAGATCAAACGGAACGGAAGCCTCTGGGACAGAGTCAGGAGTTTGTCACCTGCTGATTTGTTCACCAGAAGGTCCCTTAGGACAGTGGGTTGGTGGGGGCTACCATCTCAGCTGCCCTCCCTCTCCCGTGCATCCAGCGAGGGTCTGACGTGTCTGACAAGCCCGCAGGCCTGGCTTCTCTCCTCTGGGTTTGATAGGTCCCCGCATTCCTGGGCTTCTGATTTGATTGGATGAGTTTGCAGGTGGCATTTTTGGTGAGCAGGGTTAGTTTATTTATCCGTTTGTGCCTTATCCCTGCGCTGTGCCGCTGGGTGCTGTGTTCCTGTGGGGAACCCATTCCGCCTTAGCCTTGTGTTCACAGGGGGACAGCTCATGGCAAAACGCCGCTTTCCAAATTGGTGCAACTCAGGACGAGGCACGGCCTGAAACTGCCGTTCTGTCCAACGCCGCCGAGTAACTCAGAGGAGGACGCAGCCGGCTATGCAATGACAGCACCGCATCCCAAGTCCCTGACACGTAGTGCTCAGGCTGCTCGGATCAGGCACAATCACGCTGTTTAAGACCCGTGCCCCCCCCCCCAAGTAAAATACAACACTGTGCCATTAAAGGTGGCCATTTATTATTGATTATAAGTCTGTGGGCTTGTAGGGCTAATGTCACTGGGGCTTAGCAGGGTGGTTGTGGTCTCAGATGGATGCACTCACACGCCTGCCTGTTGGCTGATGGTGGTGGCCTCTGACTGCATGAACCGCATCCTCCAGGAGGCTAGCCCAGGCATGTCCTTATGGCAATCACATGGGCAGGGAGGGGTAAGGGGACTGCAAGCTCCTTTGAGGACTAGGCTTACAATGAACAAGCACACTGCCATTTCTGCTGCTTTTCTGTCTTCTTTGGTTGAGGACCCAACCCGGGGCCTCATGCATGCTAGGCAAGCACTCTGCCACTGAGCCACACCTCAGCACAGACTCTACCCTGTTGGAGGAATTGCAAAGTCACATTCAAAGAGCGTGGATCCTGGGAGGTAGGATGCTGAGAGCCACAGCCGGAGTCGGAATGGCCCCTGGCATTTTGCCATTAGTATTGGTCGAGAGGCAAGCCATTAAGTTGATGCTGGATTGATCCGGTTGTATATTAGACCTTTACTGTCCGCCTCGGCCTGCCACTTTGGAGTTCTCCTGGGGATTCCCGGAGAGTTCCCATTGGTTGGGGAAGTGCGGGAGGAGGGATTTCCAGAAGAGGGATTCCCTGTTGTTTGTTCCTGGAGGAGTCGAGTGGCGTTCGGGAGAGTTCCCGGGGAGCGTGTGTGGAGTGTGCTGGTGGAGTTCAGAAATAAAGTTTGTTCCTGCTTCAGTGGCTCGTGATTTGTGCCCAGCCAGACTGCGGCATTTGGCAGCCGGTTCAGGGAACGCCTGAAGCTCGGAGGTAAGTGAAATTGCTCGCCCCTGAGGGAAGGCGAGAGAATGGGTGACCATTTCAAAAAACAATGTGTTCTTGTTTTGATTTGTTCTGTTTTTGTTTCAAGCTGTCTATCCCTAGAACTTTCTCAGGCAAACTGGGAAAAATAGTTGGCTCAAGGTTTGAAGTTGTTCACCCCTGAGGAAGAGATAGAAATAGACCACAAATGCACATGTCAAGAAAATGGGAAAATTGATACAACGATTTTTTGTTCCGTTTTTGTTTCATTCTGTTTCGGTTTTGTTTTATGTTATCTTGTTGGGTTGCGTTATCTTTATAGTAGATTAGAAATTAGTAAAAAACAAACTGAAAGAGTGTTAAGTAAATTGTTAGAGGTCCAGACTATGGTAGAAGACATGTTAGATCAAGTAAAAGAGAAGGTCTCTCGAGCTAGTCAGATAGAGGAAGAAATTTACATTTTTAGTACCCAAACAATCAGCTCAAAAAGTAGAGCTTAATGCAGTTTTACAAGCTTTTATGATGTTTAAAGACTCTGTATTTAATTTATTTTCTGACAGTCAAAATATAGTTAATGTTATAAATTCCCTTGAAGATGCTGGTAGGATTTCCCCTTCCTCTACTGTTTTCTCTTTGCTTTCCACTATACAAAGTCTAATCTGGGACAGAAAAGATCCATTCTTTATAGGACATATCAGGGCACATACAGGATTGCCTGGAGCCCTTAGTTTGGGCAATGATTTAGCAGATAAAACTACACATGACATACATATTTTCTCCACAATAGAAGAAGCTATAAATTTTCATAAAAGGTTCCATGTCAATGCTAACACTTTACAAAAGTGTTTTAAAATAACTAAGGAACAAGCCAGACATATAATAAAACAATGTCAAAATTGTGTGATCTTTTTACCACAAGTTAATCTTGGAGTCAATCCTAGAGGACTGATACCTAACCATATTTGGCAGATGGACGTCACACACTTGCCAGAATTTGGAAAATTAAAATATTTGCATGTTACAGTTGATACTTCTTCTGGATTTTTGATGGGCTCTCTTCATGCCAGAGAAAAGACTAAGATGTTATAGCTCATTGCTTACAAAATTTTGCCACTGTGAGCGTTCCAAAACAGTTAAAAACAGATAATGGTCCTGGCTATACCTCTACCTCTTTTAAACAATTTTGCTCATCATTTGGTATTACTCATATAACAGGAATCCCATACAATCCACAGGGACAAGGCATAGTTGAAAGACTCATCAAACTATTAAAACATACTTATTAAAGCAAAAAGAGGGAATTGGAAAGGGGTATATATCCCCCAAAGATAAACTTAAAATAACCCTTTTTACTCTAAACTTTTTAAATTTGGATTCATCAGGGCTTAGTGCTGCAGAAAGGCATATGTGTCCAAAAAATGTACATACACCCAAGGTACTTTGGAAGGATATTCTAACAGGACAATGGAAAGGTTCTGACCCAGTGATTGTCTGGAGTCGGGGGTCTGTTTGTGTGTTTCCACAGGGAGAACAGCCGCCAATTTGGATTCCAGAGAGATTAACCAAAGAGATTTCTACAGACCAAAAAGAAGATGATTTGGCTCAAATCCATAACAGCTGATATCCAGAACTCCAGTTTGGCTATCCTTACATCTACGACAATGGTTCTTCCACACCAGGAGGCTAATGAATAATGAACACCATTAAGGCCTATTTCAAATGTAAAAAACCTTGAGGCTTGCTTGTGGGAATACCTTCAGACCCATAAGCAAGTTACAAAAAAAAAAAAAAAAAAAAGGATGGGATATCCAAAAAAGAGTCAAACCCAGGTGGTAACCAGGATGTCTTTTTTCAATATCTATTTTATTATTGCCCTTTCCCACATCATAAAGTTCTATTTTATTTTTTGAGCTCATTCAGACCTAGGTTAATGTTTTCCTGATCAGTTTTATTTTTTGACTATGGAGTTTTTAAACATTGCAATGGAGATTTCACCTGTGTAAAGCTATTATGTTATGTGTTGTATGTTATGTGTGCACACTTGTGTTTTGTGTTGTATGTCTGTATGTGTGTATGTCCATATATCATATATGAGGAGCGCTCATGATAAAATGGATCCGAATTTTTTTTATTTACGTGATTTAAATGGTTTAATTTAAATTGGGTAAACAGCTGTTGAGGATTGTTTTAATATGTGAACATATAAGGAGGTTAACAGATCTGTTTGTTTACTTTCACCTTTCCTTTTCATTATATTTAATAATTCTGTTCAGGATAATGTAAATTGTTCAGAAAATTGTTTTCTTAGTACCTGTTGGAATGTTACATATTTTTTTTTAGCCATCATTGCCAGAATTCCTATCTTCATCCCAATGCCGGTGAAGACATAGATAAAACCAAACTACAGCTTCTTCGATAGCTATCACAGTAAACTGTATGAACTGATGCATCAATGAATAATAACTCAACAAGTAATGCTCATTCAAGGAGTCGATTTACTTTGGGAGGAAATGGACATATTGATGGATTCCTCTGCTTTGAACTGCTTGCAGAACTTGCCTGGACTATGTATCACTTGTATGCATTGTGAACTATCTGTTGGTGCAGCGAATTGTGGTAGTGCTGGTATATCTTTGCTGATGGTGTCACCGGTGGTACAATTTTTCCAAAGGAGCCATCAATTGGCTTGGTGTCGTGGCATTTCTGTATCCTCCTCCCTTCTACTAGTGATGGTCTAAAATTTGGGGGCCAACAGAGGTGAGGCAAAGAACCTCACTCCCCCTCTGGCACCAAGGCCAAATTTGGGGGCCAACAGAGGTGAGGCAAAGAACCTCACCCCCCCACTGGTGCATAGGCCTATCCACAAGTATGGCTGTATGCTGGACCAGTAGTCAATGATGGGTAAGATCCAATTGCAGTGGTACCAACCTAAGACAGGAGGCTGACACCTTGAGGTCAGCTCATCCAATGACGGGTAAGGATCATATGTAGTATTGGACAGCCTAACAGGCACGGTCCCTAAGCCACATGCTTGGTGTTTAATTAAACAGAGAGGGGGAGATGCTGAGAGCCACAGCCAGAGTCGGAATGGCCCCTGGCATTTTGCCAATAGTATTGGTCGAGAGGCAAGCCATTAAGATGATGCTGGATTGATCCGGTTGTATATTAGACCTTTACTGTCCGCCTCGGCCTGCTACTTTGGAGTTCTCCTGGGGATTCCCGGAGAGTTCCCATTGGTTGGGGAAGTGCGGGAGGAGGGATTTCCAGAAGAGGGATTCCCTGTTGTTTGTTCCTGGAGGAGTCGAGTGGCGTTCGGGAGAGTTCCCGGGGAGCGTGTGTGGAGTGTGCTGGTGGAGTTCAGAAATAAAGTTTGTTCCTGCTTCAGTGGCTCGTGATTTGTGCCCAGCCAGACTGCGGCTGTAGGAGAATCAGGGTCTTCTGAGGGTACCAACCTTTCACACTGTTTCCAATCTTCCTTTTAAATCAAGGATGAAGTCCGGTGGGGTGGCACTTGCCTGTAATCCCAGCAACGTGGGAGGCTGAGGCAGGAGGATTGCAGGTTCGAGGCCAGCCTCAGCAATTTAGCGAGATTCTATCTCAAAATAAAATAAATAATTTTTAAAAAGGACTGGAGATGTGGTTCAGTGGTTAAGTGCCTCTGGGTTCAGTCCTTGGAATAACAACAACAACAACAACAACAACAATAGAGGATGATGTAAGGAAAATAATAAGTAAGCAAACATATATTTATTTATAGAACCTTTGATGGAGAGTCATTTTCTAGCTCTAGGAGCTTTGAGCAACCATGTTTAAAGTCCACCTACCTGGGGCTGGGGATGTGGCTCAAGTGGTAGCGCGCTCGCCTCGCATGCGTGCGGCCCGGGTTCAATCCTCAGCACCACATACCAACAAAGATGTTGTGTCCGCCGAGAACTAAAAAATAAATATTAAAAATTCTCTCTCTCTCACTCTCTCCTCTCTCACTCTCTCTTTAAAAAAAAAAAAAAAAAAGTCCACCTACCTGGCTGGATAGACTCAGAGGAACCCAGCCTTCTAGCCATTCTTCCCAAGCCCATAGGTGTGTGAGGGGACCTGTCCTCTCTGCATCCCCAACCCCTGCCCAGACCACACCAGTGGCTAGATAAGTTCTCCTGAACGCTCCTCAGTCCAAGCCGCATGGAGTAGAAGGATCACCCATGGGGGCCTAGTGAATTGAGATCTGATCCAATGGTGTGTGCCACTGTGTTTGGGGATAGAATAAAGACCTGGAGCAGAACATTGAAGGAGGCTTGTTTAATTCCGAGATCTCATACCACAAAAGGACTGATTCCCGGAAGAGGCTCCGTTGGGCAGGAAGGGAGGTGGCTGGACAAGGAAGGATTCTCAGCAGCCTCGTCTTTTGAAAGTAAGGAAAGAAGGTCGAGCCTTAAGTTGGTGGCAACACTCAAACGCTGAGACCTATTTCAGGACCCTGGCCAGCGCTCCCCGTCCCGGGGGCAGGCACACCTGAGTCTTCGGGTTCTTGGGCATCAGGACCGTGCATCAAAATGCCACTGCTACCCTGCCCGCCTTCCTTCTTCCTTCACCCCCGTGCCTGCTCGGCAGCTTAGAGCAGATGTGGAACACATCAAATTCAAACCCCTGGGGTTTCCTGCCTCCTAGAAAACAGTTTTCTGCCCAAGGCTTATCACTTGGGTCTTTCCAGGAGACGTCATGAATAGCATGAATGCCTCTTGCCTTGCCGGAAGGGAAAATGACGTGGACACTGGGTCATGTCCCAAGTGAGTAATTATCAGCTTTTTGTCCCCGTTCCTTCATGTTCAAATTGCATCCATAGCCTGTAACTCATTTGGATTTTAGTCAAAGAAAATGCAAACATAGAGCACAATGGAAGTGTGTCATGACTCAGATTGCCTGTCCCCATCGCATCTGTCCAACAGCCCGAGTAGCCAGGGAGCCTTTGTGCAGAGCCCAGAGCCTCTGTCTGAAGTCATACCCGGTAGATCCACACCGGGACCTCTTCACATGGGTTGTGCTCTGTATATCTGCCAAGCCTTCCCTCACCACCTCCCGGTGACTCAGCACTGCCCTCTTTTCAACTAACACTCTTTTCAAAGAATGACACCTGAAAAAAGCTGTCATGGACAAGCTTTCTGCCTAGGGTCTCCCCACAGAGCCATGGCCTCAGTCCAGCAGGTCCACTGGCAGCGTGTCCAGCCTGCAGGTATGTTCAGTTCTATGAAGCATTTAAAGAATAGAGTCAACTTTTAAAAATCTGGATTTCACTTAAAAGCACTTGCAGACACTGGTGTTTACCTACCCACCGTTTCTCCTGATTCTTGGGTCTGCATTGTAATTTCAGACAAAGTGGCAATGTGCCCAGTTTTTTTTTAAAAAAACTACATTTCCCATACTCCTTTGTGGAAAGGTGAGACCACGTGACTCAGTTCTGACCTATGAGAGGAAAGTAGAAGTGGCTCCACCCCTTTTGCCCTTTCCTTCCCTCTTCCTACGTCTGGAATGCCGGATGAGTGGCAGGTGCAAGAGAAAAAGAGAAGGATCCTGAGTCTGAATTGACTCTAAGAAGCTTGAAACCAGCGCTGAATGACCTGCCTTTTCCATGAGTAAAAATGAACTTTCTTACCTAATGCATTGTCATCATGCAATTTAAATTGATTTACATTCAAAGAAAATGCAAACGTAGAACATGGGATTTTTTTATAGGTAGCTAACTTAACTCTGAGAAACAATGTCTCTTGAAAAATCAAACAGTCTAATAAATACAATTTGGGGCATATATTCATTTCTTTTTCATAACAGCTTTAATGAGCTTATAAGTCACATACAACATTTTCATTCATTCAAAGTCTATAATTTAATGGTGTAATGTATTCACGTGGTTGTGCAGCCACTTTCAGAACATGGTAGCAACTCCAAAAACAACCCCTATGCTCATTAGCTGTCACTCACCATTTCCCCATAACCACCAACCTCCCTGTACCCTGGCAACCCTTCATCTTTTTGTCTCTATAGATCTTCCTATTCTGGCCATTTCATATAAATAGAATCATACAACATATGGCCTTCTGAGTCTGGCTTCTTTCAATTTCGCACAATTTTTAAAGTTTCATCCATGTGTGACCTGTCAAGACTTCATTTCCTTTTATGGATAATATTCTATCACATGGATATAACATATTTTGTTGGTCCATTCGAGTAATAGACACTTTAGGGCAGGGTTCTTATTATGTTCCCTAGGCTGGACCCAAACTCCTGAGCTCAAGCAAGCCACCTGCCTCAGCCTCCTGAGTAGCAGGGACTAGGAGTATGCACTGGCCCATTGATGCGCGTTCTTGATGGGCAGCCATTGGCTGGAGTCAAGTCATGGTGTCCCCTACTGGTCAGTAATAGCTCTCTAGTCCTTCGTTTCCCTCATTGAGACTGAGTGTCTGTGGGCATTTCTCATTGGCCCTGCACACCTAGTTTATTATGGAGGAAAAGTATTTATTGATTCCAGTTCTCTAATAAAAACAAGAGAACAGAGGTCCACAGAGACCATCCGTTCATTTCTTACATCCCACAAATCACTTCCTGAACGTTCTGCCCTACCCCATAGGCATTTGGATTTGTGGTTCAGCTCATCATTTTAAAAAGACAGGAGGGACCTGTCTGGCTCTTTGTAGGGCTCCAGCTCTGAATACACCCCAGTTTGTTGAGTTTCCTCTTAAGAATATAGTGGAAAGGGAGGAGTATGGGGGGAGGGAGGTGGCACAAGGTCACAGGACCCAGTGTCTGCAAAGATAAAGGCACCTTCCAAATGCTTTGTCTGGAAAGTTGGAGGAGGAGAGGAGGGGCACCTGTCAGGGCTTCCTTCCCTCCTGGTCGGCTTGGGGTGAGGATCAAGGGAATGGGCTTGACACTTATTCTTGATTCCCATAGCAGCCCCGGTCTCGGAATCTCATGTCAAAGGACAAAATTCCAACTTGAAGATCTTAACTGGCTTTATTCCTGATCCTGGAATCAGACAGCACGCCAGTCCAAAAAACAGAGTTAGTGTTCCCAAAAGAGGAGGTGGTTTCCCGGAGAGAAAAGCCGAAGAAATCAGAGACAGAGAACAAACAACCGATTGTCCTTTCAAAGTCCCTGTCCTTGAAAAGTGGGGACAGTGGAACAGAACAATAGAAAATTGCTGACGAACGCCAGGTTTACTCTAGGTATCCCCCTTTTTTGTGTGTGTCAAGATGAAGACAGGGAACTTCATTATCGTGCCGATCGAAACGGGTCTGTTTAGGAAATCTGGCTGCTACCTCTGTAATCCAGATTTTTTGGAAAGTCAGAGAAACATCTGGGTGATACCAGGTCCCTCTGTTTTGATCTTCAGCCTGGTCTGTTGGGTTCCGGTGCTAGAACCAAGTCCACTCCAGGGTAGCGGGTGAAGCGGGGCTCGGTCCTCCCACCTTGCTGTGCCCCCACCCCGGGGGGTTCCCCAGGCTTGTCTAGGATGAGGATTTGCTGCTGTCTCTGCTCTGCTCAGTCGTATATGTGTGTCACCCCAGAAGGCCTGCTGGTGACAGGCTGCCAAACCGATCGTGGCAGGGGTGGAGGGAAGAAAGGCAGGTACAAATGAGTTTTTTGCCTACGCTGTTGGCCATGGCAGGTGGAGGGTTGGTAATATGCAAAAAAAAACCGCATATTGGTCGTCCCAGTGATGAGGGAGGAGAATTGTGAGTTCAAAGCCAGCCTCAGCAACTTAGTGAGGCCCTAAGGCACTTAGCAAGATGCTGTCTCTAAACAATTTTTAAAATAAAAACATAAAAAGAGCTAGACGTATGCCTCAGTGGTTAAGCACCCCTGGGTTCAATTCCAGTACCCCCCCAAAAAAGTGGTTTTGCCTATTATTATTATTATTATTATTATTATTATTAGTATTTTGTGGTGCTGGGGATCAAACCTAGGGTGCTGTGCATGCTAGGCTAGCACTGTACTGAGCTACATCCCTACCCTTTTTATATTTGAATTATTATTTTTATTTTAAATTTGTATGGCCCAAGAGCCCCCAAGACAAGGCCCTTCACCCTCAACCACACAGTGCTACGACCCCAAGTCTCATTTTGATTGTCAGAAGAAAACTGTGAAGTAGGTGCCCCACTCCTCCTTCGTCTGAGGTCCCTAAGGGCCCTCAACCCTCCCTGTCTCTCCCCCCACCATCCTGCCTCTGAAACGCCTTTGCACAGAATAATTGGAAATTGCCATTTTGTCAAAACCCTCCAGGCTGAGAAACTTCTAGATCAGCAACAAAGTGGCAGATGAAGGGACTCGAGGGTAGACTTTTACTCTGGTCGCCAACTGTGGGGGTCCCCCCTCCCTCCCAGACCACATGACAGGGAGGCAGACTGGCCTGCAGACCCTGCAGAGGAGGCCTCAGTTCTGGTTCAAAACTTGCTTTTGTAGTCTTGCTTTGTAGTTCCAAGTGGGGGGAATGAAAACCGTGGTTCAGCCTGAGGTTTTGCAAAACAGCGTGTGTGGTTTCAGGGCACTCGGTTCCATCTGAACCTCAGAACCAGGCAGCTGCTGGCCCACCCCTCAGTGCCAGGGAGAACTGTGTCTTGGGGTGGAATCATCTTGCATTGGCAAGAGGTGCAGGTTTTTCTCATTTCCCCCAATTTCTGGTCTTCCACAGGCAGATGAATACAGACCCACACACAGTGGCCTGATTCTAAAACCGCGATGAGCCTGGATCGGGGTAGGGATGAACCGGCATGGGTTCCTCCTGCTCTTGGGATGCCCCCAGGAGAAGCGGATGAGTGTGTGCATTTCCATCCTCCCTTACACCAGCCCAGAAGAAAGGGCAGATGGCATGCTTGCTTTCTTGGGAGGTGCTGGGGTGGAGAGCTTTGCTGGAGATCATTCTGGTGGGTTGCAGGGGTGCTGGTGGGTTGGGGGTGGGGCAACACTTTGGGCCATGGATTCATATTGTTAACTTTTAAAATATATCGATATCTCAATCTCTAATTGCCCTCCTTCTTGTTACTTCTACTCTGGCATGAATCCCAAGTGGGAGAGAAGAAGACAGAATACACGTTAAGCCTGTTCTCTGAGAAGGTCAGCAAGATGGGGTTGGAAGGAGAGAGGGTACAGACGATTAGGACTCCGTCCCCTTGGTGACTGCAGTACGGATGCTCTGAGATACGGCCCCCCTGGGTGGCTGTGCAGATAGAGTTGCCCCTTCACAAAGGAAGGACGGAAGGCTTTTCTGGGTGGGCTGGAACCATCCTGGCCAGGTCTGTCTGGGTCTCATGGAGACCTTCTGGACAAGAAACAATAGTTCAAATGAGGACAAACAGCTGGGTTCACATGAGAAAGGACAGTGGGAGAGAGAGAGAGAGATCAGAAAGAAATAGCTTGGGAAACATGAGCGGCCGAATAAATATATTAATCAGAGAAATGCAAATGAGGAGCGGCAGAGGGAGCTATCTTCTTCCGTGGGCAGAAGATAAGAAGTCTGACAATGTCATGGTTTTGGCAAGGACTGAGGAGCTCTGGGCACAGCGGGTGGGTGTGTCGATTGCTGTAAGCACCTCGGAGAACAATGGAGCCCTCTCTGGCCAAGTAGAAGGTTCCCGGTAGCCCCACCCTATTCCCTTGCCAGGTGTACACATGCACAGGAGAAGCCACCTGAATGTTTCCCAGCAGGTGAAGGGGGCACATAGATCAAGCTTTAGTCACACCATGGAATCCTATTTGCCAGTTTAAAAAAAAAATACGAGTCCACGTGCTTCTCTCTCCAAATAGATCCTAGGCCGACTCCTGCTGGCAGAGGTTGGGTTGTGGGCTGAACCCTGAATCCGTCCTGTTGGCCAGTGGACGGCTGATGCTGATCATGGAAGCCAGCATGTTTTCATGCCTTGGTCCCAGCTACAATGCACTTCTGGGGGCTCACACCTGGCTCCTGAGCACCCCTCGCACCCCAGGGTACAGTCCCCAAGTTTAGTCCCCAGGAACCCCCCTCCCCAGGGAGTCTATATAGCCAGGGAGGAGTGAGCAGGAAGGCTCAGCTCCCCAACGCAGAGGACAGACAGATAAAGCTGTGACTTACACCCGAGACCCCCACCCTCAGGACCAGGCCTAAGCCAAGGCACCCCTAATGTCTCCCCTGTAGCTTCTGAACCCTTCTGTGTCCTGCTCTCCTCACGGATCTGGCTTCTGCTCAAGGAGAAAGCTTTGAATCCTTGCCTCCATATCTGTTTCTGGGGGAATCGGACCTAAGACAAGTCATATTTTATCCAAAGACAGTGAACAGGGACCGAGCAACAAACCCAGCCGATGGTAAGAGGAACAGTGGGGCCAGGTCAACTTTGTGAACTTGGCCCAGTCGCCAGGTCTCTCTTGGGATACATCCACTTCCATCTGAAAGAAATGAAGGACGGCAGGGCACAGTGGCACACGGAGGTGTTCCCAGGAAGAGTGGGGACACAGGAGGATCTCGAGTTCTAGGCCAGCCTCGGCGACTTAGTGAGACCCTGACTCAAAAAAATAAAAATGACAAGGGAGGAAGCTCAGTGGTAAAGTGCCCCTGGGTTTAATCCCTGGTACCCCACCAAAAAAAAAAAAAGAGTATTTTTAAACAAGAAAACACCATAAACTTGCAAAGGCACAAAACTGACTTTTGATGGTGGTTATTCTTGGAGGGAGGCAGGGAATTCCTAGCTTTTTGAATCTTTTGTGATGTTTGAGTGTTTTTTTCCCTCCCAGTATCAAGGATTGAACTTGGGGACATTTAACCATTAAGCCACATCCTGAGCCCCTTTCTTTTTCTTTCTTTCTTTCATTCTTTTTTTTTTTTTTTTTTTTTTTTTTTGATAACAGGGATTGAACTCATATACCCTTGGCCAGTGACCCACATCCCCAGCCCTATTTTGTATTTTATTTAGAGACAGGGTCTCGCTGAGTTGCTTAGCGCCTCACACTTTAAAACTTGACCTGTCAAGTTGCTCCTGATTGAACCAACAGGTGGAATTATTGCATGTGAGAACAAGTTTCTACGTAGGAGACCTCCCCGGCTTGGTGAATGCTGTTTTGACCAAAAAGATAGCCCCTCAACATCACCATCCAGGAATAGCCACCCCCCCACCCAGATACACACCTTGATTCTTGTTTCTCTCTCTGTGTCACAGCAGAACAGCAATTTCTGCCTGTTTCATTCACAGGTGTGTCTCAGGCACTGACATAGGACCCGGCACATAGTAGATACTCAATAAATACCTGTTGAATAATGAGCAAGTGGAGACATGGATGAACTAACAAGTATACATAGGTATCAACTAACAGTTAGACCAGAGACGAGATGGAGTGGGGTGGATAGAGAGAACTCAGAACCTGTTCCTGTCTCCCTTGGCCATGAGCCCCTGCCAACAGGCTCACCTCTCTAAGCCAAGACCACCATCACGTGGCTAGCTCTTCATCGGTGAACTTCTAGGTCTCTAACTCCCACAGGGTGTGTCCCTGTGAGTCACGTCACGGGGGATTTTCAGCCCAACTTTCCTGGAGGTGACATCTCAGGCCATGTGGACAGCAGCCCATCCCCCAGTATATGAGGGAGAATCCTGGGAGTGAATCCAGGGGTCTCAGAAGCATCCCTTGGAGAATGCTACTTACAAGGCCCATGAGTGTGTGACAGGTGCCCATGGACTGGGGCCGGCCAGGTTAGTGGTGGGAGCTGTGGGGCGTGGGGAGGAGAAGTGGGCATGGTTGTGGAGGGGATGCAGGAGTCAGCCTGAAAGAGCCCCCTTTCAGGGAAGTTAAAGCTGGAAGTATTGAGCAACACATCCAGGTAAGTTATAGTACCGGATTTTATTTCATTGAATCAAATAAATGTCCACAGGTCCATTCTGCTCTAAGGAAGTGATTTCAAAAGTAAATGGGGGAGAAGGGACAATTGATCCTCAGAAAACGGTCCCACTTAAGTGCAGAAGGAAATGGAAATTCAGCATTCAAATGCCACAGGCCACAAATGAATGAATGCTAAGATTCACGATGGAGAAGACTGAGGGAGAAACAGGATTACACAGCTGTGAAGTATTCCTCCAAAATGTTTATTCATTAAAACGTAGAAAATAAGGGCTTTGGGGGCCACAGCTCTCAGTGGCAGAGCACTTGCCTAGCCCGTATGAAGCGCTGGGTTCCATCCTTAGCACCACATAAAAAAGAAACAGATAAAAATAAAGGCATGCTGTCCGTCTACCACAACAAAATTTAAACCCCAAAAAAACAGGGGGGGGAGGGAATGGTAACTTTACAATGGGAAAACTTTGGCTGGGCGCAGTGGCGCATGCCTGTCATCTCAGGGGCTCAGGAGGCTGAGGCAGGAGGTTCGTGAGTTCAAAGCCAGCCTCAGCCACTTAGCAAGGCTCTAAGCAACTTATTGAGACCCTGTCTCAAAATATAAAAATAAAAAGGGGCTGGGGATGAGGCTCAGGGGTTGAGCACTCCTGGGTTCACATCCCTAATACAAAAAAAAAAAAAAAAAAAAAAACACCTTTGCAGACACTGTTCTCACCAGACGGTCAAGGTTAACATCACAGCGTGTGATAAGACACACGGGCACCGCGTGCCTTCTGATATGACGTGCTCAGACACCTCATCTTCCTGTGGTGAGCTTGCCAACAATGTGCAACTTCAGGCTAATCACTAGAAAATGCCAGACAGACCCAAATTGAGCAATATTTTACCAAATACCTGACCAGTACTTTCCAAAAATGTCTATGTCACAAAAGATAAGAAAAGGCTCGGGAATTGACAGCTAAAGACCTCGTGAGGGCTGGGAGTGTTGCTCAGTGGTAGAGGACTTGCCCAGCATGTACAAGGCCTTGAGTTTGATCCCCGGCTTATCTCTCACACACACACAAATTCAAATAAAAAGAAAAAAGACCTAAAAATGAAGAAAGAACACTGACCAAGAATCAGCAAGCTGTGGCCTGGGGCTATAGCTCAGTGGCAGAGCACTTGCCTAGCACCTGTGACACACTGGGTTCAATCCTCAGCATCACATAGAAATAAACAAATAAAATAAAGGCATGCTTTCCACCTCTAACTACAAAAAAAAAAAAAAAAGAATTAGCAAACTATGGTTGGTGTGTCCCATCTTACCCTTTGCCTGTTCTTGTAAATAAAGTTTTATTTACATTCTTTTGTGTCTCGACTATGGCCATCATCTTGGAGCTATAACAGCATGTCGTGTGACTGCAGCCAAGATGGCATGACTTCCCCAGCTGAGAATATTTACAGACAGAGTTTGCCGACTCCTGCAGCGGCAGAAAGCCTGGTAAAACTCAAACATTAGTTTAGCAAATAGTACTTTAGCAATGTGAACTTACTAGCTTTAAGAGTTATGCTAAGAAAAGTGGTCAAAGGTATATGGAAACTTTCCGGGCTATCTTTACAAATCTATCAATCTCAAGTTGCTATTTTTTTTAAAAAGAGAGAGTGAGAGAGGAGAGAGAGAGAAAGAGAGAGAGAGAGAGAGAATTTTTAATATTTATTTTTTAGTTCTCGGCGGACACAACATCTTTGTTTGTATGTGGTGCTGAGGATCGAACCTGGGCCGCACGCATGCCAGAAGAGCGCGCTACCGCTTGAGCCACATCCCCAGCCCTCAAGTTGCTATTTTTTTTCCTGTCTCTCACCCCTCCTGTTTCTGTGTGTGTGTGTGTGTGTGTGTGTGTGTGTGTGTGTGTGTGTCTGCATCTCCGTATCCCTCTGGTTCTCTGTATTGTTAACTCTCTCCCCTCTCCTGCTCTCTGCCTCTGTGTGTGACTCTTTTGGTCTCTCTGGGTCTTCCTTTGTCTTTCTCTGTGTCCTTTTCCTTTCTCTGGTCCATGCATGTCTCATGTCTCTCTCTCTCTCTCTCTCTCTCTTCTCCCTCTCCTCTCCTCTCCTCTCCTCTCCTCTCCTCTCCTCTTCTCTCCTCTCCTCTTCTCTTCTCTCTCTCTGTCTCTCTCTTCTCCCTCTCTCTCCTCTCCTCTCCTCTCCTCTCCTCTCCTCTCCTCTCCTTCTCTCTCTCTCTCTCTCTCCTCTGTGTCCCTGTCTCTCACTTTGTGTGTCAGTCAGTTTTTCATGACTGTGACAAAATACCTGAGGAAAACATCTGAAGGAGGAAATGTTGGTTTGAGCTCCTGGTTTCAGAGGTTTCCATCCATGGTCAATGGATGCCATTGCTGCTTTTAGGCCTATGGTAAGGCAGAACATCATGGTGGAAGTGTTTGGCAGAGGAAAGCCGCTCACCTTGTGGCAGCCAGGAATAAGAAAGAAGGGGTGGGTCAGGGGAGGGCAGAGGCCAGGGACAAGATATATCCTTCCAGGGTACGACCCCTGTGACCTATTTCCTTCAGCTAGGCCTCACCTTTTAAAATTTCCACCATTTCCCAAGAGTGCTACCAGCTGGGGCCAAGATTTCAACACACAAACCCGGGTGCCTCTCAGTCTCCCCGTCTTCCCCGGGCATTTCACGAGGCCTTCCTGTAGGACTTCCTGAGTCCCTTCCTGTCCTCTGCTCCCTCCCGTTTTCTTTCTCCTTAACAGGGTGGCCACAGCACCCAGGGTGGCAGGATCACAGACACAAGGTCCCAGTGTCTCTGCTGGGCCCAAACCCACTTTTCCCTTAGGAAAAAAAAATCTGGCTGGCCCATCTCAGGCCAGAGTCCACTTCGGGGGCCAGTCATGGTGACCAAGAGAGACAAGGTCAGGGAGCACAACCCGACCTCTGGGGCCTGCACCTGGGAGGGGGGGGTTGTGACAGGAAATGCCCTGGGGCTGCCCGACCCACACTCTGCTGTGACAAGGGATCAGGGGCCACAGGGTGCAGGGGACATCGGAGGGTGGGGAGAAGAGAACGAGAGGTCCTTGAGTACCATGACGGTGTGACCACCTGGTGAAAGGGACTTTGCAGATGTCAATAGAATTTTATTTACAAGAACAGGCAAAAGGGCAAGATGGGACACACAGATCCTAGTTTGCTAATTCTTTAAAAAAAAAAAAAACCCAAAGGCTTTAGTGTCCTGCTGCTGCTGGGACAGTGCCCACAAACTGAGCACCTTAAAGCAACAGGTATTCACTCTTCAGATCCAAAGGCTAGAAGTCCACATGGATGGGCAGGACCGGGCTGCTCCCAGTGGCTCCAGGGGACAATCCCACGCGGCACCTTCTCTGTCTTCTGGCGGCCTCCTGCATTCCTTCCTCCACCTCAAAGCCCTTAGCAGGGGATCTTCAAACTTCTCCTCTCCCCCCTCCCCTCCCCCTCCCCCTCCCCTGCCCCTCCCCCTTCTGCTTCCATCCTCCCATCTTTTCCGACTTGAGTCTCCTGCCCCTCTCATATAAGGATGCTCATGATAATACGGCCCCCCCAGGAAAACCCAGGACCCTCTCCCCACCTGGGGCTCCTGAGCTTAATCACATCTGCCAAGTCCCTTTCACCACGTGGTCACACCGTCACGGGGTTCCAGGAAGAATCAGCGGTCCACGTGACACTCTGCCGATTACCTCTGGACGTTGGGTGTGGGATGCCCATGGATTTGGGGAAGACAACGAAGGTGATGCAGAGGAAGGATTGTTGGGGCCCAGAGAGCGGGAAGCCTGAATTCCGGCCCCACTTCTGACTGTGGGCACTTCCTTGACCATTCTGGGTCTCCCAGTTGGACCTGAGGCCTGAAGCCCCTTTGTGGGTCTAGGTGCCAGTGTTTCATGAGTGACCCCCCAACCATACACCTCAGAAACTCTGATGGGCTCACCTGGGGGGGCAGGTAGCCTCGGGAGCCCTTGGTCATAAAGCACGCACCCCATTAACAAATGAGATAGTAAAGCTCACTGGTCCCCTGGCTTGTGACGTCACCTCCAGGAGAGAGAGAAGGGACACGTCTGACCTTGCTCCACATGCCGAACCCCGTGCTTGGAGACTGTCAGAAAGGCATTCGCAGGAACCCTGCGGCAGGGATGGAGCATGTGCCCACTTTACAGGGGAGAAAACAGTCTTGGCCAGTTAAAGTGATATCATCGACCAAGTCACGCAGGAAGCAAGAGGCAGAGCTGAGTTCTGCTGTCCCTCATGCTTTCTTTCATGACAGTGTCCATATTAATCTAACTTTCTCCTTTTACGCAAGACCCTCCCAATTCCCAGAAACACAGGTCAGCCCTGCCAAGTTGGCTCTTTCCCTCAGTGCCCGCGAAGATCTGGGGATGGAGGGGGAAGGCAGGAAAGGGCACCTTCTCCACCGGGCACAAGGTGCGTGCATGCCCTTTGCCCCTCGGGGACTTTCCACGGGATCTGGGACCAAGCTATTTCAGGAAAGCCTTTCTACATCAGGAGTACCAGGGAGAGGTAGACGAGGCTGTGTTTGTTTTGCTTTTTCTCTCTTACTCCCCAAGGTGGGTTTGGCAATCGCCTATGAGCCGTGTAATCCTCCCTCCGGGCCTTCCTCAGCACAGCATGTCCCCAGGACACCAAAGGTTACCAGACACACGCAGGGCCTGGTTTCGCTCTGAGTCGAGATGGCGCACAAAGCCTCCTGGGACACCATCCGGGGATTACGTCACCAGGACAGGTAGGTGCCTGTCAGACAGCTCTCCAGGCCTGGAAGGGAACCAGGAAACCCAGATCTGCCGAGGCTCGTTGTACTCATGAGACCCTGGGAGTCCACCGGGGTCCCCGGTCAGAGACTCCACACGGCATGTCCCATGGGCTGGTCAGCTTTCTGTCACTGTGAAATGAAAATGAAATGGGACAAGTCAGAGGAGGGAAGGTCTATCTCGG
This sequence comes from Spermophilus citellus, assembly GCF_964194105.1. Classification (NCBI taxonomy): domain Eukaryota; kingdom Metazoa; phylum Chordata; class Mammalia; order Rodentia; family Sciuridae; genus Spermophilus; species Spermophilus citellus. The sequence goes on along the minus strand of NC_138199.1, from coordinate 2,149,959 downwards.
CTCATGGTTTCCGAGGTTTCAGGCCGTGGTTGGCCGATTCAATTGCTGTAGGCCTCAGGTGAGGCATTAATCCACCAAATGGATTAATCCACTGATAAGCTCAGAGCCCTCATGATCCAATCATTGCCTTAATGCTCCTACACAAGAGAGTTGGGGAATATTTCAGATCCAAACCCTAACACCCCAGAAAGGGTCACCTAGAAAGCAGGCCTCAAGTGGGGCGCTCAGCGTCCCGTGCAAGTGCTCCTGCCTGGTCAGGTGCAGACCCCTCGGGGACATCCGCACCGTGTTCTCATCAGATGGAACCTCGTTGTGTGTACGGCCATCACAAACCCAGGGTGTCAGGGTTTGGGATGGAGATCCAAGCCCAGAAATAATGCTTCCTGCCTTCCGGACCCCCAGCAAGTCCGGCGGCCCCTCACACCCGAGGTCTCTTCATGTGGAAGATGGAAATGAAGGTGCCCACTTCTCAGGTAGCTGGGAAAATTAAGGCCACAAATGCAATGTGTCAGCTGCCCTAGAGTCCCCTACAGATGTCAGCCCCAGTCCCAGTGTCTATTCTAAGGTCACTTATTAGTCTTTTCTTCGAAGACTTTGTGCCTGGTGAGGGACAGATCTGGAACTGCCTGGCTATCGATTGCCACCCACTTGGGGACTATTGGGGGTAGACGCCTTAGTGTCTTGGCAGAAGAAGCCAGGCACAAAAAACAGGCACTTCCTAAAGGATGCCCCAGGGCGCAGCATCAAGGGACATGGATCAGACACAGCTTTGTCAGCCCTCTCCCCAGGGGCTGGCAACAACCCTAGGCCTGAGGGGTAAGGAGGGAGCAGATGGCGGAACCCAGTCTTGTACAGTCCAGAGAGGAGGCCACCTTAGCAGGGGATGGCACAGGACTGCCAGCCCCCAGCCTGGCACGGAGAGGGCCGGGGGCAACCCATCCTCAATGCATCCTGTCTTCCCCTCCCCAGGGAGAGCCCTGGGGCCAAGAGGCTCAGCACAGCCAGCCTCCTGCAGCAGGGATTGGGGAACAGAGCCCCAGGTCAAGGGCACCTTGGGTGAGGAGGGCGCAGAGTGTCACGAGCGGCAGCCCACCCTCTCTTGCTCTCTGCTCAGGGCCCTTTAAGTTTCCTGTGCGGTGAAGCAGGTGGCTTCTCCCATTTGCCAATGTGCCAGTCTTATTTATTTTTCTCCTCTGCCACCCGCCTCTTTCCCCCAAGCCCCATTTCGAGAGTCTGCAGTGTTAATTGAAAAGCAGCCACTGCCAAATTGCCCTGGAGCACGGAGATGGGAGGCCACGTGCCCGGCCCTCGGGGCTGATGGGTGTGCAGGGAGGGAGGGGGGTCACCGAGGGACAAGGCCAGCTGCAGGCACCCTCCAGCTCCTCACCGCCCGGTGATGCCAGTTATGTCCTCATCAATACCCCCGAGAGGTCCAGACTGAACATAAGGACGTCGATTTTTCCTGGTCATATTTTTAAAACATCTGTTTGGATGGCCTGGCTCCATTGCTATTCTGGGCACTTGGGCCTTGTTTTCCGGCTGCTCCTGATAAATAATCCAAGGCAGACAGACCAGTCGACACCTGCCCTCCCCGGCCTGCTGCCAGACCTCAGGCGCTTCCTGTGTTTGCTTCATTCACACTCCCACCCAGTGGGAACCCCTGGCTCTATTTTGCCAGTGAGGAAAGGGGGGGTTCGGGAGGCATGGGACACCCCCGCCCCGCCCCCGCCCCCCCCCGTGAGAAAATTTGCAATTCTTTTTCTTTTTATATTTATTTTTTAAGTTTTTTAGGTGAACACAATATCTATTTTACATTTATGTGGTGCTGAGGATGGAACCCAGTGCCTCGTGCATGCCAGGCAAGCGCTCTACCACTGAGCCACAACCCCAGCCCCATACTTAGGCATTCTTAAGCCCAAGCCCTGAGCCTCACAGCCCTCCCCCACAGGACCCCTCCCCCCTGGTCCTCCCCAACCATAAAAGACTGACTTGGGGGGGGGGCAGCTCTGAGGATTTTGAATGCCCCTCTACCCTGCGTGCGCTCTGGTCTGTGATGAGCTCTGCAGATGGCTGTGGATGCCAATCATTTGCTGTCTTGGTTCTTTTTTACAAATTGAGATAAAATTCATCTGACCCAAAACGAGCCATGGAAAGTGAACAGTTCAGTGGGATCCAGCAACGTCACAATATTGCACAACCCCTCACCCACCTCCCCAACCCCATGTAGTTCCAAAACATTTTCATCACCTCCAGGGGACCCCATTTGCATTAGCCTCACACACACCACCACCACCCCACACCCCCCCGCCCCCCACCAAGGTAGCCACCTGTCTACCTTGATCTTGTGTTCACCTATTCTGGGCTCTTGGTGTAAATAGAATCACATGACTTGTGACTTCTCGGCACAGTGTGTTTGTTCAAGGCTTGCCATGTGGTCGCCCGTGCCAGTGCGTCCCTCTTTCTGTCCGAATGGTACCGGTGGTTATCCCTCATCCCTCCACGGGCTCTTGGGCTGCCTGCCCTCTGCAGCCATGATGAATAGTGTACCAGCTTCTGGGTGAATCTCCTCCTCCAGTTCTTTTGTGTCTACACTCAGGTATGGAATTGCTGGGCTCTCTGTTAACAGCTCACTTTTTGGAGTCCTCAACAGTTCCACGAGGGTGCTGCATGTTTCCTTTTTAACTGGGGTCACTTCTGTCCTTTACTCTCCGTTTCAACCTGCAGAGGAAGGGCTCCCTGGGCTCTAGTGACATTGAGGGTGTTAGTGTGTGGACCTCCCCCGTCCCCACCAAGTACTGGGGAAGGAGGCTTGATTGGTGGCTTTGCCAGACATGTGTGACTGTCGGTAGTGAAATGACCTGCACGTTCTCAGGGCCTTTTCAAGGTGAGACCCTTCCTGCCCTCCGTTTCCCCCAGCCTACATGTGGGAAAGGTAAAAAAAATGTGTTGTTCTCCTCTCCAGGTACAGAGTTTGTGACCTCCTTTGAAGGGCTTATTGGGGGGGAGTGCCCAGGGGGGGACAGAGCATTTGGGATAGGAGGATGCCCCGGCTGTGCCCCAGGGCAGGGGTATTAGAACAGCATGAGACCACACCCAGACCTCCCAGGCGGGCTGCTTCTCTCCCCACCCCAGGGGCGATCCTGCATTTCTCCCCGTCAGGCTGGTTGGGGAAGACTCATCTTAACATCCACAGTAGTGGGCAGGCTGGAAGGAGCGAGCCAGGGTAACAGGGTGGTGGCAGGGGACACAGTGGCCAGCATCATATACTCCCTGTGTCCAAGTCTACCAGGGCAGCCTAGCAGTGGGATCTGCGGGCGAGCGCGTGCACCTTCTGGAGGGGCCAGCAGGGCCTGAGTGAGGTCCAGCTCCCTCTGCCCTGGTGAGAAGACTGTCTCCTCTAGCAGTTTCTCCACACCGGTCCTTCAAGCGCTCACAGCATTCTTCTTCTTCTCCCATGAGTAGTTCTCCTCTCTTCAAACAGCAGGGAACATAATCAGAAGAGTCTCGCTGGTCCCCACCCATTGGGTTCTCAATTTGAGCCGCTGCCGGCTCAATTGTTTGCAGGAAGCCTTCACGGTCTTACTTGGATTTATCTGAGCGTCCACTGCGATGCTCAGAATCTCTCTCTCTCTCTGGTTTGTTTTGTTTTCTGCTTCTAATTACACACTCTGAATTGATGATTCCTGGTGTTCTTTATAGGAAAAAACATCTTCATGTTCCCCTTTGGACTGGCCGCCCACTGTTGGCCTCCCCCAGATCACGTGGAGGGAGGGAGATATTCTTGAAGGAAGGGGACAGTATAGGGTGCTGACGTCAGAGCCTGGGCAGAGGGAAGTGACGCCCGACCCCACGGTAGGCTGAGTAGAAAGAACTCGTCACCTCCCCCAAAGCCACCTCACATTCCTTGGGGTGAAATGTGGGGGTAGGAGGGTGTCCTCTCCACATGGGTTATGGTTTAGACGTGGGGTCCCCCAAAAGCTCACGTGTGAGACGACGCAAGGGGGTTCAGTGGAGAAATGATAGGGTCGCAGCCTTGACCCCATCAGTGAATCCCTTCCTGATGGGATTAACTGGGTGGTCACTGGAGGTGGGTGGGGTGTGGCTGGAGGAGGTGGTTCACTGGGGACGTGGCTTTGGGGTATATATTTGTAGCTGGAGAGTGGGGTTCCTTGCTTTCTGATCAATATGTGAGCTGCTTCCCTCCACCACACGCTTCTGCCACGAGGTTCAGCCTCACTGCGAGCCCCGAGGGATGGAGCCGGCCTTCCGTGGACTGAGTCCTCTGAAGCCGTGAGCCCTAAATAAACCTTTCCCCGTCTCCAGTTTTTCTAGTTGGCCCTTTAGTCACTGTAGCGAGAAAAGCTGACTAAAATAACCTGGGTACCCTGAGTCACTGCCGTCTCCGCCACCGACACCAGTGTGACCTGGAAGGAGGAGGGCTCTGGTCCTCTCTGAATCTCAGCTCCTTCTCTAAAACGAGTGAACACAAGCTGAGCCCTGGCTTCGTCTGGATGGGGGGCCTGCCAAGTGTCCAAACAGTTCCGAGAACAGCAGAACACTAAATATGAACCCGTGGCTGCATGAGGATGATGATCATCATTATTACCCCTAAAAGCGGGATAATCGCTGTGACCCACTTCGGGGGACCTGTTGTAGCTAATGCCCTTGGAGAGCTGTGCCAATAGCAAGTGCAGGGCGGGCAGAGGCCATGGGCTCTGGCTGAAGTGATCCCTGCCTATTCGAGTCTCACCCACTTGTCCTTCACTTTGGTCACAAGCCTAGGGAGCATTTTTTTGAAATGCTCAACCTTGGCTCATATGGGTCTCTGCTCTGAGCTTGCCAGGGGGTCGGTAGCAGAAACCGCTCGCCCTGCTTGAAGGAAACAAGGGAAGCTCTTAGGATACGTGGGAATTCGTGGTTCTGAATATAAGGGCGAGAAGGAGGCCAGACTTCTGAAATGGAAACATTTTTTTCCCCTCTGATGCTGGGGATGGAGCTCAGGGTTTGGTGCATGCTTGGCAAGCCACAGACCCAGCCCATCAGCAGCAAAATTTACCTTCCCATTTTCTTCCCTTCTTTACAAAGAAATGCACTCCAGCGGTGGCCCCTGTGCACCCCTCCAGCCCCACCCACGTCCCTCTGGACCACTCCTGATTCTGGCACTGGCCAGTCCTGCGGACACGTCCACACTTGACCACTTCACACGCCACGACCCTGCGTGTGGCCCTGAGGACGATCTCCCACGTGCTGCCCAGCACGGTCTAACCTTGCTCTACCCTGTGTTCGTCTGGGGACCTCTTGGTGTGGATCAAGGCACCGGGGCCTGTTCACTGCCGTCCATCCGGGATTCAGGGAAATTCCCGCTCCACCGTGTATCCAGGCTCCCGCAGTGTCCCCAAAGGGATGTGTACCAAATGCTTGGTCATCGGGCCATTGGTCAGTGTAGAACTGTCAGGAGGAGAAGCTAATGGAAGGACAGGCTACTGCGGTGCACCCCTTAGGGGCTCCTGGACCCTGCCCCTTCTTGGTGCTCACTCGGCTTCCCGACTGCCCTGAGAGGAGCAACCTGCCCCCCGTGATGTGCTGCCCCAAAGCAGCGGACAACCAACCACACCTGAAACCCTCTCCCCCCCTCCGGCTATATCTCAAGGACTCTTCCCAGCGACAGAGGCCTGACAAACCCACTGCCAGACCTGGGTTGGTTTCAGCTCCCCCACAAAGCAGAGCTGAGACCAGGGCTTGGGGTGTTTTGGGGGTGCTCTCCGGCAGCAGGAGGAGGACACACTGCTCTGTGCTACATCACCCCATGACCTGGTGGATCAGAGCAAAGGCTGCCTCACATCACCCCTTGAAGTTGCCTGGAGTCAGGAATCCAGGGTGGGCTGCTTGGTGGGGAGCAGTGTCATCTGAAGACTCTCCCGGGGGCAGGGGTTGGCAGGAGGCCTTAGATCCTCTCCACAGAGATGCTTGATGGCCTCCAAGCCCAGCCGCTGGCTTCCTCAGGGCAAGAGATCCACCAGATGGAGGAAGAACTGGTTTCAGGAATCTCCAACTGTCACCTCCGCCTCATTGCCCTGGATGAACAGATGGGTCCGGATGCAGCGTTGGGGGGTTCCACAGGAAGTGAGGCCCCCTGGAGTCGTCTTGGAAGCTGGCCACTGTGGCTAGTGAAGAGCCAGGAAGCACCTGAGGGGACCTCATGGAGTTGGTCACTGTTCTAGGTACCTGCAGCTCAACCCCATCAAGGGTGCTGCGAAGAACTACCAAGAATATGTGGGACTCTTTACAGACTGTCATTCCCAGGGGCTGGGGGTTATCCCTGAGGCAACCTCCTCTACAAATCCTGAGAGAAGTGGAGGGACCCTGCAGGCCAAGTCGGGACACTCTCAGTGTGCAGAGTAGCCCCAAATCAAGGCTAGGCTGAGGAGGTGTGCACGAAAGACCTCTGTCTCACAACATGGCTGCGAGAAACATTCCCTCGCAGGCATCTGTCCGTGAGTTAACATGGTAACGTGCCGTGGACAGCTGCTAAAATGGCTCCTGGTATTCACATTCTCTGTTCAATCGCTCACCTGGTAGGTAGACCAGATCTAGTGACTTTTCTAGAGAATAGAAGTGCTGGGAGGTCTCTCCTGAGACTAGGCTAGGAAAGACGGTGATCTCTTGGGAGAGACCCCCAAGCCAGAGCTCCCAGTAAGTGGGACCTGGACTCCTGATCCACAGATTCTGTTGTTTTGCTAAACTGCTCCATTTAAGAGTAATTTTATAAAACTCCAATAACCCAAGAAGGGTGGAAGTGGGTGAAGGTACACATGGAGCAACATGGATGATGGGTTGGCAACTGTTGCGAGGGGGTGACAGGTTATACTGTGTTGCCAATGGTGTGTGCTCAAAATTTTTCCACCACAAATAAAAATGCATGTTTAAAAGGCTCAAGTCTGGCTAGCAGTTCAGTGGGTTTGGTTTTTGGTCAAGGTGGGATTTTTGTATGTGTGTGCTTGCTCTGATTCAAACTACCCGGGTGCAAATCCCAACTCATGCATTTATTGGAGGGATATTTTTATCAGGCACCTACCATACGGCACAGAAGGTCTGGCCACCTGGGAAATGGTCAGGAACAAAACATGCAAACCTCCCTGCCCGTGTGGAGTTGGCACTTTAGTGGGAAGACCCAGAACACATCTGGGAATCCTGGCAGGGCCAGGAGAGGGTTGAGGAGGGTTGAACTCCGTACAGGAAGTCGGGGAAGGCCTGAGAGAAGCTGTGGGTGAGCAAGGACCTTCGGATGCAGGAGGGACGATGGCAGGGGTGGAGGGTCTCTGGGTGGGTGTCCCACGATTTTGTCAAGTAGAGGAGTGAGGGTGTTTTAAATGACCTGTCCTGGGGTCAAATGTGCAAGGCACATCACTGCTGCAGGGTTGTGCTCCCCAGCCCATGCAGACCAAGGGTGACGGCCATCAGAGTGGCAGGCTCCTGCCATTGGGATTGGACCTCCTGCTGAGAAAAATGGGAAGAGTCACAGACAAGGTTGGAGAAAAAAAAAATGCAAACACACACACAGAACCGCCCGTTAAAACGTAATGTCAGAGAAGTGACAAATAAATTTTTAGAATAAGTATGTCCTTTGCACGGGGCTGGGGATGTGGCTCAAGTGGTAGTGTGCTCGCCTGGCATGCATGAGGTACTGGGTTGGATCCTCAGCACCATATAAAAATAAAATAAAGGTTAAAAAAAAGTATGTCCTTTGCAATATTTAGTATATACTGTTTACTGTAGTTTGCATCTTTTTTTTTTTTTTTTTTTGGTAGTGCTGGGGATTAGACCCAGAGATATCCTACCAGTGAGTTGTATCCCCAGCCCTTTTTATTTTTTATTTTGAGACAGATCTCATTAAGTTGCCCAGGCTGACCTTGAACTAGTGATCCTCCTGCCTCAGCCTCCCAAGCTGCTGGGATTACAGGTCTGCACCACCACACTCTGCTATAATTTTAATCTTAAGTGTCCCTCAAAGACTCATGGCATTAAAAGCTTGGTTGCCAGCCTCTGGTGCAATTGAGAGGGGTGAAAACTTTAGGAGGTGGGGCCTAATGGGAGGAAGTTAGGTCACTAGGTCGTGCCCTTGAAGGGCATATGGGTTTTTTTTTGTTGTTGTTTTTTCAGAGATAATTTTTTTTTTAGAGAGAGTGTGAGAGAGGAGAGAGAGAGAGAGAGAGAGAGAATTTCTAATATTTATTTTTTAGTTCTCGGCGGACACAACATCTTTGTTGGTATGTGGTGCTGAGGATCGAACCCGGGCCGCACGCATGCCAGGCGAGCGCGCTACCACTTGAGCCACATCCCCAGCCCCGCATATGGGTTTTGTGGTGGGTTTTTTTTTTTATGGTAGTGCCAGGCATTGAACCCAGGGCCTCAGATATGCAAGCAAGCACGTTGCTACTGAGCTACATCCCTGGCCTCTTAGAAGGCATATTGGGATCCCTGCCCCTTCTTATCTCTCTAGTTCCTGTCCACTATGAGGTAAAAAAGACTTCCTCTGCCTCATACTGCCCCCATGATATGGTGTGTTCCTACTAGATCAAAGCCACAGGACCAAGCAACCAAGAACCGTACCTCCGAAACCATAAGTCAAAATAAACTTTTTCTCCTTTTAAGTTGATTATCTCAGGTACTTTGTTGTAATAATGGAAACAGACTAACATACCTACACTACAAAAAAAAAAAAAAAAAAACAATCCAAGTTCAAAGTGAACTGAAAAATCAGTAGGATCTGAATTGTATCTCTCAATCCCTGGGACTGGCGATATGGTTGGGCAGGGTCACAGGTTGTTACGCACTCCCAGTTAATAATCAGGGGGGCCTTTGCTTTAGAAATCTGAATTCTTGTGGTTGCTATAGAGATAGAAGGTTCTGGCATCACGAGCCACATTCCTGCAGCTTTTAGCTAAAGCCGAGATGAGGCTGTACCAGCAGGTGGACGTGTAGCCCACATAGCTCTCCATAGCCCAAGGCACCTTCCCCGGTTCCTGCGACCTGTAGGTTCAAGGTCCTACTGTCGGAGGAGGGCAGGGATAACCGCATCAATGAGAGTAAAGACCTAGACTTACTTGAGCACTTACCTCAACGAAGGAGCTCCTGTCATCCCCATTGTACAGACGGGGGACTGAGGCCCAGAGGAGTTAGTTAACTTGCTTGAGCGCATGCAATGAGTAGTGGGGCTGGGCTTCAGACTTTCAAATGTTCAGGCCCTGGAGCAGGGCCAAGGAGGAAGGATGGGGAAGAGCAGGGAGGACCAGGAAAGGGCAGGGCAGACCTCAGCCTGCAGACCCCACATGGGGAAGCTGCTGTTTGCCCTAACAGCCCCCTCCCTCCTCCTTCATTGCGTATGGCTCCAAACTTCTCTGCCTCTCTCCTGAATCCCTGAGACCTGACAGTCTTGGTGCAAGGTTCCCAGGGCTGGGGTCAAAGACCTTAAAGTAGAGTCTGGCTCCAGAGGATTCCGGAAGCTTCCAAGTAAGTCTTCAAGTCCAAAGGAGAGACTCAAAAATGGCAGAGGAAAGCTGAGATGGAGAGATGGGATTGTCCAGGACCCTCACGTACCGGCTTTGCTCCCCTGGCTGCCCTGTAGCTTTGTGGGACCAGCTTGAGGCTGGGCGGGGGATGCCCCCTGCAGGCATCAATAGACAGTCCAGTGGGCCAGCCACTAGGGGGCGCCCTTCTGGTGACCGCACCCAGGAGGGCTGGCAGGTCTCTCTAGTTCAGAGCGACTATTTTTCTCATGGGTCATTAATAAATATTTTTCTGCGTGGAGAGGTACTCTGAGATGATGTAAATAGTCCATTACTCATGGCACTTTTCATTTATTCATCCATTGACTTATGTCTGCAAGGACTTACGGTTTCCTGTTCATTCGGGAGGCTATAATCTTGTTACTATTATTGCTTCTTTCAGTGTTCAAAATATCTTTGATTTGACCAGCAGGAGTCCGTTTCAAGGTGACGTCTGCATCTTTCTGGCCTGCTCTGATCCTTCTTGGAGGGCTTTTATTTTCTGCTACGACAAACATTTTTGCAGATTCTACCTCCTCTGCCCTGGTCCTGGATTGAGCCATTTCTCCAAGGTACTCCGTGGAGAAGATCCAGAGCTGAGGGGTGACACTGCCCAGCCTGTCGGAGGCCTGGGTTTCATCCCCAGCACTGCCAAAAAAGAAGAGAGCAAGAGACCAAGGTCTAGGCAGCAAGTGTGCCCAGTGCTGGGGGGTGGGGTGCTGCTCCCACACCCTCCTGTGGACAGAGAGACCTGCAACGTACTGACTTCTACATCTGCCTGTGCATGCAGTATACACGGAGGCTTCCAACTCCAAATGCACAGCTCAGGATTCATCTGGTTTTCACCTCCCCACCGTCCTGGCTCCCAGGTCCTCTGTCACACCCTCCCCTGGACATAGCTCTGGGGAGTTGGCTCTAGGTGGTGACAGAATTGGCTCTAGGTCCTAGACAGATCACAGGCTTCATCCCCACCTTCCTGACCAAGCAAGGGTGTTGACTGGGAATAAATGCCTTCCATGAAATTCTCTGTGCTGGGGACACAAAACGAGTCTCCAATCTCTCTCTCTCTCTCTTTTTTTCTCTGTCTCTGGGCAAATACCTCTAAAGACTCATAATTTATTAAATGAGGAGAGCAGGTGCAGAGGCGCATGCTCCTTTGCCCTGGGCAGGGGCTGATAGAGTCCACTCTAAACTGAGTCCCCTGGAGGGGAGGTCAGGGCAGGGCTGCAGATGTGGATTAGGGTGGGTGCCTGGCTGCTGGAGGACCATCTGCCCATTTGCCTGGCCCTGCCACTGCCTTATCCCAGACCTCGGGCGTGGCCAGCCTTCGGCCTCTCCTGGTCTGTAGAATGGGGACGCCATGTCCCTTGGAGTTCTTATGTGATCTCTTTAAATTATTTGGGACTCAAAGATGAGTCCGACCATTTTCGTAAATGGCCAGGTCCTGCTCAACTAGGCTGGCCTACTGACAGGGCCCTTGGGAACAAGGCTCTTGGGGACTGCTGTGCTGGCCTGTGAGCGGTCACCCTGGGCAGGTGTACCAGCTGGAGGTGGGCTGGCCTAAGGACCCCAGGGAGGAGATCCTTCAACCACAGTCCAGCATCTAGCAATATCTGTGTTGGGCAAATGAACAGAGTGGGTAATGAGAACAGGAGGGAGGGGGGACAGGGAAAGGGACAGCTCTCGGTTATTCCCACCAACAGGACAAGTGGGCAGGGAGAGGGAGAAGACAGTGATTCTTTTTTTATTTATTTTCTTGGTTTGGCAGGGCTGAGGCTGGAACCCAGGGCCTCCGGCATGCGAGGCGAGGGCTCTCCCACTGAGCGACACCCCCAGCCCTAATATATTTTTTAAATGCCTCACTGGTGACACAGCCCACAAACCATACAATGGACCCTTGAAGTGAGAAACGGATGTGACTCCAGTTTTGAAAATAAATCACAGCAGCTTCTACCTCAAGGCCTGTCCTAAGGAAGGGGGCGTGACCCTTGACTTGGAAAAACCCACAGAGCACTCCTAAGCATATACCCACCCTGCTGAGTTGCTTGTCTACAAATAACAGGAGAGACCTGCGGTGCCAGGTGTCCCTGACTCAGGCTAGGTGAGGACCCATAGCAACCCCCTAGCAACCTCCAATCAGCATGAGACAGGGAAATACCTGGGATGCCAGATGACCCCCCCCAGTAGTTTATGGCGGTTGATAACATGTTGGGAAACCATGTAGTTCAGCACGTACACCCCTCATGGCTTAAACCAATCAGTTCAAAGGAATCCCCCTCTTGTACTAACCAATCTCCCCTACCCAACTTGTTCCTGCCAGTGAATGTGCTAATCAATGCTAAGAGTTGTTTGATTTTCCCGCGGTATGGAATGATTTGCTGTATGATGTTGTGACACACAGAGTATCCCCCAAAACCTATAAAATCTCACTGAACAAAGGACCGGGACTCACTCCCTGGGACTGCTGCGTCGGGAACGGTTGTGAGTCCAGGCTCGAGCTTACAACAAAGACTCTTGTGTGATTGCATCGGATTCGGCTCCTGGAGGTCTATCGGGGTCCCACGAATCTGGCATTCAAAAGGTATTCATTTTAGGCAGGGGGTGTGACTCAGTGGTAGAGCCTTTACCCAGAATGCAGGAGGCCCTGGGATCCAGCCTCAGCACCTCAAAATAAATAGATACATAAAATGCACCCTCGGATGCTTTTCCACATATTCACAGTTGGGTGACCATTGCCACCCAACTTTGTGTTTTTTTTTTAACCTTTTTATCACTTTAGGAAAAAAAAAACCTTCACCCCTGGATCACCTCACCCCCCAGCTCCTGGCAACAATCTACTTCCTGTGTCTGTGGATTTCACCTGCTCCGGGAGAGTTGTATGAATGAAACCTACAACAGGGGCCCTTTCATGACCAGATGCCCTCATCCAGGTTGGAGCGTGGGTTAAAGCCTTCTTCCTTCATAAGGATGGAGAATGTGGACGCTGGGCTGTTTCCACCTTTGAGCTACTGTGAGGAGCTGTGAACACTTACGTACAAGTGTGTGTGTGTGGGCTGGGGATGTGGCTCAAGCGGTAGCGCGCTCGCCTGGCATGCGTGCGGCCAGGGTTCGATCCTCAGCACCACATACCAACAAAGATGTTGTGTCCGCCGAGAATTAAAAATAAATAAATAAATATTAAAAATTCTCTCTCTCTCTCTCTCTCTCTCTCTCTCTCTCTCTCTCCTCTCTCACTCTCTCTTTAAAAAAAAAAGTGTGTGTGTGTGTGTGTGTGTGTGTGTGCGCAATAGTTAATACATGCACAGGTTAAACAGTTCACTGTGCAATAGATAACACATGCATTGTACATAAAATCGGCCCTGGTGAAGAAGGCCTGCCCTGTCCCTGTTCGTCCCTTCTTTCCGGGAGCCACATCCTGCGTCCCTCGCTGAGTCCCCTCCCTCAGGCCAGCCCAGATGCCACCACAGAGGAAGTCCCCTAGCACCTTCCTGCTGGGGTTGGCTCTCCATGAGCTCAGCCTCTCTGGGGGTTAGGAGCTGTGTCTGTCTCCTGCGGGGCCTTGACCCACACTGGGGGATGGCCCTGGGGCAGCCGCAATGACATCATCTTCGGGAAACTTGCTCCTCAGGGAGGTCCCCGAGGGTCCCCGGGAGAGGTCATGGGCCTCATTTTGGAGACGAAGAAGGTGATGGCTTTCCTTCAGTCCCTGCCCTCACCCCTCACGGGAGCACTGGGGAACTGGGCACAGCCACCGGAGAAATGGGCTTCCCCAGGGGACAGGCCCAGCTTGGGGGTCTGCTGCTTGCCATCCAAACGGTCCACTGGGTGCCCATTGTCTCCTGTGGAAGCTGCGCCTGCCATCGGGTTGTCATTGGGGACGAGATGAGATCATGTGGGTAAAAGTGCCTGGTGTCCGGTTGACATGGGGAATATCAGCGTCCGTCCTAGAGCTGGGATTCAGGGTCACTCCAAACCGAGGACAGGCAGATCCCTGGGGACAGAGGCAGCGTGGTGGCTGCCAGGGTCTGGGGAGGGAGTGGGGAGGGCTGCTCACGGGTGCGTGTATTTCTGCCGTGGTGATGGCCACGTGGTGATGGCCACGTGGTGATGGCCACGTGGTGATGGCCACGTGGTGATGGCCACGTGGTGATGGCCACGTGGTGATGGCCACGTGATGGAACCAGGTGCAGGGGGAGGCTGCACAGCATTGGGAACACACTCCGTGCCCCGGCCTGCTCGCCTTGGGGTGCCTAGGGCTTGCTATAGGTTGGCTCTGGAATGTCCCCCGAAGCCCACCTGTTAGGGCTTGGTTCTCAGCTTGGAGCCACAGGAAGATGGAGGAAATGTTAAGAGGTGGCGGGTGGAAGGCTTGAAGTCATTGGGGACATTTGAAGAAAGGGCATTGTGAGATCCTGTCCCCTCCCCACCCACAGCGATACTGGGGATGGAACCTCGGGGTGTTCTTCCACTGAGCTATTTTTTTAGAGTCAGGGTCTCACCAAGTTGCCCAGGCCAGCCCCAAACTTGTGATCCTCCTGCCTCAGCCTCCTGAGTTGCTGGGATTACAGGCATGTGCCACCACACCTGTGTCCCTGTGTCCTCTCTCTCTCTCTCTCTCTCTCTCTCTCTCTCTCTCTCTCTCTCTCTCTTTCTGTCAGTGATCTTGCTCTGTCACATGCCCCTATCATGATGTACTATCTCACCACAGGTCCAAAGGCAACCAGGCCAATGGTTGCTCAAGGACTGGAAATTCCAAACCCGTGAACCAAACTAAACCTTTTTGCTTGACAAACGGATTACCTCAGATATTTGTTACAGTAAGGAAAAGCTGACTAACACACATTAATGTACATTTTACCTTTATTTTTAAAAAAATCCAGCCAGAGACAGAACTGAGGGGTCTCAATTAATCCATTTCTATATCTACAAGACACTGACTGGTCAGAGTGTCCATTCTTTTTAATGTCCACTTTAAAAATTTTTTTAATATCTATTTTTTAGTTTTAGGTGGACACAATATCTTTATTTTCTTTTATTTGGTGCTGAGGATTGAACCCAGTGCCTCACACATGCCAGGCGAGCATGCCACCACTTGAGCCACATCCTGAGCCCTAAAGTTTTTTAATGGACACATGATTGTACATGTCTGTAGGGCACAGTGTGATACCTCAATACATGTCTACAGCATGTAATGATCAGATCAGGTGACAAAGACAAATGCATTTCTTTCTGTGGGAGATATGCAAAATCCTCTCTAATTGGAAACATGCAATTAATTTTTGTCTACCGTAGTCAACCAGCTGTGCCATAGAACATTAGAAGCTTTTGCTCCTGTCACTGTCAGAATGTCACTTAAAATGTGTCACTGTGTGAGAAGCAAATGGGCTGTTGCTGGAGGCTGGGGGGTGGAAGGAATGAGCTCCACCGGTCCCAGCTCAGACCTCACACCCTGCTCCCCTGCAGGAAGCAGCAGTTTTATTCTAGAAGGTCTACTCCAGCCGGCTTCATGGGCCAGCAGCCTGGGCAGACAGAGGGACCCTTGCTGTCCCCGTTTTGAAATTCTTTATATAATTTTTCAACAAAGTCCCCACAGTTTCCTTCTGCCCTGAGCTCCACAAATTATACCACCAGGCAGCTAGGAACTTATCCCTGAGGGTAAGCACTCTCTCCCCAGGGTGGACAGCCCCTTGCTCACAGCAAGACTTGGGTGTTTGTTGAGTGACTGATGGACCTCTTGGGGGCTCCCTGCACGAGTTCTTCCTGCCCTCTCTCCTGCGCTCTGCCACGTGCAGTGGTGCACACTTGACTTCCTGCCCAGGCCTGGACATCCCGCTAAGCTCTGTGACCGTAGAAGGACTGGGGAGATGAGGCTGTCCTGCAGCCCCCACGGTCCCTGGGATGGAAGGGAAGACAGGGTTCTGGGGAAGGCACCCAGGCATCTCTTACATCTTGCAAACCCCCCTGGCTTGGCTGCATGTGGGACTCTGTCAGAAGGAGTGGTGACAACCTTACTCCACCCCCCAAAGGGACCCTTGTGGGGTCAATCTCAGAGGATTGACCTGCAAGGTGCCCCAGGAGGCTGGGATAGGGGGAAGGACATTGGGAAAGGGCTGGGATAGTTCCAAGATGACCAGGCCCGGGTAGGAGGCGTGGGCTGCTGAGGGAGGGATCGTCAAGGTTCAGTGATGTTGTTTTCAGTGTGTCTGGTTTGGGTGAGACGCCCCTGGGCTTCGCAAAGCCACCTCCCACCTCATCACCTTCATCTTCAGCCACAACCCCAAAGGGCTCAAAAACAGCTCACAATGACGTGGTTCCTTCCTTCCTTCCTTCCTTCCTTCCTTCCTCCCTCCCTCCCTCCCTCCCTTCCTTCCTTCCTTCCTTTCTTTCTTTTTTATACTGGGATTGAACCCAGGGGCACTCGACCACTGAGCCCCATCCCCAGCTCTATTTTGTATTTTATCTAGAGACAGGGTCTCACTGAGTTGCTTAGCGCCTCACTGTTGCTGAGGTTGGCTTTGGACTTGAGATCCTCCTGCCTCAGCCTCCCGAGCCGCTGGGATTAAAAGAGAGTACCACTGCACCTGGTGAGGCGGTTTCTTACGTTAAGCACAGATTGCCATTATAATGCTATAGCTCACAATTCATTCCTAGGTCCGTGCTTCATTTAAGAAATAAAAACGGGTATTCAACCAAAGCCTACGTGCAGATGTTCGTAGCAGCACAAATTACAATCACCAAATGGTGGAAACCACCCACATGTCCATCAAAGGAAGAATAGAGAAGCACCATGTGATACACCTGGGGAATGGACTATTATTCAATCATGAAAAGGAATGAAGTTCTGATTCAGGGTATAATGGGGCACAATGTGGATGCATCTTGAAAACAATGCTAGGGGGGCTGGGGATGTGGCTCAAGCGGTAGCGCGCTCGCCTGGCATGCGTGCGGCCCGGGTTCGATCCTCAGCACCACATACCAACAAAGATGTTGTGTCCGCCGAGAACTAAAAATAAATAAATATTAAAAATTCTCTCTCTCTCTCTCCTCTCTCACTCTCTCTAATATATATATATATATATTCTAAAAAAAAAAAAAAAAAGAAAACAATGCTAGGTCAGACCCCAAAGGCCACATGTTGAAAGACTCCATGTGTCTAGAATGTCCAGAAATGGACAGATCCATCAAGCTCCATTGCACGGAGTAGGTCCAAATCACGGCTTGGTTGCTGTGTGGCTTTGGGAAATCCTGGGATCTCACTGTTCCCATATAAACTAGGTCTGGCAATAAGCAAGTTACTTTACGGGGTTATTGGGAGAACGGAATGAGTTGATACCTATGAAGCACTCAAAGAGACATGCCGATTCATGGAAAATAGCCAATGAGTATTTTCCATTTCTGTTTTAGATTTTTTTTTAGTTGTTGCTAGACCTTTATTTTTTATTCACTCATACACAGTGCTGAGAATTGAGCCCAGTACCTCACACGTACCAGGCAAGTGCACTACCACTGAGCCCCAGCCCCAGCCCAGGACTTTCCATTTTTATCTAGAGTTTTCAGAATAAGGCTTCACCAAGAAGACACCAGAACTCAGACCTTGATTGATAAATAGGGTTAAACAGGTGGGGAACAGGGTTCATATTATTCATCACCTCAATCCTGGGCTATACCTTCCATAGCCCTTCTCTTGGAGACACCCCCCACCCCCAGCAATCATGAGTCATCTGTAGAGGAACTAAGTCTCAGAGAGGTTAAGCAACTTGCCCAAGGTCACACAGTTTACAAGGGGCAGAGCCAGGATTTGAACCAGGTGTGTCTTAATGCCAAGCCTCCCTCCATAGGAAGGAGATTATAGCTGTCAACGTGTGCAATCCATTTACCTTTGTCTTTTGCTTGCTCTCTTTTCTTCATCTTTAAAAAAAAAACTTATAAAGGAAGTAAGGCAAATAATTCTACTAGGCTTTTTTTGTTGTTGTTGTACCAAGGATTAAACCCAGGGGCACTTAACCACTGAGCACATCCTCAGCCCTTTTTTATATTTTATTTTAGAGACAGGGTCCCACCGAGTTGCTTGGGGCCCTGCTAAATTGCTGAGGCTGACTTTGAACTCAACAATCCTCCTGCCTCAGCCTCCCTAGCCGCTGGGATTACAGTGGCATTGAAGCAAGAGAAATTCAGGGAAGACTCACTCACAGATGTTCACAACAGTTTGATTCATTGTAGCCCCAAAAGGAACAACTCAAAGAATCAACAGATGAGTAGGTAAATAAGTGGGACCTATCCAGACTGGCACACTATTCAGTGAAAAAATGGAAATAGACTATTAATACATGCAATGATCTGAATAGAACTCAAAATAAACACGGTCAAAAGAAGCCGGCCGAAAACAAAGGGCACATGTGCTGTGTGAATCTGTTCACCAAAGTTCTAGAACAGACAAATCTATGCCACAGTGGACAAGGTCAGGCTGCAGCTGCTTCTAGGGAGGGGTGGGACCCTCAGCAGCCAGGGTGGGCGATTTCTGTCTGCAGGAGCCTGATCTACCCCGAATGGGTGTTCATCTTACT
Source organism: Spermophilus citellus (assembly GCF_964194105.1). Taxonomy (NCBI): domain Eukaryota; kingdom Metazoa; phylum Chordata; class Mammalia; order Rodentia; family Sciuridae; genus Spermophilus; species Spermophilus citellus. The sequence goes on along the minus strand of NC_138199.1, from coordinate 2,131,850 downwards.
CCTTGATCACTCCTCTTACAATGTGTCCATTTCATTAGGTGTAAATTTCATCTGAAAGAAGAAAACTGTTAACAAATATCAAACTCAAGTTAATGTGTTATGCCAGATTCGTGGGACCCCAATAGACCTCCAGGAGCCGAATCCGATGCAATCACACAAGAGTCTTTGTTGTAAGCTCGAGCCTGGACTCACAACCGTTCCCGACGCAGCGGTCCCAGGGAGTAAATCCTGGTCCTTTGTTCAGTGAGATTTTATAGGTTTTTATAGATTTTATAGGGATACTCTATGCGTCACAACATCACACAGCAAATCATTCCATACCGTGGGAAAGTCAAACAACAACTCTTAACATTGATTAGCACATTCACTGGCGGGAACAAGTTGGGTAGGGGTGATTGGTTAGTACAAGAGGGGGATTCCTTTGAACTGATTGGTTTAAGCCATGAGGGGTGTACGTGCTGAACTACATGGTTTCCCAACATGTTATCAACCACCATAAACTACTGAGGGGTCATCTGGCATCCCAGGTATTTTCCCTGTCTCATGCTGATTGGAGGTTGCTAGGGCATTGCTATGGGTCCTCACCTAGCCTGACTGAGTCAGGGACGCCTGGCACCTCAGACCTCTCCTGTTATTTACAGACAAACAACTCAGCAGGGTGGGTATATGCTTAGGAGTGCTCTGTGGGTTTTTCCAAGCACAAGGGTCACATCCCCTTCCTTGGACAGGCTTTGCTCTGAGGTAGAGGCTGGTTTCTCAAAAATGGAGTCACATCAGTTTCTCAAATGCTACGCATGCTGAAGTGTCTACAGGTAAAGTATCCATAGAGGCTGAGACAGGAGGATTGCAAGTTCAAGGCCAGCCTCAGCAATTAAGCAACTGAGTGAGACCTTGTCCCAAAATGAAAAAATAAAAAAGGGCTGAGGGTGTAGCTTAGTGGTGAAGCGCCTCTGGATTCAATCCCCAGTACCAAAAAGAAAAAGAAAAGAAATACACACGTGCCTCGACTTTTGACATAGTGACGTCCTGATGAGCCCCTGGTGTGTTGAATATATTTTCAATTCTAAAATGCACTGAATACACCCACCCTCCAGCCCCATGGCTCACCAGCCCTCCTAGCAAAACCATCTAACACAAAGCCTATTGCAGGCCACAGATGGTGCGTGTGATTTGTTGAATCCTCTACTGGAAGTCAAAGACAGGGTGGTCCAATGGGTACGGGATGGGTGTCCAGTAGACACACGATGCAGTGCCGGGAGAAAAAATTGCAACTCGATGTTCAAACAATGCTGGCGGCGCCTTTGCGGGGATTCACCCTCCTGTTCCGTGCGGCTGCCTGGGAGCTGCAGCTGCTCCACATGGTGAACCAGGATCCCATCACAAACTGCTATCCTGGGAAGAGATCCAAACTCACAATGCAAGCCTGGTTTTCAGCTGAATGCATATCGCTTTCACGCCATTGTGCAGTTGAAAGCTCCTTCAGATCATGGGACCGTTTGTGCATCGAACAATATGATTGACGGTTGGGTGGAGGGTGGAGGGGCGGGGAGGCGGAGAGCCCCCGTGCTGGGTAAAGCAAGCGTGCAACGGAGGCTGAGGATTGTCCCTTGTAGGAACACCACCTGGTGTTCTCTGCACCACCCTCCCGTCTTTTCATGTTGGACAATGTTCATGCTGAAGTGTTGGGAGATGCAGGGACAGAGGGTGGGAGGACAGGGTCCTGCTCTCCACTCTATCATCTCCTGGAGGCTCAGAGGCCTTAGAGCTGCAGGTGGGATCAACTGCACATCCCCTGAGCAAGGAAGGGACCCCACGGGAAGGGAAATCCACCTGGTCTGGGCTCTCTCTTCTCTCTGTTCATCTCTCCCTCTTTGAATGGGACCTTCCGGGGCGTGACATCTGCCAGCGACTGACAGCAGACCCTGGGGCCACGCTGGCACCATCCTGCCCGGGAGCCATGCCTGACTGCACTGGGCAGAGCTTGGCTGGCCTCTCTCAGACAAGGAGCCACAGCTCGGGGGACCTCCGCCCAGATTTCCGGGCTTCTGTGGGTCTTCCCTGGCTGCACCCCCATTTTCCCTCCATCCCTGGGCATGCAGGGCATCCACTGCAAAGTGCCAACACTTGGGCCCACTTCCTGTCCTGCTCCTTCCTCCAGCCTCCATCCCTGCTGCCTCCCCCTGGCCCTGTTCAAGGCCAAATCACTACCCACCCCTCACCTCCCCTGTAAGGGTTGGAGGCTTCCTCAGAGGCCTCTCCTCCTTACTCAGCCTCCACATTTTGCAGATGGGGAGACCCAGGCAGAGAGGCCCTGTCTCTATGAACCTCAGTCTTCTCTTCTGATAAATCAGAACAGGAGCATCCATCTCTGAGTCTCTGGGAGGATTCAGTAGGGACTGATGGGAGCAGATATTCATGGCCACCAGACTGAGTGTGGTCACTGTCCGTTTCATAGATGAGGCTCAGAGAGAGCAAAGCACGTGCTTGGGCACACGTGAACAGGAGAGGAAGGGTGGGACCCCCACACACACAGCAGAGGGGAACTGAAGGGGGCACTGAGGGGTGCTGGGTGATGCATGGAGGGTGCAATAGCCCTGCCTGGCCCAGAGGAGGGAGGAGGGCTGGACGGGGCCGCTGGAGCCCGCGCCCTCCTCCTGGAGCCGTTGGCAAGCTGTCAGCGGCTGACATTTATAACTGTGCCTAATGTTCCCGAGGAACCTGAGGGAGCCTTTTCCGCTCTAATCTGCCTGGCATTACCCAGCCTTGAAATGATGGCAATTACCCCCGGGGCTGGATAAATGGCCGTGGGAGGCAGTGAAAAGCGTCAGGTCTTGACACACAGGTGGCGAGGGTGAGACAGGACTCTGCCCCTCTGCGTGCGTGCGTGCGTGCGTGCGTGCGTGTGTGTGTGTGTGTGTGTGTGCGTGTGTGTGGCCGCTCTCGCTTTCCCCATCCTCATCCCTGGCCCCACAGGAAAGTCTTGATGAGAACCTGAAGCTGGGGATGGGCTGCCCCAGGTCCCCCAGGAAGGGATCCGGCCAAACAAAAGTTTGGAGTCTGGGTCCCACTCTTCCTTCCCCAGAAATAGACACCCCTTCACCTTGCCCCGTTGCTGCCCCCCTGGGCCAGGCAGAGGCCAAGAGCGTGCGTGCTAGCTGGAGTCCGGCGTGTCCAGATGGTGGACGGTCCAGGTGCCCGGCCTCAGCCTTGGTGACCCCATCCTGCCCCCATGTTCACAGCGGCACTGTCCATAATATCCCCAAACTGGGAACAACCTCAGCGTCCATCCGTGGATGAATGGATGAGCAAACCGTGGTACGCCCAGAAAACAGGCAGGGGTGGACCCGGAGAACAAGATGGCGAGTGAAACGAGCCAGGCACCAAGGGCCACTCAGCCTTCGATTCCACGGATTGGAACCCTCCAGAGCAGGCAAACCGTGAAGAGAGGAAGCTGACTGGGTGGTTGCCTGGGGCTAGGAAGAGGTAGGGTGGAGTCAGCCAGGCTAGGAGGAGGGGGTTTCTTGGGGGAGCCACAAAAAGGTTAAGATCCACCGCGGTCACGGTTGCATAACTCTGCCAACGTACTCAGAAGGCGTCGAATCCCACGCTTTGAGTGAATTGTATGGGGTGTCAATGATTCCTCAGTAACAATCCACCAAGAAATAGAAATGCGAACAATAACACCCACTTCCTAGCAGCCGAGGATGAAAGTCAAAGTCATTCTGGAAAGAACATCCAGGAGAGTTGGGGAGGTGATATAAGCAAGGGCTTAGCCAGGGCCCTGCACACAGAGAGCGCACTGCTCAGAGAGTAGTCCTGAGACCAGGGGCCTCAGTATCTGGGACTTAGCGTAAGGGCAGAATCTGGGGCCCAGGCTGATGGCTTCAGAATCTGCAGCCTCCAGGGGAGCTGTGTCCACCCTAAGGTTTGAAAGGCACCAAACTACAGTGAAATCCCATCAGTATTCTAGGGTGGTGATTCTCAGATTGGAAGGCACATGGGAAGCCTCTTGTTAAAACACAGCTAGGGACCCCATCCCCAGAGTCTCTTATCCCCCATGTCTGGGGCTGAGCCTCGAACTCTGCATTTCTAATATATTCCCTGGTCACCCTGATGCCACAGGCCCAGGAGGCCACTCTTTTAGAATTCCTGCTCAAGGGTCTGAGCAGCTTGCCAGGTATCTCATCCAAGAATCTGTGTAATGAGGTACACCTGCTGTCTCCCACGAGAGGACAAGAGAGGACAAGCCTGGGGGACCAGTGGGTCTCCAACCCTGGCTTCACAGAAAGCCACCTGGAGACTTTTGACAGTTTCTGGCTGGGACCCCACTCCTGATCTACTGATGGGCATCTCAGGGCAAGGCTGGGGCTTTAGCATTTGGTCTCAACCAAAGCTGAGAGCAAGTTCCTCTTGCTCCCTAGATCAGACAATTTTGCAGTGAGCAACCTGGACTACTGTTTGAGGGGGGCCGAGGGCACTCTTGCTTCTGGCACACAGACAAATGGAACCATTAACTTAGCTAACTTCCAGAGGGAAGGCCACAGCAGCCACAGTTTCCTCATCAGAGTCCAGCGAAAGCAAGCCAGGCTCAGGGCCAGGGTTGGAATTCCAGGTGCACGTGAATCCAGACCTGGAACCCAAGGGTCTTATCCCCAGTGCCACCAGATCTGACCACCTTGGGCCAAAGCAGAGACTCCCCTCACCCCATGGCAGTACCCTTCTGGCTTTTTCAAACATGAAAGAGACTGGGGACTCAGCAGAGGCCCTGGGTCGGAATGAACCAGAACAGGCTGAGACCCAAGGCCCCCAGGGTTCCACCTACAGTTTCCACACACCTCCAACCCCTTGCCTGAGGACTGAAAACCCCTGCTAAGAACTGTTCTCTTTGCCCAGATCGTTGGGATATTTTTTTTTTCTCTCTCTAAGGAACAGTTTATATTAAGCAGACTAAATAGAGCTCTTTAAGACAGGATTTGGTTAAAGCCATCCTGGGTCTAATGGGCTTCAAGCTGAGGTTGGGGGGTGCGCTCTGGTGCTAATTGCCAATTAGTCCATTTTAAGCCCACTCTGCAGCCAAGGTCATTATTCCGATGCCACCCACGACTGGTTTCTCACTGCTCACTTGCCTTTGTCTGCCCCTGTTTATCTGGAAGATCAGTGGCTCTGATGTCCAGCAGCAGGTGACCCTCTTGAGATCCTGTTTCTGCAGGCCTCTCTGGAGCCATGGGGCTGCTGCTGGCTTCCTGGAATATGGAGAGCGGCACTCAAGAACTGGGGAGGCAGAACACAGGCGAGAGGGCTGCATTTCCTGTGTAGATGAATAGAAAAATGGGTTTGGGTATCACAAGCTTCTTTTTTTAAAAAAATATTTTTTGGTTGTCAATGGATCTTTATTATTTTTATCTATTCATACGTGGTGCTGAGAATCAAACCCAGTGCCTAGCATCATGCTAGGCAAGCGCTCCTCCACTGAGCTACAACCCTAGCTCCATGACAAGCTTTTTTTTTCCCAGGGAGTAGAGACCCTAGAAGCCATTAATTCGTGCAACACTTTTAAGCAAATTAAGAAAAGACCCCTCTTCCTTAGGAGAGCAGCTTGTTGGAAAGATCAGGCTGACCTTGGATCCCCTTGCTCCCTAGATCAGGCAATTCTGCAGTGAGCAACCTGGACTACTGTTGGGGGGGGGGTGGCGGGCTGAGAGCACTCTTGGTCCTGGCACACAGACAAATGGAACCATTAACTTAGCTAATGCTCTTGTCAACCGAGAGTTCCATGATAAGCCCCGGGGATGGAGCAGAGAAAGGTCTCTCATTGCAGATCAGGTCTGTTGGCAGGAAGAGATGAGAAAATTACCCTTATAAAACACGGAGACGGTACCACGCTGGAAGAAAGACATTAGGAGCCAGGCGCTTGAGCTCAGTCAGTGCTGAACCCTCAACGAGGAATCCTGGGCTGAAGAAACAGGATCACCCAAAGGGCTCCAAGGAGACATGTAACAGAGAGACTACTCACACTGCCCCGGGCAGGGGTAAGGGGCAATCAAGAGGCATGGTGGTGCCCACACACTCCTGCAATCCCAGCATCTCAGAGGCTGAGGCCAGAGGATTGCAAGTTCAAGGCCGGCCTCAGAAACTTAGTGAGACCCTGTCTCCAAATAAAATGAAAAGGGCTGGGGATGCTCTCAGTGGTAATGCAAGCCTGGGGGAGCCCCCACCCCACCCTACTGCCCCACAATGACAGGCAGGACCCAAAGCAGAACAGGGCAGGGAAGAGATAGATACCCTGCCAGCTCCCTCTGCCCGAGCCTCTGATCTGCAATGGTGCCTCCCCGTGGGGTCCCTGAGGAGGACAAGGAAATTCAGGCTCAAGAGGAGAGCTGAATTTAAAAAGACCAACATGATCGAACTTTTAAAATTGAGTTGATTTTAAACGGATACATAAAGACATAAGAATTGTCCATGTTTGCCGGGCACCTACCCTAGGTGTTCTGACACATGGATACAGTGTACGATGTCCTTGTTTGGCTGCCCTGGAGGGCCCTACCACTGAGCCACATACCAGCCCTGGTGTTTTAGTCAGCCTTTTCCCTGCGGTGACCAAAGGACCCACCCCACCAGGAAACCGTAGAGGGGGTCATGGTTTCAGAGGCTGCAATCCATAGACAGCTGGCTCCATTCCTCGGTGCTCAAGGTCAGACAGACGTCATGGTGGAGGAGTGTGGCAGAGGCAAGTGGCTCACGTGGTCATCAGGAAGCAGAGAGAAACTCCCCTGTGAGATACAAGATATATACCCATAGCCACGCCCCCTATGGACCGCCTCCTCCAGCCACACCCCATAGCCACGCCCCCTATGGACCGCCTCCTCCAGCCACACCCCATAGCCACGCCCCCTATGGACCGCCTCCTCCAGCCACACCCCATAGCCACGCCCCCTATGGACCGCCTCCTCCAGCCACACCCCATAGCCATGCCCCCTATGGACCACCTCCTCCAGCCACGCCCCCTATGGACCACCTCCTCCAGCCACACCCCATAGCCACGCCCCCTATGAACCACCTCCTCAGTCACACTCCATAGCCACGCCCCCTATGGACCACCTCCTCCAGCCACACTCCATAGCCACGCCCCCTATGGACCACCTCCTCCAGCCACGCCCCATAGCCACGCCCCCTATGGACCACCTCCTCCAGCCACGCCCCATAGCCACGCCCCCTATGGACCACCTCCTCCAGCCACACCCCATAGCCACGCCCCCTATGGACCACCTCCTCCAGCCACACCCCATAGTCACGCCCCCTATGGACCACCTCCTCAGTCACACTCCATAGCCACGCCCCCTATGGACCACCTCCTCCAGCCACACCCCATAGCCACGCCCCCTATGGACCGCCTCCTCCAGCCACACCCCATAGCCATGCCCCCTATGGACCACCTCCTCCAGCCACGCCCCCTATGGACCACCTCCTCCAGCCACACCCCATAGCCACGCCCCCTATGAACCACCTCCTCAGTCACACTCCATAGCCACGCCCCCTATGGACCACCTCCTCCAGCCACACTCCATAGCCACGCCCCCTATGGACCACCTCCTCCAGCCACGCCCCATAGCCACGCCCCCTATGGACCACCTCCTCCAGCCACGCCCCATAGCCACGCCCCCTATGGACCACCTCCTCCAGCCACACCCCATAGCCACGCCCCCTATGGACCACCTCCTCCAGCCACACCCCATAGTCACGCCCCCTATGGACCACCTCCTCAGTCACACTCCATAGCCACGCCCCCTATGGACCACCTCCTCCAGCCACACCCCATAGCCACGCCCCCTATGAACCACCTCCTCAGTCACACTCCATAGCCACGCCCCCTATGGACCACCTCCTCCAGCCACACCCCATAGCCACGCCCCCTATAAACCACCTCCTCCAGCCACACCCCATAGCCACGCCCCCTATGAACCACCTCCTCAGTCACACTCCATAGCCACGCCCCCTATGGACCACCTCCTCCAGCCACACCCCATAGCCACGCCCCTGTGAACCTCCTCCTCCAGCCCCATCCCATAGCCACGCCCCTACGAACCACCTCCTCCAGCCACACCCCCTGCCACGCCCCCTATGGACCACCTCCTCCAGCCACGCCCCACTCACCTCCAGTTACCACTCAGTTAATCCCATCAGGGATCAATTCACTGATTAGGTTAAGGTCAAGTGACCCAATCACTTCTCCTCCAAACCTTCTTGCACTGTGTCACCACATCTAAACCATAATACTTGGCTTTTTTTATTTTAAAGCGGGGTCTCACTGAGTTGCCCAGGCTGGTCTCAAACTTGGGATCCTCCGGTCTCAGCCTTCTGATTAGCTGTAATTACAGGCATGGGTCACAGCACCCGTCTAGCACAAAATGTAATCAGTTTAAACATCTCTTCAAACATTCATCATTCCATGAAGGTGAAAATATTCAAATCCTTCCTTCTTAGCTTTTGGAAATATAGAGTACACTATCATCATCTATAATCGTCCTACTGTGTGATGGCACCATTAACCTTTTCTTAATAGAATAAGAAACGAAGGCCCAGAGAGGTGCAGTAATTTGCCCAAGCCCACATAGCTCCTGAGTGGTAGAGGCTGAGTAGATAATAGATGGGAGCAGCCCCCAGAAGCATTGAGACTGAGAGATGACTGCCCCTGAGAAGAAAGGTTGGGAATGACCTTTCCCAGAAGCTGAGAGTTAAGACCACAAAGAAGTGATAGGAAGGAAAGAGTATAAAGTCGAGGTAGAAGAAAGAGCACCAAGAGAACAGAATCAAGTCCAGAAGTAAAGGCACCTGCCTGGGTCACCTGGCTGATGATAAAGTGCAGAGGGATGGTCTTTTCAGGATACGGTGCTAAGTCAACTGGCTGTCCATATGGAAAATACATATATTGACCCCGACCTCACACCATTTGCAGAAATGACTTCCAGATGGGTGGAGATCTCCTTGTGAAGGTCAAATGAGAAACACATGTCCACAAAGATGTGCGTGCACGCATGTTCCCAGCAGCATTACGCACAGTACCTGGAAGGTGGGAGCCACCCACATGCCCAAGGACACATGAATGGGTGAACAATCTGCAGCAAACGGAATATTAATCAGTTGCAAAAATGAACGAAGTTCTGCTGCCTCTGTCACCCGGTTGGACCGCGCCAACATGATAAGCGGGGCTGGGGCGCTGGGGCTCAGTGGCAGAGCGCTTGCCTCGCATGCATGAGGCTCTGGGTTCCATCCTCAGCACCACAGAAAAGGAACAAATAAAATAAAGGTATTCTGTCCATCCACAACTACAAAAATAAATTTAAAAAAAACCCACATAGTGTATGATTCCATTCATAGGAAAGGTGCAAAACAGGCAGATAGGTCAGTGGTGGTCCGAGCTGGGAACTAGGGAGGGATGGGGACAGGGTATGTGGGATTTCTTCCTGTGACAACGAAAATGTTCTAAAAAGAGCCGTGGTGATGCTCGCCCTGCACGTCAGTCACCTTTTCGTCACTGTGACAAATACCTGAGAAGAGCTACTTCGGGAAGTGAAGATTTACTTTGACTCATGGTTTCAGAGGTTTCAGTCGGTGATTGGTCGGCTCCCGGGTAGAAACGTCACTGCAGGAGGGTGCAGGGGAAGGGAGCTGCTCTGCACCGGGCAGCCACCAAGCCACAGAGAGGGAGGGGCCAGGGACAGGACCTGCCCTTCCCCCCCCCCCAGGGCACGCCCCCAGTGACCACTCCCCCGCAACCTCGCTCACCTCCTGCGGTTTCCACAGCCTCCCAGCCACTCCATCCGCGAAGGATGAGTCCCTGGGTGGGATGATCTACTGATGCAGTCGGCACCCTGCGCATCCAGCCCACGTCCCCCAGGCCCCACCTCCGAACCCTGCTGCACCGCGTGAGCTCCGGGGGCCATTCCGGAGCCAGCGCCCACCCCCCAACCCTGAACATCCCGAAAACTACCTAGCTGCACACTTTGAATGGGTGAACTGCAAAATATGTTAATTTTATTTCCACAAAACTGTTTTTAAGGGGCTGGGGTTGTGGCTCAGTGGTACAGCGCTCTCCTAGCACGGGCGAGGTTCTGGGTTCCATCCTCAGCAACCACATAAAAATATATAAATAAAATAAAGATATCGCGTCCAACTACAACTAAAAAAATCAATATTAAAAAAAAACACCTCTTTTAAACATGTGTGACCTTGGGGAACATACATGATTTCTTAGGACACTGGAATTGCTACCCATTATGCTGGGGATGTGGCCCAGGGGTAGAGCGCTGGCCCAGCATGTGCAAGGCCCTGGGTTTCATCCCCAGCACTGAAAAGACAGAGAGAGAGAGAGAGAGAGAGAGAGAGAGAGAGAGAGAGAGAAATGGCAAATGGCAAATTAGACTGTTAAATTAAGAATGTGTGTTGTGAAAGACACCATTTACAGATTACAAAGCCACCCATAGAGTCAGAGGAAATCTGCAATAACATTCAGAATATAAAACAAGTATCCTATTTCTTAAGCTCAATAGACTGGGTGATTTTTTTTTTTTCTTTTTTTGTACCAGGGATTGAACTCAGGGGCACTTAACCACTGAGCCACATCCCCAGCCCTTTTTATTTTTTATTTTGAGACAAGGTCTTGCTAAATTGTTTAGGGCCTTGCTAAATTGCTGAGGCTGGCCTTGAACTTACAATCCTCCTGCCTCAGCCTCTGCAGTTGCTGGGATTACAAGCGTGCACCACCAAGCCTGGCTCCTGATCCTTTTTTTTTTTTTTTTTGTACTGGGGTTTGAACTTAGGGGTACTTGACCACTGAGCCACATCCCCAGCCCTATTTTTTTTTTTTTTTTTTTTTGTATTTTATTTAGAGACAGGGTCTCACCGAGTTGCTTAGGGCTTTGCTGTTGCGGAGACTGGCTTTGAACTCAACATCCTCCTGCCTCAGCCTCCCTAGCCGCTGGGATTACAGGGGTGAGCCACCGGCGCCCGGCCCACATTCTGTTTTTACTGCGGCATTCTAGTTACACATATTGATGGAACTTATTGTAACATATTCATACATGCACACTGTATAGCAACATAATTTGCCAATATCACTCCCCAGCACTTCCCTCCTCTCCTGACACTTCTTGGTTGGCCACCCTGATTGGGTGGGGGAAGAGAGTACCAATGGCTACCACCAAAGCCACACGGCCCCTCCCTGTGAGAAGCCCCAGACTCCCTTTCCCAGCCTTCCTTATGGCTCAGGGCTGGTGCAGGAAGGGAGTCCATAGGTTCAACTTGATGTTGTTCCCCGTTCTCCCCGACTTGAACACGAATATTGTTCCTGGAGCTATGTCAGTCATGTGCAATTAAAAGAATAAACAGGAACAGGCTAGGTGTAGGGAAGCAAGAGTACCCGTGGAGCCTGGCCCCCTGGGGACACCATTGAGCCACTGAATCACACCAGCAACTGCAGAACCCCAGGATTCTCTTTGTCTTGTTCACTGTGAGCTGCATCTTCTGTTATTTGCAGCCCAAAACATTTCCAGCATCAATACGATGATTTTTTTTCATGTATTGTGATTTCTCTTAAAACTCAGCACTCAGCGTCGAGCTCCGCACCTATTATTTCCCTCTTCTTCCTCCTCAGCAATTCCTGATTCTGCTTGGGACTGCCTGGGTTCTGGGGACTCAGATTCCCAAAACACCTGTATTCTGCAGGAGAGGCCGTGACTCAGCCTAAGCTTCTGGCCCTGGCTCCAAATAGGTCCACTTTTAGTCACGCTTTTCTGAGAACACTGGATAAAGCCATTGCTTTCTTTTCTGGAGAATGACCAAGGATCTTAGCATGAACCGTCCCCTGCAGAAGGCAGAACAGAGAGCCAGGGGCGTCTTTGAGCCTGGATCAAGTCCTGTCTGAAAGAACACTGTGTTTGGTTTTTTTTTTTCCAGGGGCTTGTGCCAGTAAATTCCCTTTCTTGTTAGTTGCAAAAAATATATCACACACAATTCCATCAATTTTTTTGATACTGAACTATTGAAAATATATTTTAGACTAGGCTTCCCTTATCCATGGGGGTAGGTATATTCCAAGACCCCAGTAGACGCCTGGAATCATGAATGGTACCAAATCGTATGTATATGTGTTTTTCCTACCCATACATAACTAACTAGGATAAAGTTTAATTCATAAAGTTATACAAGTAAGAGGTGAACAACAACAATAATAAAATAGGACAATTATAAAATACATTGATAAAAAATTAGGGGAATGCACCCTCAAGATTTCTTACTGTGCAATTTTCACTCTTGGGAGGAGTTAAGACGATACAATTCCGATGGGATGAGATGAAGTAGGGTGGGTGACGTAGGCAGTGTGGTTAGGCAACTACCTCAGGGTTACTCAGACACAGCACTGTGATCCCTTGACAGCAATCTGAGATTTAACTGAGATAGCTACCGAGTAACTAGCGGGCAGGTAGCATATACAGTGTGGATACATTGGACAAAGGGATGATTCATATCCTGGCAGGGATGGAGCATGATGGTGAGAGATTTCGTCCTGTTTCTCAAACAGCAAGCAATTTAAGACTCGTGAACTGGAATTTTCCACTTAATATTTTGGACCACCCCTGATTGCAGGTAACTGAAACTGTGGGGAAAAAAATACTAAGGTGGCACTAACTTATACAGTTGGCCCCACATGAGGGATTCAACCAACCACAAATTAAAGACATTTGGGGGGGAAATTGCATTCATACTGAACATGTATAGACTTGTGGGGTTTTTTTTCTTGTCATTATTCCCTAAACAATTTAGTGTAAAAACTACTTACGTCGCATTTGCATCGTATTACGTATTTTAAGTAACCTAGAGATGATTGAAAGCATATGGGAGGTTGTGTGTGGCCACATGCAAACACTGCACCACGTTATCTAAAGGACTTGGGCAACCTTGGACTTGGGGATCCTTGGAGGAGTCCTGGACCTCATCCCCACAGATTCTGAGAGACAATTATACTTGGCTTTGACCACATTCAAAGTTTTGTCGATCACATCTCCTTACTGAGCCACCTCCCAGCCCCCACCTGGACTCTCATGCCCTCCCATGCAAAATACACAGCTGCCCTCTGAGACCCAGAGTCTTTCTAGAAACAACAGAGTCAAGTCGTCCTGGGTCCCTTCCCCTGGCCGGAAGGGCCAACGCGAGGTTCCCACACTCCCAGGAGTAGAGAAAGAAGGCGCTCCATGACTGTGGGCTCAGAGGTCACACCTCCTTACTTCTATTTTACATATACAGTATATATTTTTATCATGGTGAAATAGACATGGCCTGAAATTTACCATCTCACCTTCCCAACCTGAAGTCCCCCCTTCCTCCGGCCCCACAGCCCCAGATGACCATTCTTTCTGTCTCTCTGACTTTCTCTACTGTAGGCACCTCACATACATGGGATCACGCAGTATTTCTTTCTGTGACTGGCTTATTTCACTTAGTACAATGTCCTCAAGGTTCATCCGTGTTGTAATGTGTCAGAATTTCCCTCTTCAAGGCTGAATAATATTCCACGGTATGTTTATATTACAGTTTCTTTCTCTGCACACCTATCAGTGGACATTTGTGCTGCTTCCACATTTTATCTGTTGTGAATAATGCAGCTATCAACACAAGTGTGCTAATCTCTTTTCCAGATCTTGCTTTCCAGAAGAGAGGAGAGGAGAGGAGAGGATGGGAAGGGGGGAGGGAAGAAGGAAGGAAGGAAGATTGCTGTGTCTGACCCCTGCTCTTTCCTGGCCCTGATGCTTCTTACTATGACCAGCATCTCACCTGCTCTGTGCAAAACTCCTGGGCAAAGTAGGGGCAGATAATACAATCAGAGAAGTCCTACTTTTCCCTGGGGTCACACAGCTAGGATAGAAGAACCAAGATGTCCTAAGTCATCCATGACATCAAGGATGCTGGATGACTACAGAGTAAGCGTGACTTCATTTCTCCATGGATCATGATCTACTCCTCTGATGGGGAAACCGGGGCTTGGAGCAAAGTCACCCGGCCAAGATCAGGCGGCCAGGAAGAAGTTGGTTCTGAGACTGAAACCTGGGTCTGGCTGGCCCTGATACTGGTCCATTTGCTCAAGACTGTCCTTCATGGTGTAGCCTAAACCTCTCATTTTAAAGACGAGAACTTGCAAACCAGAGAGGCAAAGCGTCTTGCTCAAAGCCACACAGCTCTTACAAGCAAAGCCAAGGTTAGAGGATTTGTCACATGCCACCCAGAAGGAGACTGCTGTCAATGAAGCCTGTCTGCAGTGGGGCAGGGGTGGGGTGCTGCCCAGCCTCTCCCTGAGGCTCCTCTGCCGTCAGTGCAGGGCTGGAGGAGGAGGAGCTCGGCCCTGTGCCCGGCTCCCCACGTCAAATCTGCCGGCTGAGGCCCAGATGGCAGCCACACGGCTTCCTGAGCGCCCGCCTGGGTCTTGGGTTGTTCCCCGTGGGACATTTCCACAGATGCAGAGCAGCTGGTCACAGCGAAGAGATGCAGCCCCTTCCCACCAAGATCTTGGAAGCCACACTGGAGTTCCTGTCCTGCAGGTGTGTACTCTTCCCACAGGAGCCCCAGAAACCCAGATCACAAACCTGACGTCAGATGGGCCAGGGGCTGAGTCTGGACTTGACTCCCTTCCAAGTCGCTTCCTCCTCCATATGATAGATGCCTCCCTGTCCCTCCCTCCAACAGCCCCCCCCCCCACTGTGAACCCCGCCTGGGCCCAGGACTTCTCTGCCTGGCTCTACCGCTTGCTCCCAAGTGCCCTTGTCACAGCAGCCTGCTCTGGGGGCACAGGAATCAGTAGGGCAGCAGGAGAAAGAGTTCAAATAGGCAGAAAGGAAATCTGGGCCCCTTCGAGGTCCGGGTCTCCAGGTATGAGGGCTGAGAAAACACAGATACAAAAAGCCGGGTCTCATCAAGGTCAGGCCGATCCCTGTGTCTAAGCAGAAAAACCAACTAATCTGGAGACATCTGTGCCGGGTGCCCAGACCCACCTCTCCACAAAAAAAGACATCGTGACCTGATCGGACCAAAAGGCCCCGGGGAGGGGCTCTGGACTGGAGTGCCTTACCTGGGTCGGGTCAGGACTAGCCCCCTCCCTCGATTTGTGGATTCATAGAACCCCCCCCCCTTGGACAGTAGCCCCTGGCAACCCTCTCTTGGACCCCCACCACCTCCTTTGAGAGCTTTGCTTTCTTTCTCTCCATTATTCTAGTAAATTCTGTATCTTGCTTCCACCCCTGTCAATGGGTTCCATTCTTCAAATTCATGAGACAAAGAACCCACCTGACCCCACACACCCTGCTACATAATTACAATGAGAGCCAATAGTTAAGCGAATGCTCATGATATCCCAATAAAATGGAGAACATTTAGCTCTCGCTGTTTGCTTCGTCGTGTGTTAGTAAGGTGAGGTTATTTCATGCTACAGTAACAAATAAGCCCCACAGCTCCAAGGCTTCATACCTACCGAGGTTGGACTTGATGGGAGGGGTCTCCCTCTTTGCAGATGGAGGACTGAGAGGCCAGGACCCAGCATGATCCAAACCACCGCTTTTTGCTAGAATTAGCTCAAGAATCACCTCACCCAGGTAGCCGAGTGTAACTGTGTGTTATGCTCCATGTTTTTCGGTACCTGCATGTGTTAAGTTAGCATCTGGATCGGAGAATATAAAAATGGATGGCGTTGGGGGGACTCCAAGTGTCATCAATTTTACTTAAAACAACACTGGATTCCTCCCAGTGACTCAGGAGGCTGAAGCAGGAGGATGGCAAGTTTGAGGCCAGCCTCCGCAGCTTAGCAAGACCCAGTTTTAAAATTTAAAAAATGAAATGGTTTTGGATGCAGCTCCGTGGTAAAGTGCCCCTCGGTTCAATCCCCAGTTAACAGAGAGAGAGAGAGAGAGAGAGAGAGAGACAGACAGACAGACAGACAGAGGATTACTGACACACATTTTACCAGATGTACAAACAGAGCTAAAAGGTCCTCCTCTTTGCACCATGCCATACTGCATGTGAGCCGCAGATTCGAGACTGGGACTTGGAGTCTTGAGTTCCTGTCCTGAGACCCCCTCAGCTCACTATAAGGGGCTTGGCAGGGACACTTTCTCCAGGTTAAAAAGTGGCGCTTTCTTAGAGGAACTAGAGGGATGGAGAAGGAGCAGATGGTGAGTCCAAGGTGGGGTTCTTCCCAGTATCCTGTAGGAAAAAGTTCTTGAGCACCGCCCCCCAAGTCCAACCAGGGCCAATCAGCTCCTCCAGACTTTTCCTTTCACCTGGTGGAAACTGAGGAGGGAGGGAGGGGGCAGGGGACAGGGGATGGGGGATGGGGACGGGGTGGGGGGTGTCAGGGTCTTGGCCAAGTTCGCACAGTGGCTAAGTGGCGAAGCTGGGGTCTGACCCCGGGTCCCTGAGTTCCTTGGCTCTCTCTCTGCAATATGCCTGGTTCTCCTGGGGGGGCAGGGGGCAGAAACCCAGGTGTCATCCTGTTTTCCAAACTACACAGCCAGGCTTGATCTCTTAGATTTGGAAATTTTGGTTTCTTTTCCCACCATTTTCGTCAGCTGTCATCAGGGTTTTATAAATAGAGTTGCTCAGACGCAGGCAGGGGCTAAGTCAGGGAGCCAGCTTTGAATATTCAGCATCAGGGCGTAAAGTCAGGGAAAGGGCAAAGCCAGGCGAAGTAAACCCCGGTCCCCAAGCAGGGCCAGCTGCCTGGGCCACCGTGGGAGCCAGAGAGAGGAGCCGCCTGCAGGAAGGGAAAGGGGTTCAGCCTCCCAGGGCTGCAGTTAGCAGGGCGAGGTCTCCAGGTGCCAGGAGGAGGGCTCAGAAGCTCGCCCTGGGGTGGGACCAGCCAGACACCTTTGGTTTGTCTCCTCCGGGAAGCCCTCCAAGTGTTCCAGAGGCTTTATCTCCTGGGGCAGTGATGGATAGACACCTACGTTCTTTTCTCCACCCGACTCCTTTAAATACTATTTGTGCCTTTGGTGAGAGTCGCCCGCCCAACCAAGGGGCTGCCAAATGCCTCCCTGGGATTTAGGGTGAAAGGAGGGGCACAGGTCCCTGAACTTCAGGTGGCCCTGGGTTGTCCCTCCCTGTGAGATTGATTGGCTGCCTTAATCCCACGGCTATGGTTCTATCACCTGCAGATGTCCCCGTGCAAACCGAGGTTGACAGGCATCACCTGGAGCGTGTTTACAGTCACCTGGGGGAACCGGGTGTGTGCAGGTCGCTGTAGCAGGAGGCTGATGGGCCGAGGGCCACGGGCAGGCAGGATGGGGCCTCCCCTGGGTCCCCTCCCCACCTGTTCCCATGCCTGTCCCCAGACACAGCCACGTCATTGTCAGTCCCTGTCAGGCCAGCAGGCAGCTCACTACGTCTCCTCCTGGCTGATCCCCGCCCTGGCTGGAGGCGAGGGAGAGCAGGGAGTACACAGTGTGACAGCTGGTGCCCAGGAGGGGTGGGCTGGGGAGGACCCTGCCCAAGGGAGGCACCTGCGTGCATGTCTCTGGGAGCCAGAGGCTCTGGGGGCTTGGGGCGTCCAGGTAGGTGGTGGGTGGGTATCAAGGTCAGAAAGTGGCCCCCGAGAGGCAGGAAGTCATCAGCGAAGACTTGGGCTCTTGCTGCGGCAAGAGAGCACCCATTCATGGTGGAGAGAAGAACCCTGCTGAGGAGGGATCAGCGTGGCCCACTGTGCACACCTCTGCCTTTCCCCCTGTGAAATGGTGTGTGGACAGCCCCTGCCTCAGGGATCAGATGAGGTCATTCACTCGCACCACCTCGGAGTGCTCAGGAAAGGCTGCAGGCGCAGCCCTCACCTCCTCAGGCCAGAAAGGTCTCCCTTTGTGATCCATCCCTCCTGCTCCCAGCCACACAGATCTGCCTCCCCAGCCTCCAAAGGAAACTGCTCCTGGGGGGAGCAGTTTCTTTGCACCTGGCACTTAGGATCTAACAAAATGTGCCAAACTCCCTCACCGGCTCTCTCTACTTTTTCCTATCATTATATTGCCCCGGTGTTAACTACCTTTTTTTTTTTTCCTTCAGATTTTTGGAGAGAATTCTTTTTCAACATATCAAGATATGTCCAATCCATGGGTGTTTGAAATGCTAGACATAGTATGTATAAATTTGAGCAGTTCAAAAAAAGTTCATTAGATCTTTTCTTGCCTCCTTGATCAGCCAATTTCTGAAAAAAATACAATGAGTCTCCCCCTTAATTGTGGAATGGTCCATGTCTCTGTGCGGATCTATCTAGTAAACCTTTTGAAACTATGTTGCTAGAGGCATAAAATTTCCTACATTTTATTTTGCTGGCAGATTGTTATTTAGCAACGTGAATCCAACTTCACTATGTTTTTTGCTTTGAGTTGTGTTTTGTCTGATATTGATGTATCTTCCCTTATATTCTTTCAATTAATATTTATTTAGCATCTTCTCTTCTATTTTGAAACTTCCTGAGTCGTTATAATTTATGCATTTCTTAAAGACAGGATTTCATTGTTTGTCTAGGAGGAGTTTCTCCTTAGAAACCAAATTTAACCCATTCATATTTATTGCATGCCAATGCTGAAATGTTTGGACTTACTCTGATGGTAGTTTTTGTTTTCTATTTGGTATGCTTTTGTTCTTCTTTTTTCCCCTGATACCATTTGGATTGATTTCATTTCTTTCCATTTGTTTTCCCCTCTGATAGTTTACATGAATTATGTTCTCTACTTCTATCTCCCTTCACATTTTCACACATGCAGTTGATCTCATTCTACCAATATCTAGAATTCATCGGAATCTACCTCCACTCTCCAATAAGGTAAGAATTTTGTGCATATTTATTTTCCTCAGTTCCACAAATTCCTTCTTTGGGATACCATCTAAGATTTTAGTTCCAGATTTAATTTCAGATTTTTAAGCAATCTCACTTAGATTTAATGACGTTTGTTGGTTTCTCGGCTCACCTGTTTTTTTCTGGTATTCTATTGCTTAGGTTAATTCTTTTGCTCAATGCATGTCTCTGAATGTCTGTCTCCTTACATTTGACTCCATGTAGAATTCTGGGTAAGGAATTACTGCACCAAGCCAGGTGCGTTGGTACATGCCTATAAACCCAGCTACTCCAGAGACTGAGGCAGGAGGATCGAAAGTTTGAGGCCAGCCTCAGCAACTGAAGTGAGACCCTTTGTCAAAATTAAAAACTTAAAAGGGCTGGGGATGTGGCTCAGTGGTAGAGCATCCCTGGGTTCAATCCCTGGTACTGTAAAAAAATTTTTTTCCTTCAGATTTTGAAGAAAATTACTTTCTCCCCCTGTAGCTTCTACTGAGGCACTTTAAATGGTGCTACAGTTTAGACCTTGAATGTCCCCCACAGGACTCTGTGTTGAAGGTTGGGGCCTAGGGGGGAAGTGGAATCATTGGAGGCATGCCCCTGAAGAGGATATAGAGACCCTGGCCCCTTCTCTGCCTCGCTCAGCTTCAAGTGCCAGTCGGGAGATGAACAGCTTGCCATGACGCGCCTCCTCACTGCAGGCCCAAATGTAATGTGGTCCATCGATCACGGACAGACGCCCCTGAAGCTGTGCCAAAATAAACCTTTCTTCTTTTTAAATTGATCCCCTCAGGCATTTCATGACTGTAACAGAAAGCTGCCTGCCATTCTGCCAGGGTCTTTTGATTCCCCACACCCACCCTTGGGGCAGCAGTGACCCTCCCCTTCCTGGTCCCCCCCACCCCATCTGAGAGTCCCTGCTCCTTCCGTCTTTCTGTCTTTGGCACCACATCTGCTTTGCCAAGGGCAGCGGCCCTGTTTTCCAACATGGTTGTGAATTTTAAATGTGTCTTCTCTCTCCTTTGGAGGGATTTGGAACCATGAGAGCAGGAGGCTGCAGTGAGTCACTCTGCCACTCGATGGCTTTCTGTGGGTTGGACACCGTGGGCATCCCTGTGTCTGCTGACCGGCTCTGTGCCGTAGCTTTGGAGTTGAACGGGACCTGGGCTCCATTTTCTCCCCATTGGTTTTCACGCATTTCAATGAGCCTCTCTTTACCTTGCAGCGCAGTCACCGGGAAGGTTCATGACATCCTAATGCATCTGGCATCTGCTCGGCGTCGGGTCCCTTTCTCCTCCCCTCCACCCTCTTTCCCTCCCGTTAGATGCTGGTCACCTCCCTCCCTAGAGTCGGTGGGAAGTCAGTGGTTCGAGAAACGACTATTGTAGGGGGTCAGAAGATGGGGGGCAGGGGCTGTAGGGACTTCCTGCAGGAAGACAGCAGAGGGCAGACCTTGAGGTAGGACAGGAGAGAAAGGGAGGGGGGTTGCAGGCTGGGGGCTGGGTGGGCATGATGGGTGCTAAACAATAGGGTGCTTTGTTTAGTCAGAGAGCGGGGACTCAAATGCCACCAGGAGGCTAGGAGGTGGCACCAATGTGTGAACGGGGCTGGGGACCAACCCTAGAGGAGGGTGTGTAGTAAAAGGCTCTGCTCATGGCTGACCACCAACCAGAACCGATAGCCAGCCGTTCCTGGGCTGGTCTCCTGAGGGCTGGTAGCAGGAGGGTATAAAAAATACCATTAAGAAGACCCTGCAAGCCAATAAGACATGTCAGAGCCACCAGTTTGTAACCTGGTTTGTATGGAGAGCCTCATACAGGCACGGTGGGATCCAGCCACAGAGGGTGGACGCTGCCCCACAGCAGGGACCCGTGAAGTCTTTGAGCACCTGCCATCCCCCTTCACAGAGCCAGCCGGACCTCAGCCTAAGCCTCTGTCCGGAGGCTGAAACCCAGAGCCCCCATAGCTCTTGGTTCTTGGATGAGGTAACTGTAGTGATTCATCCATCGGCTGGGACAAGAGTAGCTGAGGTCCTCAGGCCTGGCCCATGGGAGCTTCCAGAAGGTGCATGGGATCAGAAAGGAATGCTGCTGGTTGGAAACAACAGGATGGAGCCAGAACACAGGGCAGGTCTAATCTAGGCATTGACGACAGGCTCCAGGGAACCAAAGAGGCGACCTCACCCCCGCGCCCCGCCAATCCCTGGGGGTGGGGGAGGCAGATAGGGCACCATGCAGTTAGACAGTTCTCTGGTGCCCTCCAGTGGACACGTCTGTGAATTGCAGCTCCCTCACCACGACCTGATCATCAGCCTTGTTCCAGGAAAGAAGAACGTTTAACCAGCCTCAGAAACTTAGGTGAGAGCCTTGGGTTTTGCATGACAGGCTGCGTCTCCTCTGTGCTGCTTCTGAGTAGCCTAATTGTGACCGGCCTCCTGTGGACCGCAGCCTGTGAATCCCAGCTAGCTTTTGCCAAATCTAATCGATGACTCCTTGCCCCACATACACCCAAAGTGCCAGCAGGACAGAAGCATTTCTATGTGTTTCTATCCTTAAGAGTTTATTATGTGGACGGGGTGTGTGGCTCAGTGGTAGAGTGCTTGCCTTGAATGTGTGAGGCCGGTCTATCCCCATCACTGAAGGGGGAAAAACATGCATTGGATTAGGATCCTGTGAGAGCTCAGAAAAGGTCTCAGGCCAGACTGTCCCTCTCTGAAGCCCACAGGTCATCCGCAGCTTGACCCCTGGGCTTGAGCAGCTCTGGGTAAATATCACACCCACAAATGTTGCTGCTGACCCCCAACCAGCCCTGCATTCCTGGGGGAAGTGTGGGACTTGGAAACCTGTACGAATCCTAACTCCCAAGTAGAACGAGTTTTCTTTTCAGACCTCTGTCAAGTCTGGTGGATGGTGAGCAGCTGAGGTTGTGGCTAGGGACCTGATTCCCGGATGGACAAGCAGGTGGGGGTAACGCCTCCCCCACCACCACCCCAGCAGTTAGCTGCGGATCCTCAATCTGGCTGACACACACAGCCTGTAGGACCCTTGCCCCTACCTCGGGGGGAAGAGAACTTAGGAAATTGGGCCCTTGGCCCTTCTTTGCCCACAAGCCTGCTCCTGTGCCCCTCTCAGGACCTCTCCACCACCAAACACAGGCACCCGCATACCATTTGAGAGGGGGCTGGGCTGCCACCTAGTGGCCAAAGCAGGACATTGCACTCTAGGAGAAATCTCCAGGTTCCTGTGGAAGTTCCCCATCCACATGGGGGCACCCACCCACCACCTGGTTTCATAGAGTAAGTCAGTGTCTTCAACTGAGCAGCAACAGTCTGGGACAAAGCCTCCTATTTCTTGCAATGCTTTCTCATAGAAGCCAACCAACTTATTTCCCAGTCGGGGAAATGGAGGCTCAGAGAGCCAGGAGTCACAGCAAGTTGCTAGATGGTGACACCAGACCCAGGTTTGGGAGGGACCCAAGTCCCCACCCCCAGCCATGCTTTCCAGGTAGCTTGGGGTTTGTCAGTGAGGCCCTCTGAGCCCTGGTTTCCTGGCCCAGCACCAGCAGGAAGGGCTAAGAGGGAGGTATTGTTTGTGTAACGGGATCTGTGTGCACTCACTAAGAATCACATCTACAAATAACTGTCCCTTATTAATGATCACTAATCACCGTTACCTCAAAAGTGACAACTAAAGCCAGGCATGGTGGTGCACACCTGTAATCCCAGCAACTTAGGAGGATTGCAAGTTTGAGGCCAACCTTGGCAACTGAGCGAGAACCCTACCTCAGAGCAGGGGATGTGGGTCAGGGGTTAAGTGCCCTTGGTGTAAAAAAAAAAAAAAAGACAACTAACCCCCAACTTGGTCTCCTTCCATTTAAAGTGGTCTTTTTTTGGTCTATCTTACGGGTTTTTTTTTTGGGGGGGGGGAAGCATCAGGTCTATCAAAGCCCCCATTCCTAGAGGCTGATATCCCCTTGATCTTCTGTGGATTATTTTTTCCCCACCATGGTGACAGTAAATCCTGGCCATGTCACCTGGTTGAGGGACCTGCTCTCAGGTCTGGCTCCAGCTCCTGTCTGTTCCCAGATTTTGCAGCAGCCCTCACCCTAGGTCACTCTTTTTTTTTTTTTTAGTATAAACAAGTTTTTTTTATAGAAGAAATACAATCTCTTTAACAGTTATAATAAAGCCTGTCTCTGAAGTTAGTGGATATTACATGGAAATATTTATATTTTATGTTCTTCAACTCCTAGTATATACTTTTAAAGAATCAATTTAAACAATATCAAAATATAAATTATAAATAAGTATAAAAAGTATATCTGTACAAGATTTTTTTTTACCAAAGACATGATTATTGGTGTACAAGTATTAGGCAATAAATAAAGCAAAAGCAAATTGTTAAAGAACTCTGTTCTCTCTATTTTATAAACTGCTTATAGTGAAGGTAATGGGATTTACTAATTTCACACACTGGTATCAATGAATTGTGATTAAACAGAAACCACTCTTTTTTAGACAATACTCTGATATGAAAAACAAAGTGAATTTTCTAAATCACAAAAATGCTAAAAAAAATGTGAAATTAGGAAAAAGTGACAATCATATTTCTTGGTTTCTTTTTCACACAGCTACTCTTAGCCTAGGGAAGTCCCCCACAGGCATGCTCTTTGTGGCATCCAGTTGATTATGCTCCTGGATAAGAGCTGACAAAGATGACATAGCTTCTGTGAAACAGCTCTCCTCCATCCCTTCAACCTGTAGATAGTGATGGAGGTGAGCCTTTTTCTTGTAGAGCCTCATGAATCTCTCTCTCAGTTCCACAAAGGTAGGCTTCACGCATGTGTTATTTGCTAAAGCTAATAATGAATGAGAATGGCCCACAGGTGGTACAGAACACAGGCTGGTCTTCCAGCCTTCTTGATTCCAGGAGACAAAATGTAGAGAAGGTTTTAATCTTTCAATATTTCTGCGAAGATCTGAAATCTGTACATTTCCTCTAACCATGAGGGCGCAGGCGAGATATAGGCTATGTTTGGGATCTGCTTGAATTAGTTGGTAATCTTTACTAAAGGCATCTGAAAACATCTGATCCAACCTCCGAGGAGGAACGTTAATGTCTGCCAGTGTATATAGAGGTGTTAGGCTTGACACAAGATAATGAAGTTGTGGAAAAGGAACTAAATTCATGCTGATTTCATTAATGTCCATGTTAAAGGATCCTTCAAACCTTAAAGAGCTTGTTAGGTTAAGCATCAAATTTGCCACAATGTTGTTCATTGCATCAAAGGGCCTCTTGTGCTGCTTTTTAAAAGTCCCAGCACTTGAAGTAATCAGACTCTTGGGCTTCACGGTTTTACCCAACTTTCCAGAATTCACCATGAGGTCAATTTTGCTAATGATGTCAAATAAAGACAGAAGGATAAACTGAAGTCACAAATCTGTATACTTCTGGGAATTCATCTTCAAGCACCTTTAAAAGAAATGTACCAAGTCCAGATCCTGTTCCTCCTCCCATGGAGTGTATTATAAAGAAACACTGCAAACAATCACAGTGCTCTGCCGACTTTCTGAGTTTTTCTAAAATCTGTTCTTGGTAAAAACTGCCAAAAACTTTGTGCCCCACAGCCCAGTTATTTCCTGAGCCAGAAATATCAGTGATGAGCTGCTTGCTATCAAATACATCTCTCAATGGTCCCTGAAGAATTTCATTCACTACCCCTTCTTCCATGTCAATCAAGACAGCTCGTGCTTTCAAAGAACGTATTTTCCCCTTGGAAATGCTGCCACCACCACCAACCGCTCTGGCATCCACATTTCTAAAGAAGCTGCTTATTGCCTCATCATAAATTCCTTTCTGGTTGACCTCGGCATGCTCCCTCAGGGCCAGGTCCCAGAAGCAACAACCGATCTGGTTTCCGCACTGGCCGACCTGTACGACCACCGACTGGGTCATTTTGGAAGGTAGCCCGCCCTGGACACCTTCGAACCCAATCCCGCATTCTCATTCGTCCGCAACTGCTCCTCACCAGGGGGCAGCTGTAAGTCCCCTAGGTCACTCTTTGAGGATCGGCCACCAGGGCTCCGGCCAGCACCTACCTCCTCTGCACCCCTCCACAGGCTCGCAGTAACTTCTGCTGTCATGAAGGAAAAAGGGTCCAAAGGCTCTTCCTTGGGCCCAGGTTTTTAGCGGCCCCTGTGTCACATGGATTCCGCCCCCTCAACTGGGTGACTGGAGGCCACCCCAACCAGCTGAGCCCTACCCCCCTGGCTTCTCAGCATGGCCCAGCTCTGGCCGAGTCCTCCCCACCTGGCCTACAGTTTCTGCTGCAAGCCAAGCACCTGAGCACCCACTTCAGACGGAGGCCCAGTTCCAGAATCAGGCCCTGCCTCCAGGGCACCTGAGCCCTGAGAGAGTACCAGATGGGAGGTCACAAGAGGAGCCCCAGAGCGTGGCCGTCTGGGCTGAAGTCCTGGTTGCATGACTAACTAGCCCCGGGTCCTTCGTCTGCCGTCTTAGTCATGCAGAGATGGCTCAGATGCTGGATGAAATGAGCTCCGCTTCCAGGGTGTGGTTTGGGGGTCCTGGATGCAGCTCATCAGCCTCTGGGACAGAAGTGAGTGCTGAGGAGTTGACTGTTGCTGCAGTGATGTCGGGGATCAGGTCTCAACTAACAGGCAAACGGTGACCCAGAAGAAACCACCCTGTCCCTCCGCCCTAAAACCCCTGGCTTGTACAGCGAGCATGCATGGGCCCATGCCACCCGCAAGTCCCACTGCGGGCTCTCATCTGCACCTTTGACATCCCAGCCACCAGCATCAGGCCATGGCTGGGTGCCAGGCGGCACTCTGAGGGACTTCCTGATGTTTCCATGTCACAGTCAAAAAGACACCAAGGAGGCTCAGGCAAGGAAGGGGTCCCGAGGCCTGCTTCTTTGGAGGCCATGATTGCACATCTTTTTTTTTTTTTAATATTTATTTTTTAGTTGTAGGTGGACACAATACCTTATTTTATTTTATGTGGTGCTGAGGATCGAACCCAGTGCCTCCTGCATGTGAAGGGAGCGCTCGACCTCTGAGCCACAACCCCAGCCCTTGATTGCACATGTTGTAGGTGATCTTGGTCCAAGCCCGCACGGCAAGCTGCCTCTTCCTCCTCCTCCTCTGCTCTGCAAGTGTGAGTTAGACAAAACCACAGCTCCCTGTGCTGGTGCACCAAAGCCTCTCTCCCTAGCATCTAGAGCCCTCGTGAAGAAGGACAAACCATTGCAGAGGACCGTGCCCACCCACCTAAGACTCCAACCACAAACCCCGAGGGCTTAGAAAGGTTGTGTGGTACAGGCCAGGGGAGTGGCTCAGTGGTAGAGAGCTCACCTAGCATGTGCAAGGACCTGGGTTCCATCCCCAGTGCTACAAAAATAAGAAGTGCCGTTGGTGACGTCCCACACCTGTGGGGCCTGACACAAGATGCACCCAGCCAAATGCCATGGTGCTCAGTGTTCATCCTTTGTCCTGCCATATCTCACCCAGCACCTGTGCATTTGGATGCTTCGACCCAAATGCTTCAAGCAAATCTCATTTGGAAACTGTCCTCCCGGGTTGCAGTATGAGTCTCTGCGGTGCCTGCTCTGATCTGTAGCCTGGATCTTCAAAGGACCTGGACATGCTCAGAGGGGGGATGTCTTGACTTTATACCAGTCACCGACGAGCCTCAAGCGGTGAGGCTGTTAGGCACAAATCAAAGCCCTTGTCACAGATCCTGCTACTGCAGTTGCCACTAATATGACCACTCGTCCTTCTGGGCCCTATCTGTGATGCTTCTGCTGTGGCTGAGGAGCCCAGCTGGTGGCTCCGGGCATGGAGCCTGGGTTGGAGATGCTGGTGCCGGCTGCTCTGCCGTGGGGAAGAGTTCGCCAGTCAAAGGGAGATAGAGAAAAAGAACAGAAAGGGAGACAGGGTCCAATGAACCAGGAAGGTGGAGAAGGTTCTGGACATGCTGCTTAGTCCCCTGCACCAAAGCACGCCTGGGCTCCCTGGGCACAAGCTCTGCTCACTAGCAGGCCTGAGCTGCATTTCTGACGCGGGCACGTGGCAGTCTGGTGCCTGGCCGGGAGGCCTTTCCACTGGCAGACCTGTGATGGCGGCAGGAGCCTGGAGAGGTGGGAGGAGGGAGTTAAGGACGCGGCCCCGGGCAGGGAGTGGGCAGTGCTTGTTACGGGGCAGGGAACAGCTGGGGAGCTGTGGCCGGTTCTGTCGTGAACTTGAGCCACTTGTCCACAGAGGCTAGCGCTGAAGGGACTTGGCAGAAGAGCCACCAGATGCTGGGACGGGCTGGCTGCCTCCCAGAGCCTCCACAGTGTCATTGTACAAAGGAGGGGCCACCTGAGCCCAAGAGACCCACGCGCCACGGCAGCGGGGAGGACTTCCTGCCTTTATCTGGTATCCCCAACAGGACGTGCACCCCGTGGAAGAAGTGCGCAGTAAGGGGCAAGTGATGTCGTAACAGCTCAATAGTCGGCCAGCAATTCCCTGTGGCCTTTTGAGAGGGCAGGACACCCGACCAACGCTCCTTGTGCACGGGCGGTATTTCCACCAGACCAAGAAGTGGGGCCCTGAGCCCCTTACATGCCCTCCCTGCACACGGCTGACCAAAGCAAAGACCTGGGTCTCTGCTGCCCCATACCCCGGAGCGGCCTGCCCCACAGCCCGGGAGTGGGATGCCTCTGTCACCTGCCAGGACCAAAAGGCAGAGGCAAGGTTCTTTCACGCCTGTGAGTATGGCCTGGGCATCCCACCTGCCCCCTACATTACTGTCATGGCAGACTCCCCATCCTCTTCCCCCGAGGGGATGTGGCTCCTTCTAGGGGCTCCCATCCTAGAGTTTCTGAATATTTCCAATATTTCATTTTCTTCCATTTTCTTCCATTTTTTTCAGTCCTGGGGATTGAACCAGGGCCTCATGCAAGCTAGGAAGCACTCTTACCTCTGACCTACAAATTTTTTCTTTGTTCTCCTTCCTTCTTTTGCAGTATTGGGGATTGGTTCCAGGGACCCTTTACCACTGAGCTACATCTCCAGCCTTTCTTTGAATTTTTTTTTTTTAATTTTAAGACAGGGTCTCGGTGAGTTGTCCTGGCTGGCCTTGAACTTGTGATCCTCCTGCCTTGGCCTCCAGGGTAGCTGGGATTACAGGTGCATATGCCACTGCACCTGGCTTCCAGTACTCAACGGGGTGAATCTCCATGTCTGACAAGAGCAGAGCCGTCAAGAGGCTGGCCAGGTGTCACAAGGCAAGGGACCAGTGGCCAGCCAGGTGTCCCCAAGGCAAGGACCAGTTGGTCTTGTCTCAAGGCAGATCCAAGCTCAGCTCCCCTGTGGGGAAGTGGACTCCTAAACTAGGTAAAATCCGACAAGACAGTGAAGCTTTGGGGTCCTGGCATGGGTCCCGGCAGCTGCGGGCACCCTGTTCTTCCTGGCACACTGTGGGCAGCAGCACTCAGGCGTGGCAGTGTCCGACGCCCTGCATTTCTGGCCAGGCTGCACCTCCTGCCCCAGTCTCTCCTGCAACATGTCCCTGCAACCGAGGGCTCTCCCCTCCCTCCCACCGAGACCTCAGTGGCACAGCCTGTGTCAGGGCCAACCCTGGAGCTGAGCTCTGGGGCCCCTCCTCCTGCTCCCCACCACTTGTCCTCGTTCCAGCCAGCCACCTGGAGATGGCTCAGCATCTTCTCCCCTGCAGTTATTTCTCCTCCCTTAAACTGTAGCAGCTCAAGGGTCTGCACCTGGGGGAGTGACTCTGGCTGAGCAGAGAACAAACGCAGCAGCTGTGGGGTTGGGTTTTAAAACTCAGGGCCACGTTCATTTTCAAAGGACCGGGCTTCCGAGGAGCCAGCGTCCAGAAAGACTGGGAGCCCAACTTTCCTGCTGTAGCTTTTGTAGGAATAGACAGAAGAGCTGGGCCAGCCCAGCCCTGGACAAAAACCCCTGGGTTGCAGGCAAGGAGGGATTTCAGGCAGGAGAGGGGACCAGGCCGCCCCTCTCTGCTCTTAAGTATTTTCCAACATGTGTGAACAGAAGGGGCCTCTGTTTCTCCCCGCTCACCCAGGGCCAGTGGACACTGCTTTGCATGTCCTCCGCACAAAGATAAGGACTGCTGGAGACCAGATGCAAGACCTGCAGGCTTCCCTGTGTGAAGTCCACCCTGGGCAGGAGGAGGAGGAGAACACCAGACAGGGCTGAGGAAGCCACAGGTCTGTTCCTCTCTCTCAATGGCAGAAAGAGGGCGAGTCGCTGTTTGCTCCCCAAGTTATGGTCACGGTGTCTTCAGGGCAGGGCTGGCGGCACCTCATTCACTGCTGTGTCCTTGGGTTTAGCACATGGTAGGAGCACGACAGCCCCTCTCCACACCAAAGCCCTGAGGGCCAAGTCCTGGGGAAGGTGCTCTCACTGCCGTGGCCAGAGGCTGTAAGGTCCTAGGCCGCCCAGGGCTGGAGGACCCCCCACCCCTCAACGAGGACTTGGCTGTAGGCAGCGTGGAGAGGTGATGGGCAGGTGGAGGGGAAGACAGCTACGTCCAGCCGCCAGGAAACACAAGAAAGTGACTCACCTTGTGTTACAGCAGTAGGGCGTCTTAGGAGCAGCTGGGGAGCTGGGCCTCTGAGCCCTGGACTCCTCTGGACATGGCCCTTCGGCCTGGTGGCTTCTGGAGCATGTGGCATAGCCCCAACTGATTACTGGTCAGAATGACCTGCCAAGCCTCTCCCTCAGTCCCAGGGCTAAAGCCCAGGTAGGGACAGAGTCTGCAAGTTGCCATGTGGCACCATGGACAGCTGTGACTGGCCAAGCCCAGAGGGGCCCTTGCTCCCTAAGCCATGAGACCCTGAGAGCCGGGAAGTCACCAAGCTCACCTGGCCCGGGGTGTGCCTTTCCTGCACTCCTTCCCACCTGGCCTCGCTCCCCAGAGCAGCCCCGAAAGGCCTGTCCAGAGGGACAAATTAGGGGTGTGGACGACCTATGTTCTCTTTAAGGACAAAGGCCCCCAAGGTTGTCACTTCCCAGGGGCTCAAGAGGAACAAAAGCCAAGGTTCTAACATGAGCTCCTGGGAGCTTGCAGGAGCTTGGCCTTGGGAGGGGTAGGGCAGGGAGCCCTGTACCCCACTGTGTGGGCCAGGGGGGGCACAGGGCAGGTGTGGAGGGAGGGCCAGGGCAGGGTGGGTAGACCAAGGACACCCCCAAGGCTGCCAGCTCTGCCACATCAGGGTCGTCCTACCTTGAACCCCATGAGGTCACCTAAGGAGGCCCAGCACGGGGGAAGCTGTGCCCCTCCTCTGCCCCTCGTCAGCACGTGGGACCCCCGACACACAGCAGGGCTCCCTCGGGGGCCAGACGCCAGAGGATCGTGGGGCAGGGGCTACAGGAGGCCACAGCTCAGGCCATATGTGAACAGCATTTATTTCTCGTCTGTTCCGCAAACGTTCAAGCCTACTGACTCTCCTGGGCTGAGTGGGCCCCGGGGACAGGGGAGGGAGACGCTTCGGAGCTGGTCACAGGCACGGCCAGAGCTGTCTCCTAGGATGGAGCCTGGTGGCCCCTGGAACCCTCTGAGGATTTTCTAAATACATGTGGGGTCACTCGGAGAGGCCAGGTGGGACGCGGGGCGCCATGGCTGAGGCGGTGAGGGGCTCATGCCCACCGGGAAGCACCTTGGCGGTCACGTTCCTGGCCCTCTGCTGATGGGCTGTGACCCTGGAACCAGGGTACCCCTGATGCCTCAGGGAACTTACCAAGAGGGTACAGAGGGCCTCTGCAGAGTGGCTTGGACTCCTCACCTGGCAGCTAAGGGCCAGTGCCTGAGGTCAGCCCAAACTGCCTTGTCCCAGGCTCCAGGGCGCCCAGCCCTGCCCCAAGATCAGGTTAAGGCCTGGCAGGGCCGGGGAAGGGAGGGGCCATGCAGCAGGTCATCGTGACCCCGACATCTGGGGGGGCCCAGCACAGCACTGTCCCCATGATCCCACTGGCCCCGAGCTGGAAGCCCTGAGATCAGGGCCCCATGGAGGAGCCCGAAGCATAGTCCAGCTCAGTGGGGCCGCTTGCTGTCCAGAATGGCCTTCCAGTCGTCTGCCCACGAGTGCAGCCTGCGGCTGGGGGGCTGCAGCTGCAGATGCTGGTTGTGGCAGGACGTGAAGAGAACGTGCTCCCAGGTGGGGTGTGGCTCTGCCCCTGTGGGCGAGAAAGTAACAGCTCAGTTCAGAGGCCGGGGGCCCCAGGGCGCAGCCGGGGACCAGATCCTGAGTATCCTCAGGCGGGCAGCGCGCCTCGATGACTCAGTTTCCTCTCCTGTAAAGGGTGCTTGCGCAAGAGCCTGCCATAGGAGGCACGAGGACCCAACAAGCACCTCACGCCAGACACCTGGTGCCGCGTGTGTGAAGCGCTCGACTCATAACTGAGACAGTGTTCTGCATCCGACTTGCCGGGGCAGGGTCTGCGCTGAGCCAGGTGTCCAGCCTGCCCTGCCCTCTCTGTGCCCAGCCACCCAGCGCTGGCCTGTGGGGGAGGAACAGGCAGGCACCAACCATGCAGCTGTTGGCCATGTGCCCCCGAGTTTCCATCCTTCTGTCCACACGGGTGCTGCTGGTGGATCTGCCCCTTCAGGTTATGTCCCCCACCAGCTCCTTCCCACAGGCCTCCTCCTGCTCCAAGTGGCCCCTGGGCTCCTGGAGGTCACAGTCCCCATGGGCAATTGTGACCCTGGGTCTCCCTGGGAAACCACATGGTTGGGAGGGGCTGGCCCCACCCATGAAGTCAGGGTGAATGCACCCATGGACCTCTGGACACAGAGGTCTGGTGAAGAGATGGACATGTTTCCCGAACCAGTTCCAAAAGCCATTAGGAAAGAAAAAGTCTCTTCCTATTGGGGGTGTCCAAAAGAGCAGCCCACGACCCTAAACTACTGATGACCGAAACCAAGAGAGAGCCCTGCCCGCAGATGCTGGCAAGACCAGGCCAGGGCAGGGCCCGGAGAGCAGGAGGCTGACTCAGCTGGGCCCGAGGCTCTCCTATCCCACCCTCTCAGCTACGTGAACCAATGATCTGTCCTCTTCTTTCAAAAATCAGGTTTATTGTTTCATTTGGGGGAGGGGGGCATCTATAAGCAAAAGGGACGAATGCAACTCCAAAACACCTTCAGCCAGAGAAACCATGTTCTGCTTGCCTGACATACATTAGGCTCAGTCCAGATTGCTTCTGAGAGGAAAAAAAAATGTGTTTGGGGGTGGGAGGGGGGCATTAACTAAAACAAAGGTTTGAAAATCAGAGCCAGGTCCTGGCTCTCCATGAGGAAGGAGGCAAGGCTTTGGAGATGCGAGGTGACTCCCCAAGGCTCCTGCGGACAGCGTAGGCAGGCAGGGGGCGAGGAGGCAGCTGAGGGGTGACCACTGGGGAGAAGGGAGACGTGACTCCCAAGGCCGGCCCACCCGCACCTTCCCTGCCATAGGCCACTTGCCTGTGATGTCCGGCCGGTCGTCTATGAGGATGTCAGCGGAGACCACAGTCTTGTCCCTGGTCAGCACAATCTGCTCCAGAAAGTCGGGACCGAAGTGCTTCTCGACCCAGGCATACTGGAGGCCAACGGGGAGGGAGGAGAGCAAAGTGACATCAGGCAGCTCTGGGGCAGTAAAGGCCCTTCGCAAGGCGGGGGGACAGCTTAGGACCTCAGCACTAAGAAGAAAAGGAGGTGAAACCAGGGGCCAGCTCTCAGAAGCTCTATGCAGGGGGGACAAGATGATCCAGGATGCTGGCGCTTGGGGGCCATGTGTCCCTTGTCCCCACTCTAGTCAGAATGCAGCAGGGCTGTGACAAACCCAGACCCAGTGCCTCCAGGGCTACATGCCCCCACAAAGGACAGCCACATTGGCCGGTGCTGTGCCCCACAGGTCCTGCTTCCTCCCTGACATGCCTGAGAAAGACAAAAGGCAGCTCTGCCCTTGGGGAGCTTCTAGTGGGTTGGGGTTCAGGTCAGGTGCATTCAGACCGTCAGTGGCAGAACACTGTAAGGGTCACAGAGAAGCCGTCTGCGGGGTCGGGAGAAGCCACAGGGGCTCCTGACCTCCACCCAAGTGCAAAGGGTGAGCACTTGAAGCAGCTGCTGTTCCGGGTGCTGAGGAAGACGGGGCAGGAGTCTGCAGGACAGGGAAAGCTAAAGTGCTGGGGGGTGATGGCTGCCCCCACTCACAGGGCAGGGAAAGACTCGGGCCTGGCAAGCCACACGCACCCTGGCCACGGTGGGCTCTGCGCAGGCCCTTCCCTTTCCTGGTAACCCTCTTGATTTCCCACAGGGGCGTGCCCTCCCACCACCCAGCAGCCACCGGGCTCCCTGGGAACATCCTGAGTGAGCAATCCCAGCTCTGCCCATCAGCCCAGCTCTGCCCTGCTTCACGCTGTCTAGCCACCTGGACAGCCAACATCCTCCTAGATCTCTGCACCTCAGCTCACACATGACTAGGGGTTTGGGCCAGGGGGAGGTCTAAGCAGAAGGAGGGCAGGAGAGGCCATGCCTCCCCCCAGACTGCTGTGAACAGATACCACAAGTTGCAACAGCTACACGGCGCTGGTGGCTTGGGCCAAGGGAGCCCTGAGCTGCAGAGACAGTGCAGTGTGGCAGCTGCCGACCTGCTGCAGACATTCGGGCTCAGTCCGAATGTCCCATAGCCTCTTGAGTAAAATGAGGGTGGCTGTCCTCTGGCCAGAAGGATAGTGTGCTAGGCCTCCCCAGAGCCCTAGAAATTCAGCACATCCAGGGCCTTGCCAGGGGCGGCCACTGACCACCCCCCCCCCCCAGCCACCATGGCGCTCTGTGATCTGCAGGGATCAGGGCAGGTTCTGCAGAGATGGGAGCGGGCACCTGCCCCGTGCAGCCCAGCTTTGCCTCTCTCCCTGTGCCCCCCCCACCCCCATGATGGCCTTGATCTCTTCACAGTCAGGCTTTTTCCTGCCTCAGCGGCTTACATTAGCTGATGCTTATCCACCTGCCCCACCGAACTGCAGATTCCTTGAGGACAGGTACCATGTCTCGACGGGCACTTGCTCAGATGCACCCATCAACAATTGTACAAAAGGAAGGAGTGGGTCATTTTGGGGTTAGCCTTGCCCCCACAGAAAGGGTACTTTAATTCTGAAGTCCTCAAGGCCAAAGTCACAGGATGCCACCAGATTCACTAGATGGCTCAGAGAGGGTTAAGTCACAGTGCCACAGGCAGATGGACTGTGGGTGGGCTGACCCCAGGGGCCGTCCACCTGGCCAGGACTCTTCCCAGGTACCAGGCCAGGGAAAGGACATGTGGAGGCCTGGAGGCAGGGGTAGAGGAGGTGGGAACCTGGAGCCCACACAAGGAGAGTGCCACGGTCCACCCTCTTGCCTACATCTCGTCACCACCTATGAAGCACGCACCTTCCCCCCATTCCTACAGCTGTGTACATAACCAATCTGACGTGAGGCGATCACATGATGACCCACCGATGGCTGGATGGACCACTGGGAGGTGGCACCGTGCTGGGGGAAGCAGGTAGGTCACTGGGTAGGTCCTTCTCCTCCCTGGCCCCCTGTCCTCTTTCTCTGCTCCTGGATGCCATGGGTGGAGAAGCTTTCCTCTGCCAAGCTCTCCCATCCCCATGTTCTACCTCATCTCAGGCCCAAAGGGATGGAGCTGGACTCGGTCCACGGAAACCATGAGCCCAAACAGACCTTTTTTCCTCTAACTTGTTCTTGCCAGGTACTTTGGTCCCAGGAACAAAAGGCTGACTCAAATGCGGCGAGGGCCCCGTTTTCACCAACCATCTGCGGAGACGGTCAGTTTTACTCTGTTTTGTTAATTTTCACTGTGTCACGGCCATGGGCTTGGATGCAGTGTGAATGTCCAAATTGTCATCAAAGTTTCCAGTCACACATAAGCTCCGTCTTGTGACGCACTCTGTGCTTCTCTCCTCTTGGGCCAGGGCCCGTCTGCAGGCCACAAGTAGAGAGAGCCACTCTGCATAAAGGGCTGACTGAAGTGACACACCACAGTGGTGGACAGATTCTGTACAGATTTAAAAAAAAAAAAAAATCCGAGGCTCAGAGAGGGCTAGTGACTTGCTGAGGGTCACGTGAGTGGCAGAGCCACTGTGGCCCTGGAGCCCTCACAGCCATGCTCTCCTGCCCTGAGACTGGAAGAGAGCGTTCAGGTTTCCTAAGCCTCAAGGATCACAGCTGTGACCACAGGCTGCCCCTGTGTCACCGAGTCTCTTCCTCAGAAGGCTGTGCTGTCCATGCCCAGTAACAGGGAGCAGGACGAACTCACTGGCTCCTTTATGCCAGTCCCAGCACTGCGCCTGCACACAGCACGTGCTCAGGAAAGGGACTTTTGGCCTTACTCCAAGTCTGCCGTCCTAAGTGCCCTTACCCATCCCAAGGTTCCGATGACACTTGAGTCACAGGAAAACTGTTGAGCCTCCAAAGACAGTCTCCTCGGAATGCTGTGGGTCTGACTGAATCAAAGTTTATCTATGAGGGACGCTGCTATAGTTTATATCTGAAGTGTCACCCAAAGGCCCGTGTGGGTAAAGGCTTAGTCCTCAAGGTGGCACTTGGAAATTTTGAGAGGTGGGGCCCAGGAGCATGACTTTGGGTGACTGGGGGCCCTTGCAAAGGACCTGGCTAATTCCTTGCTTTCTGTTGCTCCTTGGTCACAAGGTAAGAGAGTTTGTTCCACCACATGCTTCCCCCAGGACATGCAGCCCAGAGCCACAGGCTGGCCACTCACGGATGGAAACCTCCAAAACTGGGAGTCCAGGTAAAACCTTTCTTTTCTTTTTTTTTTTAATATTTTTTATTTTTCAGTTTTCGGCAGACACAACATCTTTATTTTTTTATTTTTATGTGGTGCTGAGGATCAAACCCAGCGCCCCGTGCATGCCAGGTGAGTGCATTGCCACTTGAGCCACATCCCCAGCCCAAAAAACCTTTTTTTTAATAATTTGGTTTATCTCAGGTGTTTATTATAATTATGGAAACCTGACCTAGGCAGACTATTTAGAGTAATGCCAGGTACACAGAAAGAAATAAATGAATGTTATCATTACATCTGAAGTTCAATAGCCTCCAATAATTTACAAAGAAATAACCAGGCTATCAATTTAGCAACAGGGATGAATACAAGGCTGATACACAAAAATCACTTATAGTTCTATTCACCTAGAGATTGCAAAAATTTTTAAAAAATGCTATTTATGATAGCATAAAAATTAAATAGGCTAAACTTATGCACTTAAAACTGGTAAAGATGGTAACTTTTATGTTATATGTATTTAACACTAAGATTTTTCTAAGGAAAAATTGTGTTCTATATATGTAATAAGATTTGTGATGCATTCTGTCATGTATTTAAAAAATAAAAGCAATTAAAAAAAAGATTTTCTAAGCAAAAAATGAAAATAGGTTTTATGCCAAAAATCCCCAATGTGAAGTAAAGAAAAAATCAACAAAATATGAGTGATACCAGTACCATGAAAACTATAAGATATTGCTGAGAGAAATTAAAATCTAAATTAATGAAGCACTGTGTGTGTGTTCATTCAGGTTCAGAAGGTTTTGTTAAGCTATGTAACTACAATGCTACCGTAATCAAATTCCCACCAGGCTGTCTACAGAAATGGACAAATCAGTTCTAAAATTCATATAGAAATATAAAGGATCTAAAATAGCCAAAATAAGTTTTTAAAAAATTTTTGTAGTTGTAGATGGACAGAATGCTTTTGTTAATTTTTATGTGGTGCTAAGGGTCAAACCCAGTGCCTCACAAATGCTAGGCAAGCACTCCGCCACTGAGCTACAATCTCAGACCCCAAATAAAATTTTTGATAACTTTATTTTATTTATATTTTTTATGAGGATCAAACCCAGTGCCTCACATGTGCTAGGCAAGCGCTCTATCACTGAGCCACAACCCCAGCCCCAAAATAAATTTTTTTAAATATTTCTTTTTTGGTTGTAACTGGACATAATATCTTTATTTTATTTATTTATTTTTATGTGGTGCTGAGGATTGAACTCAGGGCCTCCCACATGCTAGGTGAGCGCTCTACCGCTGAGCCACAACCCCAGCCCCCAAAATAAATTTTTAAGTGAAGGATAATGTTGGAAAACTCACAATGATTTCAAGAGTTACTATGAAACTATAGTAACATAGTTTCTACATTAAAGTATTCAAAGTAGGAGAGACATTTCCATTAAAGGATCTATACAGATAATACTACACAAATGGACCCCAAGGTACCAGGACATTTCAATCAAAATGACCTTTCCAACCAAGGAGCTCTAACTAAGTGTGGTGGTGCACACCACTAATCCCAGGGACTCAGGAGGCCGAGGCAGGAAGATCCAAGTTCAAGCACAGCCTCAGCAACTTAGCAAGACCCTTGTCTCAAAATAAAAAATAAAAAAGGCTGTGGAGAGAGTTCAGTGGCAGAGCACCCCCAGGTTCGATCCTCAGTACCACACAAATAAACAAAAAATTAGCTCTAGTTTTATCTTGTACTGTGTAAAAAATGAATTAAAAATGGATGATAACCTAAACATAAAAGATAAAAGCACAAAACTTCTCTTCTTCAGAAGACACTGTTCAGAAAAGACAGGGCCGAGAGAGAATGTTTGCAAGACACGTCACCTGATGAAGGACTTGTTTCTAGAATACATAAAGGACTCTCGCAACTCAATCCCCAACAGCCCAGTGAAAAACTGGACAAAAGATTTGAACACTTCATCACAGAATAAACACAGAGAGCTATTTGCTTCAAAGGATGCTCAACATCAAATAGCCATTAGGGAAATACAAATTAAAACAACAAAGAGATACCATACCCACCTATCACAATGACCAACGTCCCAACTCTGATGATACCAAACACAAATGAGGATGTCAATCCAAAGGGACTCACTCAGGGTGTGAAGGTTTTGGTTGGTTGTTTTAGTGCTGGGTCCAGCCTGGTGCATGCTAAGCACATGGTCTACCACTGAGCAACATCCCAGCCCTTAGATTTAAAAAAAAAAAACCAAAAAACCCACAACTTTTTAAAACTCTATTTTATTAGTTTACTTTTCTTTCTTTTAACGTGGTGCTGAGGATCGAACCCCGTGCCTCACACGTGCTAGGCAAGTGCTCTACCTGAGCCACAGCCCTTAGGTTTTACTTTTTAGAGTGATCTTAGGTTCACGGCAGAAGGTACAGAGACTTCCCAAACTCGTCTACCCTCACACATGCACAGCATTCCCCACTCTCAACCCCACGAAAGGCACAGCCCTGTGGGTCAGCTGTCCCTGTGACAAGATCTCTGAGAAAGTCAGCTTAACAGGAGGAAAGATTTATTTGGGCTGCTGGTTTCAGAGGCTTCCGTCCATGTTGCTTGGACCCAATGCTGTGGGCCTCTGGTGAGGCAGAGCATCACAGCAGGGGACACGGGATGGGGCCAAGCTGTCCTGTCATGGCAGCTAGGAAGCAAAGCAAAGAAAAGAAGGAAAAGGGGCCAAGGTCTCAATATTCCCTTCCAGAAACATTGTGCCCACACCTGTAATCCTAGAGGCTCTGGAGGCTGAGGCAGGAGGATCACTAGTTCAAAGCCAACCTCAGCAATTTAGCGAGACCCCATCTCTACATAAAATACAAAAAAAAAAAAAAAAGGCTTTCTTTCTTTCAAAAAGAAAGAAAGAAAGATTGTGTCCGGTGACCTAGCTTCCTCTCAGGAGGCCCCACCTCCCCACAGTGCTGTCAGCTAGGGACCAGGCGTTCAACACAGGAGCCTTTGGGGGCCACGTAAAATCCAAACCATAACAAACACCCAGAGTGAACCCCAATGCTGGGGACTGAGGAGGTGCCCAGTGTGGTGTGTCACCTCTGAGCCCAGGGGACACTGGGACAGGAGTCCTCCTTTAGGTCTGTTAGCTGCCGCTTTGGAAATACAAGGGCTTCTCACTGTTGCTCTAAATCATTTTAGTTCCTAAAAAAAAAACTGGGTATAAAAGCAGCTCAGCCCGCCCGGCCGGACATAAAGCCAACCCAAGTATAAAACGGCATCTTCATTTCTAAACCAGAATCAGGAACAAATGTCAGAAGCAGAATCTAAAACTACTTGTGGCTGAAGAATTGCCTGTAGGGCTCACTGGGGAGGCCTTCTCTCCTAGGCCCAGGGTGCAGCCAGGAGGATCTCCATCTTCGGAGCCAGGAGTTCAGTGATCCTGAAGACAGGGGCAGGCGGGGATATGGGGGTGGTGGAGGGGATGCCGAAGCGGATGGTGCTGAGAGAGGGCCAGAGGGATGGACAGCTGCCGCCCCTCCACCCCCACACTCCACAAGCCGCCTGGCTCCCAGGCTCAGGATCAAACCCAAAGCTCAGAAACAGGAGATCTCCAAGCCAGACCTGCCCCTTGCTGAACCCACACTCAGATAAGCAGACCTTAGGGCAGGTGCCAAGTCAGGGTGGGCGGGCGGCTGACCTGAGGTCGAGATAGCGGGCTTGACCTAGGGCCCTATAAAAGTATCGTACACTTTTGTCCTCAATCCATGATAAAATTACAAGACCCCATCAGAAGAACAGGGTTAGTTTTAAAATCTTTAGCCATCTGAAAAATTTTTTATATGTAATTCACATGCCATAAATTCCACATACTTAAAGTATCTAATTCAGCATATCCGTTGTGTCAAAATGTGGCCGATGTTGATAAAGGTTCAGTGTCGCTCTACGAGAGCCTATGTTCTGCCATGGAGTACTCCAAGAACATCAGCTAGGTGCTATTCAAAGCTCCTAGATCCTTCTGATTTCTTATCTATTTGTTCTACCTATTAATAGTAGGGAGAGATTAAAACTTCTGGCAATAATTGAGAATTTGTCTCTCTCTCCCTGCAGTTCTTTTAGTCTTTTATGTTAGAAAAAAAAAAAAAAGCTGTTTCTTTTTATCTCACCTTGAAAAGTCATTTTTGAGACCCAAGTCACATGCCATAAAATCCAGCCACGTTAGTGTGCATTTCAGGGGTTTTTAGCAGATCTGCGATGTTATGGGACCATCACCAACATCTTTTCATCCCAAAAAGAAACCCCATATCTGTCACGTGGACACTGGGGCTGTGGCTTGGATAGGGTCTGTTCCCAGGAAAGCTCGTGGTGAGGATCACTTCCTCAGTGCGGTGGTGTTGGAGGTGGGCCCCTCTCCTCGTGGGGGGTTTGGCCTATGGGGTGCAGAGGTCTCATAAACCCTGTGATGCATCTCGCAGGGTTGGCGAGTTCTTGACCTCATGGGGCTGGAATGGTGACCTCGTGAATGGACTGTAAAAATTGAGGCCACCCCTCATGCTTTGCCTCTTCTATAGGTATCTGTTTTCCCCCCATGAATTGAAGCCACATGAGGCCCTCACCAGATATCAAGCAGATGTTGGCGCCCTGATCTTGGACCCCCTGGCCTTCAGAAATAGGAAGGCCAAAATAAAACTCTTTTCTTTATAAAGCACCCAGTCTCAGGCTTTTTGTTATATCAGCAAAAAAATGGACAAGAGAGCTGGTGAGGACTAAAAAACACACCATGAGCTCCCATGTGAGGCTATGGGGTGGAGGGTGGGGCAGCCTCACCAGGCGAAGCTTCTGGAACGCCAGCGATGTGGTCGTCACAGCACGGCAAGAGAAAGTGCTGAGCCTTTCAGTGTAAGTCTTACCCGAGGCCCACGTGCTGGGAGCAGCTGGACAATGTGGTTTAAAATGTCGTGTAATTTATTGTCTTTCACTGTGTGTGGTGCTGGGGATGGAACCCAGGGCCTCTTGACGCTCATCAAACAGGCTCCCACCGAGTACACCCCAAGCCCCATCATTATCTCCCTAAGTTCAAAAAGTGGCCTAAATCTCTATTTGAGGTTAAATGAAAGAGATCCAATTATGTGGAGTATTTAACTTATTTGTTTAGTTGTGGTGCTGGGGCTCGAACCCAGAGGCAAGAACTCCACCAAATGTTTGTTCTTAAAACCAGAGTAGATTCCGGCAGACACATCATCTGGGAACCGACCTTCCAATGACAAGAACACGCTCTGCTTCACACCCCAGCACCTCTCTTAATTTGGCGTGTGATTACTTCCCTTGTTGAGCTAGAAAAAGTCAGCATCAAATGTCATGGCTAGGCACAAGGCGCTTGCCGTGAAGGGCAGAAAAATCCAGCTACTTCAGTTCCAGTTCAGTGGAGCTCAAGAAGGTGGGTGACACAGGGGACAGAGCTCAAGAAGGTGGGTGACACGGTGGGGTGGAGGGGGGCAGAGCTCTGGCTCTGCACCCAGCTCACTGCCTTCCAGCTGCTGACCTGGGTCCCGGGCCTCAGCTTCCTCATCTCAACAGGGATGAGAACAGCCCCTGCTCTGCGGGGTACTCTGAAGGTGACACTGGTGGTTACAGGGAAGGCGGGTGCGGACCGCCACCTCAGCACCCTCTGCTGTTATCTGCTGATGGCCTGAATGTAGCCTCTCTGTGACTCCCAGGGAACTCACAGCAGTTAGTTTTCCCCCTTGTGATGATGACTCCAGAGGAAAGCGATCGTGGAGAAATATTCACACATACGATGCTAAAGGTGATCCTGCTGCAGTGGACAAGGCCACCGTCCGTGACTGGCGGGGGGGGGTCTGAGCCCAGACCAGGGCTACCAAGAAGGTGCTGCATCCGTCCTGAGCACACATGTCCTGAACCAGCCTGCAGACCCTTCAATGCCAGCCCCAGGCACGGTACAGAGGAATCAAGTCACTCACATCTCCTTCAGCCACAGCCAGCCACAAGGAGAAGGGTCCATCTAGGGGCATGGGGGACAAGTAGGTGGTAGAAGCTATTTTCATCTCGGATGGTTGGAGCCTGGGTAAGTTAAAGCACTTAGCCTGGCCCCAACCCGCCTTGTCCCTCTAGCCAGTCCCTCTAGCTGCTGGGCTGACAAAATTCACCTAGAGTTCCTCCAACGTGCTGCGCATTTTCTACCTTCTTATCTTTGTCCATCATCCCACTTCCTCTTAACCAACTGACCCTGTGTGGTCCAGCCTGCGCCCACGTGGGAAGTGGGGGGCTCTGCCTGCTGCTGGTGCAGTGGGAACAGAATCGCTGAGTAAGACACACCAGAGCCCTGCCCCTCCTTGTGTGATGCACTCACACTACTTCTTGGAATTTACCCTTAAGAGCACAGTAATAGGGCTGATATGGCTCAGTTGGTAGAGTGCTTGCCTCGAATGCATAAGGCCCCGGGTTCAATCCCCAGCACCACCAAAAAAAAAAAAAAAAAAAAAAAGGCACAATAATACAAAGACTTATTTACAAGGCATCCTTAGATACCA
This sequence comes from Spermophilus citellus, assembly GCF_964194105.1. NCBI lineage: Eukaryota > Metazoa > Chordata > Mammalia > Rodentia > Sciuridae > Spermophilus > Spermophilus citellus. The sequence goes on along the minus strand of NC_138199.1, from coordinate 2,089,618 downwards.
ACAATCGTGTTCCTGAAGAACAGCATTTGATGACATTGAAAAAGCTAAAATTATAATATTAAGCAGAAAAGGAATGTAAGGTCAGAACAGATTTAAGTTTTATTAAAATATATAATTATATTTAATAGGCATCAAAGTAAAACTAGAAAAAAATATTAAAATGTTAACAGCGTCCCTATCTCCAGGTGGTGGGAGATAGGGACACTGTGAGATGAGGGTTTTTGGAGCTTTTTCTCTTGTGTATTTGGGACAGGACATACATCTGCCATCACTGTGCCCCTTCTTCTGGCACCGACCCCCCTGCTTTTCTCTGGGACGCTGCCCCTCTGCCATCAGAGACAACCTTATAGGACAATCAGGATGCTCCCAAGACCTTCCAACTCCACTGTCTCCCCTCTTGGTTTTCGCTCCCCAGTACCCACAAGTGCTCCAGCGTCTGGAAGCACCTGTCTTGGGCGGCCTGTCTGCAGTTTTGGGCCCCTGCCACCTGAGGCCTGCTTTCTGAAGCTCCCCTTTGATGCTCTGAGATAAACCAACACGCTTCTCACCGATCCTCCTTTGGTTCAGAGGAAGGCTGTGATGCCGCTTGAGACTCAGGGGTCTGAACCCACACCTGTTCCTCCCCATGGCGCACAGGTTCCTCTCCAGGGAGGACGAGTCTCTGCAGGAGAAGGCGGCTCAGGGCACAGCTGGGGAGATGGACAGATGTGGAACAGGCCCTGCTGGCTGTGTGATTGTTAGGCCCAGTAAATGGGCCTCTCTGAGCCTCCATCTCTTCAAATCAGAGAGGTATCCCTGTTTCACGGGGAGCCGCTCTGAGCCTTAGGAGTGATGTTGAAAGGAGGGTGCCTGGCCAATCAAAGGCCCGGAGGAAACGGCGTCTGATAGCTCTCCACTGGACAAATGGGTCTGTTCATCCAACAAAAAAAGGCCAAGTGCCCAGAGTGCCTGGCCCTGCACTGGGGGCTGGGATCAGCAGTCAGCTGGACGGCCACTGCCACTACCCTTGTGGATCTCAGGCTGGTGGGAGATGACAAATAACAAGCCAGAGACAAGGACTAAAGCCATTCCAAATGGTGCTAAGAGTCCTGTAGGAAACAAGGGCTGAGAGACCCAACACGGTGGAGAAAGAACGCGTCTTAGATATGGTGGGGAATGGGGGGGGGCCCGGAGCAGAGGACGCCTGGTGGGGGCCGACACTCCAGCCGAGGGTCGCTTCCAGGAAAGGAGGGTGGGGAGTGCGGTGGATGGAGGACGTGGGCAGGCTGGAAGACCAGGCCCAGGAGTGTGTGTACGTATTTTTCAAAGGCAAACCATTAAGATAGGGCTGATTCGGTCCATCTTATGAAAGTCCTCGTCTGCTCTGAGTAGAACTGACATACGCCAGAGGTTAGGTGACATTAAGAGTGACTTTAAGAGTCCTGGGCAGAAATTGTAAGGTGGCAACAATGGAAAAAGAGCGACAGACAGATGTCAGCTTCTTTTTGAGGAACAGAATTAACACGGCACGGGGTGAGAGGAAGGTATCAGATGGACCCCACTTCCAGCCCTCCGAGGCAGGCAGACAGACTGTGTCCCCGAGAGGGAAGGGCTGAGTCTGCGGGGGAAGATGGAGGGAGGGACATGGATGGCTGACCCCCAAATGAGTTATAAATCCACAGGGATGGCTGAATGAAAGCCATTTAGCAATCTTTCACATCTGTGGATTCAACCAACCACAGATCAGAAATATTTAGGAAGACAACTGTCGGCACTGAACAGCACTGGGTTTCCCTGTCACTCCCAACGACACAGCCTCACAGCACTCACGACTGCATCAGGTACTGAGTAAGTGAAAGATGGTTCACAGTGTACAGGGGTGTGCACGGGTTATGTGCAAATACGAAGCCACTCCACACAAGGGACCTGGACTCGTGCAGACCTTCGTGGTGGGGACTCCTAGAGCCAGACCCCCAAGGCTACCAAGGGATGACGGCGCTGGCAACAACCCGACCACCCAGTGCTGCCACCGTGGAAGCATCAGCCCCACTTCTCAAGCTCAGGGGTGGGTCAGCGCCACCTGGCAGGCTGGGAACACAATGCCACTCAGAAGGTCTAGTGTGGGGCTGAAAAATGTCAATTTCTATGAGGTTGCAGGTGCAAGGACCTCTCTTGGGGGTTTCTGCTCTACTGGAAAGAGTGGCCCCAGCCTTCACCCCTCATCCATGCCCACCAACTGTGGGACAGCTCTCTCCTGGGCTCAACTAAACTTGTGCCCCCGAAATGTTCAAAGAGGGGCCAGGGTAAAGACCAGGTGGAATGTTGAGAGGAAGTGGGCACTGAATGGTCACATCATGTTGGAGTAACTACTCAGTGAGCCTGCGCCCCCTTCCCACCGGGGAATACAAGGTGCTTGATACTGGCTGATTGTGCCAAGGCAGTTTCTGATATGGAGCGGGAGACTAGAGAGATGCTCAGAACTCGTGCCTGAGGGTCCGAGGGCCCTAGACAGGGGGAGGTGTGGGCTGGAAATCCAGCCTCCTTGTGGGGAGCCGCTGCACAGACACCAGGGCAGGGTCAGACCCTGCATCTCCCTATGCACCCCCATCCTGGCACCAGCACCCTCCTCCCGGGCAATAGAGCTTTCCTTGGGGCTCAGCACCTGCAGCTTCCCAATTTCCAGAAAAATCTCCATTTCATTTAATTCTTTCTTCAATAAGCATAAAAGAGTGAGTGTGTAGCAAAACAAACTCGAGCCATTTCCCCTCTGTCAGATTCTTCATGTACAGAGGTCCCAAGCCCCCAACCCTCCCCAGATAACGGTTCTCCCTGCCCCCATCACCTCCTTTACAGGCCTCACAAATGATGCTGCCCATTGGTTGGACACCTTCCCACCCACTCCACGTGGAGATGAGGTTCCATCCAGATAACGGTACGGAATCTCAGGCTGGTGCTGGAGAAGGGACCTGGTACCACAAGAGTCTGCCACCCTTCCTAGGGGACATGCCCATCTGGCAATCCTGCCTGACACCCAGGCGAAGGGCCCATCCAGAGCAAGATGCACGCCTTACCTTCTCGTAAGGACAGTACTTGAACATCTTGATGGGGCTTGTGCAGATGAAGACATCGGTGCTGCCAAGAAGAGAAAGGACAGTGAGCCCGTGGCCCCACCTCTGCTGGACCCTCTTACCTCTGACTGGACCCTCTGATCTCTGACTCCTCTACTGTCAGCTCCGAGTCCTGCATCCGCATGGGAAAACCCCATGGCTCGGCACTGGATCCACATAAGAAACATCAGCTTATGTTTCTGGCCCCACCTGATGGCTCCGGGAAGCCACCAGTGACCCTACTTTGGCCACCAGCCACAAGCTCGGGGACAGGCTTCTGACTCCTGGCAATTTTTGCTGGACAGGACTCAAAAGCTTAGCCACCCCAAGCAGGCGCCACCTCTAAAATTTGCATAAGGAAAAACAGAGAGATTTGGCCACAAGGTCAGCAGGAAAAGGACAGAGAGAGCTGGGAGTGCAGCTCAGGGGCAGTGCGTGAGCTTTGCATCCTCGGGATTCAGTACCCATCCCCAGCACACATGTGTGTGCACACACACACACACACACACACGCACATGCTCAAAGATGCAGAACCCACAGTTGCTTGAGGGAGAACGGGGGCCTCGTGCAATGCAAAAGAATAAGCAATGTACCGGGAAGAACTCCAAGAGCCCCTGCAAGTTCTCTGGTCCTGTTAGGCGGGTGGGGAGCCCAGCTCTACCTGCACTGAACTGTCAACATGTCAAGACAGACGGAGGCTCTACACAAGGAACACCCTGCCCATGGTCACTGTTCTGAGCTGAATTCACAGGGGCTGACGCTGAGCCGGAAGGGCCTTCCAGGCACCTGCTCCTCCCTACACCCCAAGGGGCCCACCTGAGCCCTCTGATCCCAAACATCCTCGTAGAGTTGGCATTCGTCGCTGGCACCTGCCGGCTCGTCAGACTGAGCTATGGGGACTTTTCTCAACTCTTTCTCTTTGGCAAATTAGTCCCCTGGGCGTCCCGTGTGAGCCTGCCAGGCTCCTGGGCCCTCTCATTACTGCAATCTCCTTGATTCTTGGCCCTCCCTCTGCCAACCTGGCTGTCCCCCCACACCTGCTAGGACACCGAACACTCAGTCTCTGCCCTTTGGTTCTCACCTCCGGCCTCTGTGGGGACTGTCCTGCCCCCCTGCAGGCCTGAGTGAGGGCTGGCTTCTCCTTAACGCCACAGGGGGAGGTGAGGAGAGCATCGTCCCTCCTCTCCATTGCTCCTGTGTCAAATGGCCTCAGCCCCGGTGGTCCTGCCTACCCCGCCACCTGCCACTTGCCAGGTCCCGTCCTCCCCGTTCCTCCTGAGCCCCTCTCCCCCTACTCTGTCATCATCCTCAGTGACCCTGCACCCACGCACGCACACATGCACACACACAGACACACACACATGCAAATCCAACAGCTTGCCTTTCGGTGGTGCCCAACCCTTCTCACCACCAGCTACCTCCCCCACCCAACCTCTCTCCTGCCCATCACTGTCTACAGCGCAGACTCGCTTCAGCCAACACCTCAGTCTCACACTTGGCCTTTCTGGTCACCACTCTCGATGCTTCTGGAAAACATACACTAACAGCCTGAGCCCAGCTCTTCAGACTCGACCAGAGAGACAACCCGCTGCGGCCCACCATTTCTGTATGATCTCTGTCAGCTCGGTGTCCTCTCCTCTCCCCTGCTTGCACTCTGAGGCCCATCTCTACGATCTCTCTGCTTGTGTTTCTCTTGCTCCACTGAGATCTGTTTTGCCAGACCCTGAAAGAATCCAGCTGTCCAACTTCTAACACCAGCATCCAAGCAATTGAAGGTTGCTGGAGGAAAAAACCAAACCAACTGTTGGAACAACTCCCCTGAGCACTCCAGCTGTGGCAGTCTTCCTCTGGAGCCGTCATGGGGGCAAGGCTCCCGGCGTGGCCAGAAATCCCTTTTCCCTGTTCCTAACCTCCTCACCGACGACGCCCGCTTCACTTCTCACCCACCCTCCCTCCTCTCACCAGCCCCCTCAACTCTGAACTCTAGCCTCATCTGCCCAAAGACTTTGTCCCTGTAACATCCCCCCTTTCTCTCCTCCTCTTCAATTTCTCCTTCTCAATCGAACATATTCTGGAACCTCCTCCTTAACCTCCTTGACTTACCGCAAGGTTACATCCTGACAGGCCCTTGATGAGCTGAAAACCTCAGTAGAAAAATGCATTTGATGCACCCACGCTACCACACCCTACTCCTAATACACCCACTGCACTATGGTTTCTACTGAATGGATGGATCTTGCTTTCGTGCCACTGTCAAGTCAAAACTCCTAACTGAACCATCTGTGAAACCTAAACCTTGGCCCGCATCCTCCCTCCAGTTACCGCATCCGCTCCCTTGGTGCGTAACAGACCCAGCGCCCTGCTTTGCTGCAGCCTCAAACGTCCTCACCTCCTGCCCCTGCTGCGACCCACTCCAGCCTTAGGTCAATCCCTCCACTCCACAGAAAGTGGTCGCTGTCATCAAGGACCCTTGAGTCCCCCGTGCGCGGCACACTGCACACCCTTCGCCTCCCTCACCAGCATTCCACCCCATCTTTGCCAGCTCTCCCGGGTGCTCCCGCCACACTGGCTCCCCCTGGGGCCTCCCTCGGGGCTCTCTACCACCTCCAGTATCCTCCAGGCCTGCAGCTTTAATGCCACCTGTATGCTGGCACCTCCCAGGCTCTCCCCGCACCAGCTTCCAGTCCTTCTGGACTATTAAACAGCCCCACCTGGACACCATGCATCTCAAAATTGGCAGTTCCAAAGTAAACGTGGGATTTCCCTCACCTCCCAAATCTGTCCCTTCCCTGGTATTCCTCTAGCTAACAGCACTAAAATAAATGGCACTGTATTGGTATACACATATGCTAAAGAAAAACCCTGAAAATCACCACTTTTTCCTACCTTTCTTCCACCCCCAGTATTATAACCATCGCCAAGTCCTCTGGGCTTTACTCACATGGGTTTCAGCCCAATAGCTTCTCTCCGTGGCTGTCAAGCACCCAGGCCAAAGCACCCTCTCCCCAGTGAGCTGCTGTAAACACTCGCTAGTCCCTCAATTTCCAATTCTGACCTTTCCAGATCATTCTCCAGCTCACATCCAGAATGACTTTTCTTTTTCTTTTTTTGAGATGGACTTTCGCTACACTGCCCAGGCTGACCTTGACCAGGGTTCAAGTGATCCTCCCTCCTTGGACGCCTGGAACTACCATCACGCCTCACCACACCTGACTTGACTGATTATTTTTAGACAGTTTTATTGAGGTATAATTGACATGCAGTAAACTGCACATATTAAAGGGCACAATTTGATAAGTTGTGGCACACGTACACACCCACAAAACACAGGACACCACTATCAGGGTAATAAACACACCCTGTACCCTGAGCATTTCCCTTAGTCATCTCTCCCACCTGCCCCGCCCACGCCTGGGCCCCTGCAACCCCCAACAGCCTACAGCTGCAGATCAGATGGGATTTTTCTAGAATTTTATGGAAGTGGAAACATCGAGTATCATTCTTTTTTTTTTTTAATCTGGTTTCTTTCGTCCAGTAAAATTGTTCTGATATTCACCCATGCTGTTAAAAATGTGTCCAAAGATTATAAGTTTTTCAAAATTAAACAAACTGATTTTTTTAAAGTTTTATTAAGATATAATCCCTATATCATAACACTTACCCACTTTAATAGCTAAATGAATTTTAGTGTATTTACAGAGTTTTACAACCATCACCACAGTCTAATTTCTAGGATATTCTGATCACTGCACAAATAAAACTTACGTCCATTAAACAGTCACCTCCCACTCCCTCCTCCTGGCCCCCTGCTTTGTCTCTAAGGATTTGCCAACCTGGGACATTTCATATAAGTGGAATCACACACTGTATGTTCTTCCTTCTCTTAGCATGTTTTAAGGTTGCTCCGTGTTACAGCATGAATTAGAACTTCATTCATTTTTATAACTGAATAATATTCCATTTATGGATATACCATGTTTAGTAGCCTATTCACCCACTGATGGGGACATGGGTTGCTTCTTTTAGATATCACGAAGAGCACTACTGTGAACATTTGTGTACAGTTCTGCACTAACCGTTCCACTGCTCTTGGGTGATTACCCAGGAGTGGAATCACAGGCTCATATGGTGATCCTGCACTTAATGTGTTAAGAGACGGTTTGCCAAACTGTTTTGCACAGTGGCTGTGCATTTTACATGCCCACCCACAACATATGAGGGTTCCAAGTTTTCCACACCTTCTCCCACAACTGGTACCATCGTCTCTCCTTAGTGGGTATGAAGTGGCACCTCACTGTGGGGTCTCAGGTTGTTTGGTTTCTGTTTCTGCAGTGCTGAGGACTGAGTCCAAGGCTCTATGCACGCTAGGCAATGCTCTGTCACTGAGCTACACCCTCAGATGTCATTTGTGGTTCTAACTTGCGTTCTCCTGATAATGAGTGTCACTAAGCACGATTCCGTGTACTTACTGGCTCTCTGTAAATCTTCTCTAGAGAAATGCCTATCCACATTCGTTGCCCCAAACCCACAATTTTAAAACCTGTGTCAGGTCACAGCACTCTTTCCTCAGTCTCCTCCTCTGCCACTGTCATCCCACTCCCCCTACCACACTCACTAAAATTCTAGCTGCCCTGGCCTCCTTTATGTCACTCAAAACCCTTGCCCATCTCAGGGCTTTCACGCCTGCTCTCCTCTTGGCCTGGAGTGCTGGCCCTGACCCTTCGCTGGCCCGTTCATTCTCAACCTTCAGGTCTGAGGTCAGATGTCAGCTCCTTGGAAAAATCATCCCACCCCACCAGAAGCAGCCCCTTCCCCATTTACTCTCCAGCACATGGCCTTGTTGATTTCCTTCACACAGTTCATGGCAATCTGAAATTGCACTTGCAGTTATTCACGCTGCCGTCTCGCCACTGTGATGTGAACTCCCTGAGGCCTGAGACCTTAGGGGTCTTATCCACTAACACATCCCCAGTGCTGGTGCCATGCCACATAGTAAGGCAGATACCAAGTCATTAAAAATGTGTCTGTCTAGGGAATAAACTGCCCCTTATTCCAGGCTCCACAATGGAGTAAACAGGTGTCATGCTCAAATTGAGGGTTTAGACATTTATCTCTCCAAATGAGTGGTGTGTCCTTTAGAAGTCCCCAATGAGGTCAAACACTTGTTTTGACAAATACCAATCCTTCTGGATTGTGATGAGGTTATGTCCCGATATACCCGTTATAAACTGAAAATACTGTGAGTTGGAAATGCCCTGGATCCACCTAGTCTTCTGAAGATCCTAGCTCAGCGACACAGTCCATGCGGAGTGCTGGTCGATCCCCTCTGTGATTAGGCTGACAGAGCTGTGGCTCACTGCCGAGGCCCAGCATCAAGAGAGAGGGCTGGGGTGCTGGGGTACAGCTCAGTGGTCGGGTGCTTGCCTAACCCATGTGAGGCACTGGCTTGTATCCTCAGCACCACATAAAAAAATAAATAAGCAAAACAAAAGTATCATGTCCATCTACAACTAAAAAAAAAATTTTTTTAAACAAGAGAAGATTGGACCGAATATCACCAGCCACGAAAAGATCCACATTCAAAAATTCATGTCATTTCCATTGACTGTGAATCTCTGTTTTTACCCCTGTAAAGTCTAAAATCTAAGTCAAACTATCATAAGTTGAACTACCTGTACTGCTAAAAACATACTTGGAGGGTCTATCATACAATAAAAATATGGAAAATATATAGAAAACTCAAACAAAACCACCAAAACATTAAAAAGTGCTTGTTGCAAAATGGTGAGATTTTTAATAATAAATTTTTAATAATAAATGACTTTTTAATTATATATTTTAATTTTCCAAATTAACAGTTAGCTTTTATAATCTCAGAAGCCAGTTACAATCACCTCCAAAGATAGACATTGCTTTGACATCCTAAGTTGCTTTTATTTAACATATTTTGAAATGCATAGTAGTCTTAGCACTAGGAAGACTTAGATATGACTCATATTTACCAGCACTGACTCACAATAATTTTTGGCTATTTTTGCATGTCAAATGCTCCTTTTAAATGACAATACTGATTGAGGGCTGTTTTGAACCCTAGGAGCACTTAACTACTGAGCCATATTCTCAACACTTCATTTTTTTCTTTTGAAACAGGGTCTCACTAAGTTGCTTAGGGCCTACCTAAGTTGCTGAGGCTGGCTTTGAACTTGCTACCTTCCTGACTCAGCCTCCTGAGCTGCTGAGATTACAGGCATGCACCACCATGTCCAGCCAGGGTCTTTCAAGTGAGAAAAAAAAAAAGACAGTAGAGCATGTATTCTGTGCTAGATGTTACGGAAGAACATCTACTCAAAATTACGGAAGAACATCTGCTCAAAAGGATAACTTATATCATGAGATACTTATTAAAATTCAAAAACACGTGGCTTTGATCCAACTAGTCCACAACTGCATACATACACCAGACTCACTGCAGTTCTGAAACATATGAATGAATGAGAAACAGCCACATGGTAACCCTTAGAGGAACTATGTTACATCCATCCTGTAGAGTACTAGGTGGTAGTCAAGGTCACCGGTGCAGTGACACACACCTATAGTCCCAGCTATTCAGAAGGCTGAGCCCAGGAGTCTGAGGCCAGCCTGGCAACATAGCGAGACCCCTGTCTCTCTTAAAGAGAAAAAGGAAAAAGCAACTTTAAAAGAATAAGGTAGTTCTATAGTACTGACATTAAAATATTTCTAAGATATTGTTAAGTAAAAAGGAGAGAGCTTACAGAACAACACAAAGATCTTATCCACTTTTTTTATTTTTAAATAGGGCCTCACTATGTTGTTGAGTCTGGGCCACAACCCTCGACTCAAGCAATCCTCCTGCCTCAGTCTCCTGATTGGCTGGGACTGCAGGCATACACCTCCACCCTCAGCTCCACATATTTATTTTGTATTACCGGTGCTAGGGATTGAACCCAGGACCTCACACATGTTAAGCATGTTCCCTTCCACTGAGCCCCTCCATCCATGTTTTTCCAAAAAAGCCTAAGAACTTTGTGAATATGTACACTAGAGTTATTCATTCAGCAAACATTTGGGGTACATGCTAAGTGCCAGATATCATTCTGTGGACTGAGAATAGAGCCAGAACCAAGACAATCCCTGACCTCAGGGAGCTGTCACCCGAAAGAGAAAAGGACAAACACAGACGTAACCGTTTCAGATTGGAGTGTGTCCCCAGAGTAATGGAGATTTTAGTGCAAGGTGAAGTCAGCCGAGTTTTCAGCTGGGAGTTAACATCACCAGAATTTAGTTCAAAAAATAGCTCATTCTGGCTGCTGGTGGGTCATTTAAATTCATACATCTATATGTAAACTTGTATATAGGTGCATTTTAAAAGGCCTGGGAGTATGCACTCTAAATTCTTGCTGGTGTGCAATGGCAGATGCCTATAATCCCAGCAACTGTGGAGGCTGAGGCAAGAGGACTGCAAGCTGGAGGCCAACCTGGGCAATTTAGCAAGAACCTGTCTCAAAATAAAACACAAAAGCTGGGATCAGCTCAGCAGTAAAGCACTTGCCTAGTGTGTGCCAGATGCTGGGTTTTCGATCCAGTACTCCCCCACAACACAAAACACAATCTTCACAAGGGCAAAAGGAGTAGAACCCAGAGGGCTGTATAGAGGGAGGGAGAGCAAAAGGGCACTTCCCGTACATCCACACTGTCTGAGTTCTTTTTTTGTAAAAGACTAGATCCATGTTTTGGGATAGGGGTATAACTCAGTGGTACAGCCTGGTCTGTAGGAGGTCCTGGGTTCTATCCCCAGAACCACAAAACAAGACTTGTACGTTCCTGAGTAATTAACAGTCAACATGCCAAGGAAGCTGATTGGGGGGGCCTCTCAGGTGGGAGGTCAGGTCTCTTTCATGGTGTTCTCTCCTATCAGAAATTCCCTGCCCCTCCTTCACCTGGCAGGTCCCTTCTCATTCTTTAAGATGGCGGCTCCAAGGTCACAGCCTCTCCTGGTGAGTGCTAGCCCTGGCCTGCCTATACTCCTACACTCCCTTCACATGCCCACTACTGGGCTCTTAGATCTACCTCCTAATAACTTGTTAACTAGTGACCCTCAGGTCACTAGTTCAAGCACCTGGTTCAAGGGCAAGCCCATGCCAAGTGTTTGATAATTATCCACAATATTAACAGTTAAACCTTGGCCTCTGTCGCTGGGCCTCCCACATCTCTTGTTCTGCAGGATGCCTGCTCCAGCACCTGACATGCTGTACCCACTCTTGTGCTCTGTCCATACTCTGGCCACTGAGTCACCATGGGACTCTTCCACCCAATTCCCCCAGATGGAGGTAAAGGACCACTGGGTATGGTCTAATTTTGCATTTCCCAGTTTCTGTGAAAGTGAAAATAGGTAAGCGGTGATAAAAAGTCTTCGAAGCTAGATTACAGGTGGCAAAAGTTGCCTTATCTCCTGTCCCAATGAGGTGTTGCCATGCCCTTGGGCGGTTAAACACTCTGGAAAGTTCTATGGTGAAGCATGAAGCAGCCTACTTAATCCACCGTTCCCTACCCTGTGTCAGCTGAAGAATGCTTTCCTTGTGGCAATACCTACTAAATCTCCCAGAATAACAAAAGCATCAACTTAACTTTTCTGAGTACCTACTGTGTGCCACATACTACACTGAGCACTTCTCATTACCTTCACTTTACAGAGGAAGAAACAGACTCAGGAAATTTCAATAACTTGCCTGAGAGATGTTCTCTAGAACCCAGGACCTGGGCAGTCCTGCTGCCGTTCCTTGCTCTAAAACACGATGTGACACAGTGTCCCAGAACACAGTTGTGTGACTGTATCCAGGACATACTGACCCAGGCAGCGAGGAGAGATTTGAGAGCTAAAGTGCTAATACAGTCATCTGCATCAGCATCTGCGGGGGATCGTTTCCAGACCCCTGCCCACCACAGGAACCAAAATCCAGGAATGTTCAAGTTCCTCACACAAAATGGCGTAGTACTTGCATGTAACTTGTGCACACTTTTCTGAATACTTTCAATAATCTCTAGATTGCCTCTGACACCTAATACAATGCAAATGCTACAGATATAGTTGCTATTGTTTAGAGAATAATGACACAAAGGAAAAAAAATGTGTACATGGTCAGCACAGATGCAACCGTCATAGGTGTTATAGTCTGGATCTCAAATGTCCTGCAAAGGCCCATGTGTTGAAGGCTTGGCCCCCCGTGCCTGGCACTATGAAAGTGAAAGAAAGTAAGTTCATCGTGGGCGTGCCCTTAAAGGGAATATTAGAACCCCAAACCCTTCTGGTCTCTCTCTTTGCTTCCTGGCCACCATGAGGTGAACATGTCTCCGCTGCTACTTGTTCCTACCATCATGTACCCAGAGCCAGCACCAGGCCCAAAGCAACAAGGCTAGGTGACCATGGACTGAAGCCTCTGAAACTGTGAACCAAAATAAACCTCTTTCCTTATTAAGCTGATTATCTCAAGTAATTTGTTAAAGTAATGCAAAGCTGACTAACACAATAGGCCTAGTACATGTTTGGTGACAATGAACCCATAGATATGGAGGGCCAACTGGGCACACATTCTCTGCCTTTCCAAACTCTTGCCACACACCACTAAAAACCAATCATACTATAAAACACAATCAAATATACTAATCTGCAGGACCTGGATTCAAGTCCAAAGACAAATCACCGAACAAATAAGGTCTACAATTCAAACAAAACTCTAAGCATTTTGTGGTTCTCTGATGCTTGTGTATCACAGTAGAATTTTTTTAAAAATATTTATTTTTTAGTTGTAGTTGGACACAACACTTCCATTTTACCTATTTTTATGTGGTGCTGAGGATCAAACCCAGGGCCTTGCACATGCTAGGCGAGCGCTCTATCACTGAGCCACAACCCCAGCCCCCCCACAGTAGAATTTTTTAAATTGGCAAATTTCCAGAGGCACTTACATGGCACAATGAAGGCTAAATCATATCTCATGTTTGATTTGTCATACAGGTTGCTGAATTCAAGCAAAATTACGGCCAATAAAAATTATCTGTGTCTAGGAATAAACCTACATACTACAGTCAATTGATTTTCTTTTCCTTTATTCTGGTGTGTGTGTGTGTGTGTGTGTGTGTGTGTGTGTTTCTGGGAAATGGACTCAGGGCCTTGCACATGGGAGGCAAGTACTCTACCATGAAGCTATAACTCAAGCTCAGTTTTAAACAAGAGTACCAAGAAAACTCAATATCTTGGGCCAGGGTTGTGGCTCAGAGTGGTAGCGCGCTTGCTTAGCATGCCTGAGGCACTGGGTTTAGTTCCCGGTACCATATAAAAAATAAACAAACAAACAAATAAAATAAAGATATTGTGTCCATCTACAACTAGAAAAAATATTTTTTAAAAAAACTCAATATCTTTTCCTTAAAACTTTGAAAGAAGTTATAGTCTTTTCAACAAATGATTCTGGGACAACTGGATATCCACATTGTAAAGAATGAAGTTGGATCCCTGCCTTACATCATACACAAAACCTAAAATGGATTACAGGCCTGTTTTGGTTATAGCAGAAACTAAAACTCTTAAAGAAAACACAGCAGCAAATCCGTGTAACCCTGGATTAGGCAATGGCTGCTTAGATAAGACCCCCAACACACAAGTGACAAGAAAACAAATCAATAAATCGGACCACTTTGAAATGAAAGACTTTCTGTTTTAAAGGGCACAGTTAAGAAAGTGAAACAACAGTCCCCAGAATGAGAGGACACGCCTGTAAGTCATATATCTGATAAGGGACTTGTATCTAGAATATATAGAGAAACTTATAAGTGAAACAATTAAAAAGAGAGCAATTAAGCTGGGCGTGGTGGCACACAGCTACTTGGGAGGCTGATCAGGAAGATTGCAAGTTTGAGACCAGCCTGGGTAATGTGTCTCAAAAATTTTTTTTTAATTTTTAAAAAAATGTTTTAAAGGCCTGGGGATATAGCTCAAAAGTAAGTGCTTGCATAGCACATGCAAGGACCTGGGTTCAATCCCCAGGACCACACTCACACTAAAAACACTCATTACCCAGTTGAAAAAAAAAAAAAGAACAAAGGATATGAATAAATATTTCTTCAAATAAAATATTAAAATGGCCAATAAGTTCATGAAAATATATTCAACATTATTAGCCTTCATGGAAATGCAAATTAAAACCACAATATCAATTCACACCCACTGGGATGACTAAAATTAAAAAAAGACAATAACATGTCTTTATAAAGATGTGGACAAACTGGATCCTTTCCACATTGCTAGTGGGAATGCAAAATGCATGGCTACTTGGAACAATTCGGTAGATCCTCAGGATTATTGATCACAGAATTATCTTATGATTCAATAATTCTGCTCTCACGTATATCCCCAAGAGAACTGAAAACAGGTATTCAAGCAAATACTTATGTGAATATTCACAGTATCACTACTCCACACAGCCAAAAGGTGGGAACAGCCCAAATATCCGTGAGCTGATGGATAAAGTGTGATCTATCCATAGAAGGGAATATTACTCAGCCATAAAGTCAGTAAGTAGTAACATAGGATACAACGTGGATGTATCTGGAAAAAAGTATTCCAAGTAAAAGAAGTCATACCCCAAAGACCACACATTGTATGATGCTACTTAAATGAAATGTACAGAACAGATGAATCTACAAAGACAGAAAGTGAATTAGTGGTTGCCCGGGGCTACAGGAGGAAGATGGGAATGGGTAATGACTGGTGATTGGGTATGGGGTTTCTCTTTGGGGGATGATGAAAAAGTTTGATATTGACAGCAGCAGTGGCTATACAACTTTGTGTAGGTACTAAAACCCACTGAACTATACTCTTTAAACCTCTCATTTTCACTTATTCAAATTTCTCCTTCTTCCTGAACCACCCTTTCTTTCCAAGTGAGGTCCTCTTCAACCTTCACCCTATAGTAACGCAGCTGTCTTTCCTGTGCGATTCTCTGCTCAACGCCTGCTCTCACTGGGCTACAAGCCCCAGGAGGGCCGGGGCCAGGCTTTGCTGTTGCTGAATTCCCTGGTGCTGGCAGCATCCACCCAGAACAGTTTCTACCAGATTCTGCGACAAGGTGAGGAGGTACAGACTGGAGCTGTGGGGGTCCCACCGGGTGGGAAGATAAACTTACTTTTGTAGGCTGGCCATCTGCTTCACAGCTTGCACGGCCCCTGGCAGAGGCTCAAGTTCAAAGAAGAAATTCTTAGTCTCCCAGATGCTGATGGCTTTCTCCTGAAAAGTCAAGAGAAGCAGATTACCTCCAGGCTCCACAGGGAGTGAGTGTGAGTGTGTGTGTGTGTGTGTGTGTGTGTGTGTGCGCGCGCGTGCGCGCGCACTCGCATGCATTCTGGCCCCTTTCCAGGAAGGATGTGACTTCTGTTAGGATCCAGCAGGGACCAGCTAAGGGGTCAGGCCCATGGATCCACGTTAGCTCTGTGGGGAGGCACATGGGGTTCTCTGGGGCTTAAGGTCAACCTTCCCGAACCACAGACTTGATTCGAATGAATGAATGAAGTACTGTGGAGGCTGGAGAGAGGACCAGGTCTTGTCATGGCAGAACTGTCAATAGACTTGAGGGCTGGACAATCTCAGAGACCCTGGAAGTGCACAGCTGAGCCAGGTGGGACAGGGGGAGGGGAGGCAGTGTGAAAGGTCAGGAGAGCACCAGGCTCCTCCTGCCAACCAAAACAGTTCTGCTTTTATGTTCTTTATGTGATGAGGTGCCAATAATAGCTTAAAAAAAAAAAAAGATTCTGCCACTTTTAAAGTTTGAAAGCAAAAATTCAGACCTTCATTTTATTTTATTTTTTAAAATATTTATTTTTTAGTTGTAGTTGGATACAGTACCTTGAGTTTACTTATTTATTTTTATGTGGTGCTGAGAATCGAACCCAGGGCCTCGCGTGTGCTACGCGAGCACTCTACCACTGAGCCACAACTCCAGCCCCAGACCTTCATTTTATATGAGAAAACCAAGGGTCAGAATGGGGAAGATATCTACCCTCTGTCACACAGCAAGACAGTGACCGTGCTGGGAGTAGAATGCCCCTATCTCTTCACTCCCAGGGCAGTAACTTTCCACCTTTTGCTATTAGGCCTAAACCCAATTTTCAAAAGGCAGCACCTTTTCTGGGGCCAGGCAAGGGGAACGTGATAAATCTCAGTCTCTGAGAATCAAGAACCTAAATCCAGGTGTGCAGGTCAGAAGTGCCTCTCTTGTAAGAGATCATATAAGCAATATTCTTGTGAACTACACAGGGCTAAGTAAATGCGCACTTATTGCTGAGATAGGTCTTCTTGTCTGATACTCCCAATCCCCAAGAACCAAAGATCACTATACCCAATTTACAGATAAGGGAGATTTTGTTCAAGGACGCTTAGGGGTGACACCGTCAGGACTTGAACTCCTGTAGAGACAGTCTGGATGAAGTCCAAAAGCCCTGGTCCTTGCCATGTGACCTGGGTTTACCACCTCCACTAAATGAGCCTCTCTCCTATCCTCAGAATAAAGACAGAAGCTTGCCCCTTTCTTACAGGGTTCTTATGAGGATGTGACAAATACAGTAACCTCAACACCCCAAGTCTCACGTTGAGATGACAGTTTCTCAGTACCCCTTCCCTGACACTAACTTGCTGGGAACCACTAGTCAACCCTCTCTGGCTCAGTGCATCTGTCCTAACAGTCTAAGATTCTAAGTCTGTTAAAAATGAGCTTTTCTTTCCGTCTCTGCTTACCTACCTGAATACTATGAAGATCAAAGGGAACACAGATAATGCAATCAGCCCTCCATATCCACAGGTTCTGCATGCAACAGACTCAACCAACCACAGATAGAAAACATTTGGGAAAAACACACTGTGTCAATACTAAATATGCAGAGACATTTTTCCTTGTCATTATTCCCCTAAACAGTGCAGGATAGCAACTATTTACATTGTATCAGGCATTATAAGTTATCTAAGTGTGACTTAAAGTATACGGAAAGTGGGTAGGTTACATGTAAATACTACACCATTTTATGTAAGACACTTGAGCATTTGTGGATTTTAATATCCAAGGGAGATCCTGGAACAGTCCATGTGGATACTAAGGGACTTTATTCTGTAAAGTAGAAGTGCCTTATCCAAACACAGGTTCCTCCCAGAGCACCTCCTACTTCCCCCACGAGCTGCTCCTTCTCTCTGTACTTGGAAAACAGGAATCTGTCTCCTTAGACCTTGAGCCTGGATCTCTGTGAAAAGGGCACGAAAAACCACTGTGCTTTTCAGAGTTGGGGATGGACTTAGTTCATCCATCATAAACTCTTGGGAGGAAATAAGGTGTCCTGAATTCCAATACTCGGTCACCTATCTACAAATGAACACCAAACGTCACTGAAATGACATGGGTATGTCCTTTGGTTTCCAGTTTTTAATGAGGTCTCAGTACCAGGAGAGATCAGCGTACCAGGCTCTGTG
Source organism: Spermophilus citellus (assembly GCF_964194105.1). Taxonomy (NCBI): domain Eukaryota; kingdom Metazoa; phylum Chordata; class Mammalia; order Rodentia; family Sciuridae; genus Spermophilus; species Spermophilus citellus. The sequence goes on along the minus strand of NC_138199.1, from coordinate 2,072,005 downwards.
GAATTCACCTTCGGAAGTCCTGGTTTTGAGGTAGGATAGAAAAGAGATTAAAAGATAGGCTGAAAGGAAACAGAAGAGAAGGAAAAAAGAGACTCCAACTTTAAATACAAAATCCCCATGATCACAGGACTTGACACCTTTATTCCCCAGACCTGTCGTGCTTACCAGCCTGTCACCCCCAAATTCTTGAGAAATCGATAAATCTGAAAGTTATCATAAATTCACTCGTCTATGAAAATTGCCTGGTTTTAATGCTTATGAGCACTATTAGCTTACACAATGTACTTTTCAATTAGATCAAGAAAAAAGGAGATGTATTTTAAGAAACCTACGATATAGGCACATTCCAAATGTTAACTAGAAAAAAGAGATAATGACAACCTGAATCCTTCAGAAGACCACACCATCTTAAACACCTTGTAATCACCAGGCAGATGCCATTCCCACATACCTTCCCAGGTCCACCCCACAGAGTTTCCTTTAAAAGAAAAGCCCGTGAGCCAAGCGCAGGGGTAGATGCCTGTAATCTTGGACTCAAGAGGCTGAGAGTTAGAGGACTGGCTTGGGCAACTTAGGAGGGCCTGCCTCAACAAAACACAAAAAACAAATAATAAAAATAAAAGGACTAGGTTGTAGCTCAGTGATAAAGTTCTACTGGGTTCATTCCCTACCACCAAAAAAGAAAAGAAAAACCTGTGACCCAAAAAAGTGCTTCTCACTCAAAAATGGACCACGGTCTGCTCTGAGAATGCCTATCTTCATCTTTTACTTTCTAATACAGCTCTTCCTCTTTGCTACAATCTGATGCATCTTTAAATTCTTTTCTGCAAAATGTCAAGAACCTAGAAGGTCTGAGCAGAGATCTCCTTGCCTGTGGAGAGACCACTTCCCACCCTCTTATGGTGAGACTTTGAATAAAGAGAAATGGTACTGGAGTACTTCCTCTGACACCTGAACCTCAGGAAGATCCTTCCCCTTCACAGTGTTTCACCATGGTAAGGCGCTGGCTCTATCCTGGGGAGGTGTGCTGTTCCACCTTCCAGGTCCTTCCCTGTACAGGATGCCCACACTTGGCAGGTGGGAATGCTTCTACTACTCCCTGAAACTGGAGGGCCCAGCAGGAGCCAAGAGCAGCTCTGGCCTCCAAGTTGGTACTTGTTTTCCCCAAAATTATTGTGGGACAAAACAAATTGTTGTATTGTGCCTTGTTGGAGTCAGAAGAAATGTCAATTGTTAGGGCAGGACAGGCGACAGGACTTTGGAAGGGAAAAGCTAAAATGTGCCTAGCAGGCAGACAGACTGGAGTTTGAATCCTGCCAGGGCCTCTTACGATCAGATGACTTGGCCAAGTTTCCTCATCAGCAAAACGGAGATAACAATGCCTACCTTCAGAAGAGATAAGGCAGTGAACTTGGGCTCTTTATCCTCACCATCAAACCCTCTGCAGTAACCCCAAGTGGCTAATCAAGGGATGCTATAAAATTCCCAGCCTCTTTTAGTTTGTGCATGGCAAAATCCTCTGTTCCTTTCACAAAACAGTTTAAATCTTACAAATTATGCCCTCTGCAAAGGTCCCTGTATGGATATTTCTATCTATCCATGAAGGACTCAGGGGGCAGAGCACAGTTTGGGGGCGCTCAGGTATTCAGCAGGACAGGTATTTGGCACTGAATTTTGGGACAGGCTAGGGGGTGGATTCCACCTCACCTTAACCATAGGACTCCCTGTGTGGCACTCTAAAAGTCTCTGAGCCTCCAATATCATACAAGCTATGCTTTCGTGGAATAGGGCAAAAAAGAAGGGTAAAGACACCTGTTAAAGTCATAGGTAAAATTTTAATTAACAAACGACCTGAAGCCGAATATATCGAAAATTGAAAAATGGGCTGCAGATAGAGAGTTTAGGTATATCATCGTTAGAAACCCCCGTGACAGCGAAAGATAAATGGTGCAGGGCAGCGCGCGCTGCCCTCTCGTCCTCCCCAGAACCCTACTTTACAAGAGGACCACCCCAAGGCTAGGGCGGTGGCCCGCGCAAGGTCACTCGTGCTGCTGGACTCCAAAGGGAGCTCTCCGCCCAGGGCTGGGAAGGTAGCCTCGATTTCCCCGTCCGCGGTGAGCAAGAAGGGCGGCCCGAGAGACACCCCGAGGGGACCGAGGCAAGGGATGCTCACGCTCAATCCCGGCCGCAGGAGGCCGTATTGCTCCGACACCCAGAAGCCGCGCCGGTCCTCCAGCGCGATGAAGGGCAGGTCGGGGAAGCGCGCGCGGAACTTCTTGAGGAAACCGCCCTCGAAGTCGGCCAGCACGCCGTCCATGTCCACCAGCACCCGCAGGGCGCGGCCGCCTCCCCGGCCCGCCGGCCCGCCGGATGCCCGGCGCCGCTCCGCAGGGCCCGGCGCGCCGCGGGGCCGCAGCGCACACCAGCCGCCCAGCCGGATCATGGCCCCTCGTGGCCGCCCGCCGTGGGCGCAGGTGCCCGAGCCGCCCCGCGCCGCCTGTGCGGGCCGGTAAACATACCCGCAGCGCAGGAGAAGCCCCGCCTCCCCCGGCGCGCTGCGGGCCACAGGGTGCCTGGGGCGCGGGGCGCGGGGCGCGGGGCACCGGGCGCCAGCGCGCAGACTCCAGCCTCGAAGCGAGACCGAGGTGCGCGCCCCAACCGGCAGCGAGGCCCCGCCCCTTTAAGGGGCCGCCCGCCCCGTGGAGGCGGAGCCTGAGGGGCGTGGCTTCGGGGACAGCTCTGGGTGCTGGATGTCCACCTGCCTGGATTCTCCACTCGCATCCTTTCTCAGCAGCGGCCTGAGCTCGCTCTTCCCACTACAGCAGCGGAGGATGAAGGAGCTGTGCATGCAAATAGAGCAGATCTGTGTCCTTAGACGTGAACTGAGCGCTTGCTGTGTGAGACTGGAACCAGACAGACAAGGTTCCAGCCAGCCTAGAACTTAGGTTGTAGAAGGGAAGACAGACAATGGGGTGAAAGAACCAAAACGGGTTGTTACGCACCTCTAAAGCCTCTCTGCTTATTTGGTGAATGTCTGGGGAAAGACTGATATGAGAACACGGAACCAGTATTTTTCAAGTACACATATAAATAAATAGTATGTACCATGTTATAAGTTGCATTTTTTTTTCTTTACAAAACCAAACAACTTTGAAAACAGCACAGTAATGGGGTGGTGTAGAAGGGTGAGACTGGCAGAATGGTGGGGGAAGACTTTTACCGGGTGATGCTGTGTGAGATTAGAAAGTTCGGTGGTTCGTTTTGAGAATATAGTATTTAGTCTTAATTGGGTTGTAAGATCCAATTGTAGCCAATTTTAGCCCAATTGTAGCCCAGTTTTAAAATTATCCAATCACTAACCCCACTTTCTCCAATCGGGGCAAGAGGGAGCATTGATTTAGAGATAAAAACAGCTGAACTGTCTGCCCAAGTGTGCTTGCTAGATAAGTTCTTTAGCAGAAGTTAAGTTTGTCTTGCCCACCTACTTCTGAGTATGTGTTTGGTTTGATTGATTGATTGATTGATTGATTGATTGATTTTTAGTGGTCAATGGACCTTTATTTTATTTATTTATTTGGATGCGGTGCTGAGAATCGAACCCAGTGCCCCACACAAGCCTGGCAAGCACTCTTGAGCTACAGCCCAAGCCCTGCGTTTGATTTCTTGCTGCACTCAGGTGTTTCTAACAATTTGGGTGCCAAGTGTGGAGCTCCATACATTGCCTAGGGGTCATGGGTCTCCTTCCTTAGAAGAGACACTTCCTACTGCCTTATTGCAGTGGCCCCAGAGCAGGGGAGGAAACTGTCTGTGATCCTTGAGGCTGGCAATGGTCCCCAAATCAAAAGTGGATCCACAAAGAGGGGAAGGACCCAAGCAAGCACCCTGGAGGCCAGGTAACTCCAGGCATGAACCAAGGTAGGAAAATCTACTCTCAAGGACCAGAGAGAAGTACTTCCTTGATGGTCATGGCATCTTGGAGATTCTGTGAGTATGACTGAGGCATGAGAGCAAGAAATCCCCAAAGAGCGGGGTTGGGACTTGATTCAGAAACACTGAGAGCAAACTCAGGAAAGGGGGGTGGGAGTTTGTGTGCAAGAAATCCTCAGTAAGGAGGATAGAGCACATAGGGTGCCCGGGGTATACAAGAAACCTCCAACAAGTAGGAGTTGACTATACCAGGAAACTTAATTATAGAAACCTTAAAAAGCAGAGCATTGTAATAAAAATTCTAGGTCTAAGGACAGGGAAGAACAATGGAAATCTTTTCCTTTGGAGAGTTCCAAGCAGGGAAAATAAACAGTAGTGATGGTAGGAATAAATCTTTCCCCATGGAGGATAATGGCCAACTAAACCTTTGATTTCAGCATTCACCATGGCTGACAGACTCTATTCCTAATGTTACCAACTGCACAGCCCATTTTCATGTACCCGTCATACTGTAAAAAAAATCTGGGACAGGGCTGGAGTTGAGACTCAGTGGTAGAGCACTTGCTTAGCATGCATGCATGAGACTCTGGGTTCCATCCCTAGAACCACATAAAAAAAAAAAACTAAATAAGTAAAATAAAGGTATTGTTTCCATCTTTTTTAAAAAAAAAAAAATCTGTGACAGGCTGTATTTTAACCTGTGTATTGTATGTTGTGTCTATATATGGGCTTGTATCTCTATCATGTACATGATATCAAAATTGGTTTTCATGGGTAACCTAAGTTAGAAATGGGTAAATTAGTTTTAACATAAATGAAATTAATCTTCATAAATGTGTTTGTTAGAGGAGACATCTGGCTGATTTACAAAGTTAAAATACTAAAACATCAACTAAGTATAAATTCAAGAACTCTTGGCTTCTTGAATTCCATAAGGTAACATATATTTGGGCTATTAAATTTACCAATTTACAAAAATTGGTAAATTAAAAAAAGATTTACATCAGACATAACTTTCCTATGTTCATATATGCATACACGACCAGTATAACTCCACAATATGTATACCTCAAGAATGGGGAGTTATACTCCATGTATGTATGATATGTCAAAATACATTCTACTGTCATGTATAACTAAAAAGGATAAAAAAAATTTTAAAAAGGTTTAAGGTTACTTAAACTAAAAGCAAGGTTGTGAAGAGTTGAAATTCTAACAGGTGTAATTCCATATGCATAACATAAGTTTCAGCTGTATTTAATTAAAGTACTGTAAAAAGAATAAAGTATTTCAATTATTAAGAGAGAGAGTAAGATTTATCCTTGTGGCTCTGGGAGGCTGAGACAAGAGGATTGGGAGTTCAAAGCCAGCCTCAGCAAAAGTGAGGTGCTAGGCAACTCAGTGAGACTTTGTCTCTAAATAAAATACAAAAATAGGGCTGGAGATATGGCTCAGTGGTGGAGTGCCCCTGAGTTCAATCCCCAGTACCCTCCCCACCCCAGAAAAAAAAAAAAGGAGTAAGAATTGTTTGAATGAGGGAAGAAAAAGCTCTTGTGATGTCAGGAGCAACCTACCTAATAGAGGTTTTATGGTTTCTGAATAAGAGTCCATGCTGAACAGGTATTTCAAAAGCATTGGGGCTAATGGTTGGAATCTATGTTGTACAGGCATTGGGAGGGTACCATGGTTGTTGACTTTGCCCCTGACTTTCTAATTGACTAATTTTTCTGTAACCTTCATTTGGGTCTACCCCCACTTCCATATTCCCAGCATTCTGGGACAAAAGAATTGACTGTAATGTTTAACCTCACAGGGTGGCCTTTGCATTTGAAAAGAACAAACCAAAAAGGCAACTAATTATTCTGTCTTATTCAGGAAGGTGAAGCTGCCAATCACAAAGGACATAGCAAGGAGTTCCAGCACTATTAGATTATAACCTGGGGGGGGGGGCATTAAGGCACAGTTTTGTTTTGTTTTTTTTGGGGGGGGAGGTTATATGCCAGATTTTCTATTCCTCTCCAGGGATAAACAGCTATGTAAATTAAACCTACAGATAACAGGCTTGCAAAGAGTTACAACTTCATTTGCAGGTGCCCCCAAGAAACAGGAAACAAAGCCTGCTCTGCTAGAGGTCTACTAAAAGTGACTGAGACCACTTGAGCCAAAGGTACTATGAGAAAGATGATCAACGTTATCTCAACCAAGACTTTGTTTAGGGAGGAAATAGCTTGTCCTGTGTGTATATATGTGACTGCAAGACCAATGTGATTCTGCAACCTGTACACTCAGAAAATTGAGATATTATATCCCATGTGATTCAAATGAGTGATATGTCAAGGTCATTGTACTGTTACGTGTAACTGATTAAAACAAATTAAAAAAAAAGAAAGGCATTAATGGGGATCCATTCTCTTCTGGACAATTAAAAAACAAAAAGAATTGAGTCCGCTTTGCCAGATACCCTAAATATATGAAAATATATTAGATACATACATACATACATACATAAAAGCTTAGGGGAGCACTTTACCAAGCTGGTGTTCCCCAAACTAAAGTGGCAATCTCCTACAGATTTATATAGAAATAACAATTTTAACTGGGGTTTATTTATGTCAATTAATGTTCTGTAGATGGATAAACGTAACCTTTTATCAGTAAGGTATATATAAAATTTTGTGTTACTTTTTAACATTGGAGTGGAAATTTCAAAGTATTTTAAAAGAAAATAAGAAGAACCTGATTTGTTTAAAGGTTGACATTGTAAAACGTGGAAGCATTTTGCCACTTTTTCCACAAAAAGTAATTTAGGAACTCTCTTGGTTTTTGTATTTCAGATGTGATGTTGTATTGTGTTATTTGTCAAAAGCTCCACCTTACCTGAGATAAGGCTCCACTTCTCACCCTACTTCATGTTAGAATGAATCCAAAGAAGGTTAGACTTAAGCTCATTTAAAGTTATATTCAAAAGATAATTGTTTTAAAGGGAGGGGGGAGAGAGAGAGAGAGAGAATTTTTAATATTTATTTTTTAGTTTTTGACGGACACAACATCTTTGTTTGTATGTGGTGCTGAGGATCGAACCCGGGCCGCACGCATGCCAGACGAGTGCGCTACCACTTGAGCCACATCCCCAGCCCGTCAAAAGATAATTTTTTAATACTTTTTTTGTCAATTTTCAGTGGACCTTTATTTTATTTATTTATATGTGGTGCTGAGAATCAAACCCAGTGCCTCACACATGCTGGTCAAGCACTCTACCACTGAGCCACAACCCCAGCCCAAAAGATGGATTTTTGTTGTAAAGACTACTGAGATCTCAAAATAAACAAGTGATATAACACAAAATGAAGTAAAGATTTAGATAAATTACAAAAGGTATGTAAGATTGTAAAATAGTTTTAAAAGAAGGCAAAATTTGTTAAGAATCTCATATGTGATTGAGTTGATAAATTTATGGATTTTGTGGAAGCAAAGATATATTAGTGTTAATACAGAAATTATGTTTCTTGATTCAAAGCAATTATATAAACTGAATGTTTTGGGATTTGTTGATTTCATTTTATATTTTCCTTATAGAACTGTATGACTTTAATTTTTTTTTTTAAGTTTTTGATGGGTCTTTATTTTATATGTGGTGCTGAGAATCAAACCCAGGGCTTCACACATGCTAGGCAAGCGCTCTACCACTGAGCCACAACCACAGCCCAGAACTGTATAACTTTAAACAAATTTTTTTTTAATTATTGGTAGACCTTTATTTATTTGTTTATTTATATGCAGTGTTGAGAATCAAACTCAGTGCCTCACACATTCCAAGCAAGTGCTCTACCACTGAGCTACAACCCCAGCCCAAGAAGTATATAAGTTTTCCTGTTAGTGTTTTAAAGAAGTACTCCTTCAAACAGAACAACCTAAGTTAATTTGAGATAATAAACCATCACCTATAGAATAGAATAAGATATAAGTCTGACTTCTAGTGCCAATACTAACACCAGTTTAATGGAAGAGGTAACTATATAATTGTAGACATTAAAGTTACTGGTGATATCTCTCACCCTGCACAAAACTCAATTCAAATTGGATCAAAGATCTGGGTATTAGACCAGAAACACTGCACCTAATAGAAGAAAATTTCTGCTAGGAACATGTCTGCTTAGGAACCAACTTCCTCAACAAGATTCCTAAAGCACAAGAAGTAAAATTTCAAAAATCAATAAATGGGATGGTATCAAACTAAAAAAATTCTTCATACCAAAGGAAACAATCAAGAACATCAAGAGAGAGCCGACAGAATGGGAGAAAGGCATTAATTCCCAAGACATACAAAAACTCAAAAAGCTGAACACCAAAACAAACAAACAACAACAATGAAAATAAATGGGCAAAGGAACTAAACAGGCACTTCTCAAAAGCAGAAATATGAATGGTAAACAAACACACAAAAAAGTGTTCAAAATCTCTAGCAAAAAAAGTGTTCAAAATCTCTAATTTGCATTAGAGAAATGAAAATTAACTACACTGAAATTTCATCTCACTCCAGGCAGAAGGGCAACTATCAAAAATACAAGTAACAATAAATGTTAGTGAGGATGTGGGGAAAAGGGCACACTCATACATTGATGGTGGGAATGCAAATTGGTGCAACCACTATGGAAAGCAGTATGGAGACTTCTCAGAAAACTAGAAATGGAAGCACTATTTGACCCAGTTATCCCACTCCTCAGTTTATACCCAAAGGAGTTAAAATCAGCATACTACAGTAATGCTGCCACATCATTATTTGTAGCAGCTCAATTCATAATAGCCAAACTATGGAACCAACCTAGATGCTCTTCAACAGATGAATTGATAAAGAAAATGTGGTACATATACACAAAGGAATATTACTCAGACTTAAAAAAAAGAATAAAATAATGGCATTTGCTGATAAATGGATGGAACTGGAGAATATCATGCTAACTGAAATAAGCCAATACCCCAAAACCAAAGGTTGAATGTTCTCTCTGATATGTGGATGCTAACACACAAGAAGGAGTGGGAGGGGAATAATAGAAGTTCAGTGGATTAGACAAAGGGGAATGGAGGGGCAATAGGAATAGGAAAGACAGTGGAATAATCTGACATAACTTTCCTATGTACATATATAAATACACCACATTGAATCACAACATCATGTACATCCACAAGACTGGGATCCTGATTAGAATAAGATATATTCCATGTTTGTATAAATATATCAAAATAAATTCTACTGTCATGTATAACTAAAAAGGACCAAAAAAAGTTACTGGGGAAACTGACCTGCTGAATGTTTAAAACCATAACTTGTAAACCAAAGGCAAGGAAATAAAAGATCCAAGAAAAAAGTAGCCAATATTTTGGCTGTGCCTCTCTAAGGTCAGCCACGACTCAGGGAATGATGGGACACTTCTAAGGGCTGGTTCTACAACTTTGGTGAGTCACCTGGCCTCCTGATCAGGGAGATTGAGAGGACCCTAGAGAACAGGAAGCCAATCAGTGCATCATCTGCGAAAAGATGGTTATTGGAGAGGGAAATGTCCCTAATGCTTCCAAAGGAAGTCAGTTGTGGTCAGCAAGACCCTAACCCATTCTGGAAGATGGCACAACTGGTAGAGGAAGGCCAAAAGAGCCAAGAGGCTTCTCAAACGTTCCCAAGAGTGATCTCTGAGGAATCTCAGCTGACTCTAAGAGTAGACAAGAACAAGGTCAATTTGACCAACTTGGTCTTAAACACCTGGCAGGAGAGTATATCCAAAGCACAGCCATACCTGGACAATAATTTTTTTATTTGAGCTATACATTTGTGTCAGTCTTCCCCAAGGTAAGTAAAACTGGGAGGCTATAAAGGAAGGGTTTTTATAGAGTGCTTGATACCTATCACACAAAATTCTTTCAGAGTCAAAAGTTTGTTCTGAGTCAAGTTGAGACCTATCTGTGCTTTTTTTTTTGCCCCCTGGTATGATTATCATGAACTACTGCTCATACTCCCCTTCTGGAGTTTGCAATTCATCATTTCCAGCCAGACAACTTGACTTTAATAAAGACCTGGAAACAAGACAGGCTTCAACCAAGCTGGAAAGGACCTTCCCAGGTGCTCCTAATCACTACCCTAAGCCCTCATTCCAAGCACTGAGCCTAATTGCATGCACCTGTCATCTGGCTGTCTCTGGCTATTCAAACTGCTAGAAAGGGGAGAATTCATTACCATGGGCGATTTCGACCTCAAAAAGTTAGAATGTCTAGGATGAATGGCAATACCAAAGGGTACAAGGACAAAAATAAAAATGAAGTCAAAAGGTATAAAATGAAAAGTGGGGAGGGTGGGCGGAGGGATTTGTGAGAAATAGATAGTCCAGGGGTCCTTGGGAGACCAACCTTACATGTGACTGAGTCACCCTCCCCAGCTGGGTGTTGAGGTGCTCAGTCTCAGAAATGTGGCAGAGCTCTCCCCACCCTTCTTGGGTGCGAGGGTCGGTGTCTCATGCATGGGTGTGTCTTGCTACAGCCCCATGAGTGAAGCTACGCTCACCTGTTCCTTTGTAATCTAACCCCTTGCCCTGTTTAGGATAGAATCTTCCATGGAAGTGCCTTGTGTGTGTCCCCTTCTCTTACTGTGCCCTGGGTGTGGCCTACCCAGGTGTCAGTCAACCTGCTGACAGTGGACATCATGAAGACAGACTCAGCCCCCTGAAACCTGACCCCTTGCCTCAATTGAATAGCTTCTCCTCAATAAAAGGGGTCAGCGCATGCTCTCACTCTGTCTCTTCCTGTGGACCCTTAAGGTCAGAGGAGCCGTCACAGCGACCCCAAAGAAAAAGGTATTTGTGTCTCTTGTGTGCTTATTTTGTGCAGCCCAGTCAGCCCAGTTCAACTGGAGTGACCCCTGAGCCTTTTAGTCACGGGAACAGAAACCCGGCAGGGTCCATTTTTCAGAATATAGTATTTAGTTAATTAATGGGAAGTAAGATCCAATGTAGCCCTTCCCTTTGTCTGCCCTAATTTTTACATTAGCCAATCACATAGATTGTAACCCCAGGCTCCTCCAATCAGAATGAAGGGCAGTGCTATCTTAGGGATATAAGAAGATGGCTGTCCACCCAGGCATGCTTGCTAGCCAGGTTCCAAAGAATGCCCTCTGGCAGAAGTTCACCTCGCTCACCCATACCCAAGCATGTGTTTGGTTTCTTGGGGGCACTTCAGGATTTCTAAGAGCTGGAGTAGAGAAAGAATGATGGGAAAGAGAACCAGAGACAGCCAGATGACACGGTGCATGCAATTAGACTCAGTGCTTGGAGTGAGGGCTCAGGATAGTGAGAGGGGAGAAAGTCAATGAAAGCATAATTTCCATTCATATATTTACTTGGCAAATACTGAGCATTCCCGATGTGCTTGGTGGTGGATATCAAGTGATGGACAAAGAACTCACCCTTGTGGAACTGGTACTCTTGGATTCTTCTAAAACCCTGCGGAAGGAATGGTAGGGGTGGTCCAACTTAGAGTAAGAGAGACAGTCAGGAGCTAGCAGGAAAGCAATATGACACAGTTGAAAAAGTGTGATCTGTGAACTCACACTGTCCCATGGCCCAACCCAGGCACATGGTAGGGGCATGGGGCCTCAGGCATAACTGGGCACTTTAATGGCATCTTTGGGATCATATACCAATACCCTTGTTTGTTTTATTCACTGATATAACCCCAGTACCTAGAACAGTGTCTGGCCTGTAGTATGTGCTCAATAAATTCATCCAGACACAAGTTGAATGCATAGTTTTTGATTGCCTTGGAGAACACAGTGGGTGAAGACCAGCTCTGGTTCATCCTTGTACCCTGGATGAATGAGTGAATGTGTGAATGTGATTCCTGAAATAACCTTCCTAGTTATTCTTTGATACCTACCCCTGACCCAACAAAGTTTTCCCATCATGCTTCTTCACCCAGATATTGATTCTTTAGTTCCATTGCCATGCTTTTTTCCATAATTTTATTATGAAAAATTTCAAACATACAGAAAAGTTGAAAGAAGTATGCCAAGTAGATCCATCTGCATTCTATAGCTTTGTTCACTTTAACTAACACTGTGGGCCTGTGTCTCCCTGTACCCATTCATCAGTGCAGCTTATTCTTTGAAGCTTTTCAAAGGAAGGTGTGGACGTTAGTACACTTCATCCCTAAATGCTTCAGCCTAGGTAGACTTAAGTGAGTTTGATATATTTAAATATATTTATTTAATGCACAGATCTCAGTTTTACCATTCTGTATAGTTTAAATGTAAAATATTCCCCCAGGGGCCTATGCTCTAAAGGCTTAGTTCCTAGGGTGGCACTGATTGAAGGTGGTAGAATCTTTAAGAGATGGGGCCTAGCTAGCATGAGGTCTCAGGTCACTGGGGGCATACCCTTACAGGGGATGTTGGGACCCCTTCCTATCTCCCTTTCTTCCTGCCATGAGGTGAACAGTTTGTTCTACCACATACTCCCCATCAGGTTATGCTGCCTCCCCACAGACCCAAAGCAACGGTGCTGATTGCTGATGAACTGAAAACCTTCAAAGATAAGAACCAAACTCAACCTTTCCTCTTTGTAAGTTGATTGCCTCAGGTATTTTGTTACAGTAATGAAGAGCTGACTAACACATATTCCATGAGTTTTAATAAATATGTTTAAATATGTGACCCACACTCTGGCAAGATATAGACCAGTGCTATGTCTTAGAACCATTTGCAGGGATGGAAAGGATCTGTGCCAATAGAGTAGCCACTTACCTCATGTGGCTATGGAGTACTCAAAATGTGGTTATTATGAGTGAGGAATTTAAATTTATTTAATTGTAGATCAGTTAAATTTATATAACCCATGTGTCTGGCAATCAGCATATCAAACAGGTAAATATAGAAATCTTCTCCCCAGAAAGTTCCATTCTGCTTCTTGTCCATTGCCTCCTTGTTTTGTTTTGTTTTCACCATAGAGAAGTTTTGCCTATTCTAGAACTGTAAGCCCAATCATACACTACATCCTTTTTTTTTTTTATTGAATTCTTTCACTCAACATATTGTTTTGGAGAAAGATTTATGTTACTAGCTGTATTAGACACTTGTTTATTATTTATTTATTTATTGCTAAGTTCTTCATTGCATGAATATACTGTTTGTTTACCCAATCTTCTACTGATGGACATTGGGTTGTTTCTAGTTTGGGCCTATTAAGGATGAAGCTGTTCCAAATATTCATACAAGTCTTTGAGTAGATGTATACCGGGTTTCTGTTCTTGCGACCAAATGGCTCAAGGGTCACTCCAGTTGAACTGGGCTGACTGGGCTGCACAAAATAACCACACAAGAGACACAAATACCTTTTTCTTTGGGGTTGTGTGACGCCTCCTCTGACCTTAAGGGTCCACAGGAAGAGACAGAGCATGCGTTGACCCCTTTTATTGAGGAGAAGCCATTCAATTGAGGCAAGGGGTCAGGTTTCAGGGGGCTGAGTCTATCTTCATGATGTCCACTGTCAGCAGGTTGACTGACACCTGGGTAGGCCACACCCAAGGGCACAGTAAGAGGAGGGGACACACACAAGGCACTTCCATGGAAGATTCTATCCTAAACAGGGCAAGGGGTTAGATTACAAAGGAACAGGTGAGCGTAGCTTCACCCATGGGGCTGTAGCAAGACACACCCATGCAGGAGACACCGACCCTCGCACCCAAGAAGGGTGGGGAGAGTTCTGCCACATTTCTGTGACTGAGCACCTCAACACCCAGCAGGGAAAGGTGACTCAGTCATGTGCAAGGTTGGTCTCTCACAGATGTACTTTTTTTCCCCTTGAGTAAATGCCTAAGAGTGGGACTGCCGAGTAACAGAATGGGCATACATTGTTTTATAAGAAACTATCAGAGGGGCTGGGGTTGCGACTCAGAGGAAGAGCGCTTGCCTCGTATGCGTGAGGCACTGGGTTCGATCCTCAGCACCACATAAAAATAAAATAAAGATATTGTGTCCACCTATAACTAAGAAATAAATATTTTTCTTTTAAAAAGAAACCATCAGACTTTTTCTGAAGAGTTTGCACTATTGTAAAGCCCTGTTGGCTCAACACCCTCATCAAATTTCATAATGTCAGTCATTTTAATTTTAGCTGTGGGGGAGGGGTGTGTAGTAGTATCTCACTGGATTCTACTTTGCATATATGACCACATTTTATTTTCTTCTAATTTCTGGAATTTTTTTCTATATTGTTTACTTGTGGACTTTTTTTGTCTTCTGTTCCCTTTTTGGAGTTAAATCCCATGAGGGCTAATCTGGTTTGTTCACTGATATGTTCCTAGTGCTTAAATCAGTGCCTGCATATAGTAGGTTGTTTGATAAATTTGCTTACGCATATATTCAGTAAATAGCTTTTGAATGCCTTGAACAGAACTGACATTAATTCAATGACAGATGAGAAGAGACTAGAGAATGAACCATGTTCAATGCAACTGATAGTGGATGTCAATCATGACTAACGTATATCGAGACCTACTATGTGTTAAACACAATTCAGACTCTTTAAGTGAATTTTCTCACATAAAGAAATCACCATGAGGGCTGGGGATGTGGCTCAATTGGTAGCACGCTCGCCTGGCATGCGTGCGGCCCAGGTTCGAACCTCAGCACCACATACAAACAAAGATGTTGTGTTCGCCTGCCAAGAACTAAAATAAATAAATATTAAAAAAAAAAAAAAAGAAATCACCATGAGGGCTGGGGTTGTGGCTCAGCGGTAGAGCGCTTGCCTAGCACGTGTGCGGCCCTGGGTTGGATCCTCAGTACCACATAAAAATAAATAAGTAAAATAAAGACATTGTGTCCAACCACAACTAAAAAAATATATTTTTTTTAAAAAAAAGAAAGAAATCACCATGAGAGCTGGAGTGCTGGCTCAGTGGTAGAGCGCTTGCCTAGCACGTGTGAAGCACTGGGTTCGATCCCCAGCACCATATAAAAATAAATAAAATAAAGATATTTTTTAACAAAGAAAAGAAATCACCATGAAAAATATTAACCCATTTTAAAGGATGAAAAAACTGCAACAAAGAGAGATGAATAGCTTGCTCTGTGGTGTAATCATTTTAAATAAAAAATTTGATACTTTCAAGAGATGAACCTTGGGGTTGGGGTTGTGGCTTAGTGGCAGAGCGCTTGCCTAGCATGTGTGAGGCCCTGGGTTCGATTCTCAGCACCACAAATAAGTAAATGAACAAAATAAAGGTCCATCAACATCTTTTAAAAAAAATTTAAAAAAAGAGAGAGATGGACCTTAATTCCTGTCTCCTTCAGTGTGGGCTGGATTTAGTTATTTTCTTCTAATGAATAAGATATAGTGAAAAAGGTGTTGTTTGACTTTTAAGACCATGTCATTGCTATGGTTTGGATGTCAAGTGCCTCCCCACAAAAGTCCATGTCCCTGGGGTGGCAGTATTGACAGGTGGCAGAAACTTGAAGAAGTGGGGCACAGAGAGAGGTTCTCAAAAGGTGGTTAAGGTAGTTTTTGTGTGACCCTTTTGTAGCTCTAGTGAGAGGGTTATTATAAACAGAACAAGCCAGGCCCCTCTCCTCTCTCTGCTTCCTGGTTCAACATGTGACCCTTTGCTACTACACAAAGGTGTTGTCAGGTGATGCTATCTGCTGCTCTCAACAGAGGCTAAACTAACTTTGAAATTCTAAAACTGGGGCCAAACAAACCTCAAGGACTGGGGATATAGGTCACTAATAAAGCATTTATCTGGCATGCACTAGACCATGGGTTCAATCCTTCATACCACATAAATAAATAAATAAATGTTTGCTGCTGTGAGCCTCTAAGTTTGGGGGTGATTTTTATATACATCCCCAGATAATGAATATACTAGGTCATGAGTAAATGTTAGAACCACGGTTCAAATCCAGACATTGGACTTAATAGCCACAAAGTTCAGGATGGTACCTTTCCCTCATGGGGTGTCCCCACCTGCCATGCTCTGTGAAATGGATTCCAAGTATCAATGGCTCTGAATGGGGGCTGGAGCCCTGATCTTGGCACTGTAACTCGAAGGCACAGGCCTGGGAGCTCTTGTCTGCCTGTTTTTAGTACTGACTTTGTCTCTTACCAGTTACAACACTTTGCCGTGTCTTAAAACATCTCTTGGATTGAGTTTTTAATTTTAAATGGGCATGATAGTAGCACCTGTGTCACAGGGTCATTTTGGAATTGCACGAGTTTTTACATTTCAAATACTTAGAACTAAGCCGTATACATAGTAGCCCCGCCAATCACTGTTACCTTGTGTGTTGTTTGGTATCATTCATGATGTCTCACACAGTATGCAAAGCACTTGGTTTCACGGCATCTTCACAATGACCCTATGAGGTAGCAATGTCCTAGCCATCCCTATGGGAGTGGGGTGCCCCTAGCGCTCTCTTCTCAAAGCGGTCATTCAAGTCAGTTTATACTTTTATGGCCTTGAGCATGCAATGAGTGGGGTCTAGCCAATTCCTGAGATGCATCCTATTGTCCTAGCACAAACTACTTAGCTTCCTTTTATTAGTGACCACATCCTTCTTGGTCCCAGTCTTACACTTTTTTTTTCCAAACTTCAAGTTTTTTCAATCTTTCCATTCTGTTTTTTTGCTCCCAATTATCACTGTAAATCTGACCAAGAGCAGATTGAATGCTGTTTCACCTCAAAATTTCCTACCACAGATAAACTACCCATCACCTTTAAACTTGGCCTCACACAAAGTCTCAGGGCATGGACAAAACGGACATGGCATGGCATGGACCATATTCCTATGTGCATTCTGATCTTCTGAGCATCCCACCAGAATCATACATTACCGGACGTTCCAAGTTTTCAATTCTGGGACCATTTCAATAAAATTGACACAAGTGCATTAAAATAGGTTGTAAATGATAATCTAGAGCTTACCTATCATTATATTTATTAATACAAATTAACATTAGCATTATAATTATTATAATAAAATTGCATTCTTTTAGATAGCTATCTGTAATACTGTTATATTAGAGGCTATATTTAAGTTTTTGCAGTTATTTCACTTCTGGAACTATGGGACAATCGGACCAATTCGTCCCCCTTTGAGTCGGCCTGCTTGCTCCTGCTGTGGAAGCCAGTGGTCCTGGGCCTCCGTCTCTTTTCAAAGTCCTCTCACTGCGGCCTCCGTGTTCAGACCACCCTGCTCATAGCTCAGGTTACCTGCGTGGTCGTGGTCAGTCAGGACACTGTACCTCTGGTCCGTTTGATGCCAGATGGCTCCCTCAGATATGGACGGCCTGCCTAGGAAGGGCAGTACTGATCTGGAACTGTGGTAGCCAGAGTCTCCTCCAAGATGGCTTGGGGGGGGAGCTTTTCCCAGTCGATGCCGGGGGACACTGCAGAAGTGTTGTTTCTAACCAAGCTATCTCTGGGGGTTTGGGCTTGGCATCTGACTGCTTCCCTGTCACATTGCCCTCTCCAGGTCCCAATTCTGGAAGTTCTTTCCCACTTTCCCTCTCAGGATCTGAAAACTTGTTTTCCATAGCATTCTCTCCTCATGGGGGCTTTACAGCAAAAACTCAAAAGCAGTCCACCTGCTCTGTCCTTGGAATATAGAGGAAATCTTCGGAATTCAGTGTCAGGAGCAGCAGTTAACGTATGGTCCTTAGCTGTCTGGAGGCAGAGGCAGTGCCTCTCTTGGGGACTTTCAGGGCGAAGGAGTGGAGAAGATCTCCTGGTTGTTATGGTGACACTCTGTTCAGAAGGAGATTCCATGCCAGCCACAGATTTATCAGTTCTTGACCTCAGGTTCAAATGCCAGCTTTCCCGGGGGTGGGGGGTTGAGAATTATGGGTGCAAGCTGATAACTGTAACTGGGCTGCACAAAAGTTCATCCTTTACCCTGTATGCCTTGAAGACACTCTCACAGAAAACCCCTTTGATGTTAAGACCTATATAATAAACATGCTGCGCTGAATCTGGGTCATTCATCCCTCATCAGGGGACAGAGAACCACCTGTGCCCCAGATTTTTCTCTGTTTGTGTGATGTTTGTCTTTTCTTCATCCCCTCATTGCCCCATCCAATTTCCAGAATTAATGGCCGTGCAGGTTGCAGCAATTTAGAAATCTCTTTTCAGTCTTACCAAAAATCTGATTTTGAAATCAAATTAACTTTCTGTCCTAAATGCTGCTACATGCATTTCTGCTTCCCCGGGGTGGAGTGGGGGGGGAGGCTTATTATGGTTTAGGCTTACATAACGAAAGCAGAAATAAGAAAGAAGCCCATGGCTGATAAGAAAAGATGTGTGATATATTTCAAATACATTGGACCTAGAGAATCAAATTAAAAATAAAGGACTTCAGAGGGCTGGAAACATAGATCAGCTGATAGAGCGCTTGCCTCCCATGCACAAGGCCCTGGGTTCAATTCCCAGCATCAATACAATTTTTAGAAAAGGACTTCAAAATTTAAAACTTTCATGCATGAAAGGACACAATCAAGAAAGTGAAAAGACAATCCACAAAACAAAAGAAAAAATTCCCTGGAAATTTTCCCTTCTAGAAAGGGACTTGTATCCAACATATATAAAGACTCTTACAACTCAATAACAACAACAACTACAACAACAAAAACCCTCAGTTTGAAAATGGGAAAGGGTATGGAATAGACATTTCTCCTAAGAAGATATGGCCGACAAACACATGAAAATGTATTATTGTCATTGGTCCTTTGGTTGTTTAGGAAATGTAGATGAAGAATATCATGAGAAAATAATATACATCTAATAGAATAGCTAAAATCAAAAAGACTGACAATTACACATGTAAGAAAGAATGTGAAGCAAGAAAACTCATGTATTGACAGTAAGCATACAAACTGGTGCCAATGCTTCAGAAAAGAGTTTTCCAGTTCCTCAAAAATATAAATATATGATTAGCATGAGACCCAGTAAGTTCCGCTTCTAGGTATATACTCCAAAACATTGCAACATGGGTCCACATGAAAATTTGCATATGTATAGTCATAGCAATACTACTCATAATAGCCAAAAGGTAGAAATATATAATGTATAGCCATGTAATGAAATATTATTCAGCCATTAGAAGTCATTAAAATAAATAAATGAATAAAGCCAATTTATTCATTTTATTTTATTATTTATTGTTTGACCTCTTGGTCAAACAGTTCCACCACTAACTGCTGTTGGCAATCACTGATCTGTTTGTGTCCATACAGCTTTGCCTTCTATAGAATGTCATTAAATGGAATTGTATAGTATGTAATATAATTGTAGAATATGTAATATGATGATGGCCTTTGAGATTCACCTCCACTGGTGCCTGTATCTGTAGTTCAACTATTTTTATTACCTTACTGAGTATATTAGTTTTCCATCACTATAATAAAATGCCAGAGATAAGTAACTTAACAAAGGTAAAAGGTTTGGGCTGGGGTTGTGGCTCAGTGGTAAAGTGCCCACGTAGCATGCATGAGGCATTGGATTCGGTCCTCAGCACCACTAAAAATAAAAAAATAAAGATATTGTGTCCACCTAAAAATCTAAAAAATAAATATTGAAAAAAAGATAAAAGGTTTATTTTGGATCATGGCTTTAGAAGTTCCTGTCTACTATCTGGCAGAACAATTGTTTTTAGGCCCCCTCTAGTGGGGGTGCAATTTTATCATCAAGGGGAGTATACGTCAGACCAAAACGGTGCCTTATTGTCAGGAACCAAAGAGCAAGAGGAAGAGATGGGGATATAATAATCCCCTTCAAGAAAATGCGCCCATGGACCCAAGGACTTCCCACTAGGCCCCGTGTCCTAAAGGTTCTGCCAGTTCTCACTGACACCAGGCTGAAGACCAAACCTTCCGCACATTGATCCTTGGGGGATATTCAGCATTCAGTTATGCTGAGCAATAGTCCATGAATGGACATACCATAGTGTATTTACCCATTCATCTACCCAATGAGAAGAAACTTGGGTCACTTCCAGATATTGACAATTATGAGTAGAGCTAGAATAAGCATTCATGCAAAGTTTTTATGTGAACTTACATTTTCATTTCTTTTTATTTTTTTAAGTTGTAGATGGACACAATACCTTTATTTTATTTGTTTAGTTTTATGTGATGCCAGGAATCAAACCCAGGGTCTCACACATGCTAGGCAAGTGGTCTACAGCTGAGCCACAATCCTGGCCCACATTTTCATTTCTTTGGGGTAAATACCTAAGAGTAGGTATATGGGGCTGGGGTTGTGGCTCAGGGGTAGAGCACTTGCCTAGCATGTGTGAGGCACAGGGTTTAAGCTTCAGCATCACATAAAGATAAATAAAGGCATTGTCCATCTACAACTAAAAAAATAAAAATAAAAATCTAAAAAAAAAAGAGTGGGTATATGGCAAGTGTATGTTTAAGATATAAGAAGAATGTTTTCCAGAATGGTTACATCATTTTTCATCCCTACCATCATTGAATGAGGTTTCCTATTGCCCTGCTTGTAGCCATTGCTGTGGCTGGCTTTGAACTCATGATCCTCCTGCCTCAGCCTCCCAAGCAGCTGGGATTACAGGCATGCACCACCATACCCAGCAAATTTTACTTCCTTTTCAAAATTGTTTTCTTTATTCTGGTTCCATTCACTTTCCATATGAATTTTAGAATAAACTCATTTATATCTACAAAAAAAAATCTTAGGTAGAGTTGAAATTACACAAAATGTGTAGATCAATTTGGAGTGATTGACTTCTTAATTATATTGAACATTCCAATTCATAAATGTATGTCTCTTCTAAGTTTCCTTTGAGTTCTGGTATCAATATTTTGCAGTATTCAGTATGTGGGTCCTGCACATGTTTAGTTGATTTGCACCTAAATATTTCACTTTTTGGTATTTTGTAAATTTAAAGTACTGTGGCTGGGAAAAACTGCAGCAAGACACGTTGTAATTAAGTTGTTCGAAACCAGTGATAAAAAGAAAAGAAAATCTTAAAATAGCACCCCCAAAATAAAAACATTAAATACAGAGAAATAAAAACAAAGATGACAGCAAACTTCTTGTCAGAGCCAATACAAAGGGCATTTAAAATGGTTAAAGAGAGGCTGGGGATGTAGCTCAGTAGTAGGGTTCATTTTGGCAAAAAAGGGGGTTTGGGAACATAGGTCAGTTGTAGAGTATTGGCCTGATGTGACAACCTTGTTTCAAAATAAAAAGAACTGGGGATGTAGCTCAGTGATAAAGCACCCCTGGGTTCAATCCCCAGTGCCAAAAACAAAATAACACAAAACATGATCTAGCTATATGCTGTTTATAAGAGATGAACTTTAGGTTAAAAAACACAAACAAGTTAAAAGTTACAGGATAGAGAAAGTTATTCTGTGCATACAGTAACAGAAAGACAGCTGGATGGCTACATTACTTTAGGCAAAATAAACTTTAACACAAATAGAGTCACTGGAAACAAAAAGAAACATTTTATAAATATTTTAAAAAATCAATCCATTTGGAAGATATAACAATTATAAGCATATATGCACCTAACAACAATACCCCAAGACAGAATTTAAGATTGTAATAGATAACTCAAAAATAAAATTCGTTGGGGCTGGGGATGTGGCTCAAGCGGTAGCGCGCTCGCCTGGCATGCGTGCGGCCCGGGTTCGATCCTCAGCACCACATACAGACAAAGATGTTGTGTCCGCCAAATACTAAAAAATAAATATTAAAATTAAAAAAAATAAAATTCGTAAATTGCAATATCTTCTTTCAATAACTGACCAACAACTAGAGAACAAGGAAAGAAAAGATATGAATAATGCTAAACAAATGAGACCTAACACATATCATCTATGGAACAAAATCCATCAAACAAGAGCAGCCTGCACATTCTTTTCCAGTACATGTGGACCATTCTTCATGATAAGCCATGTGTTAGTCATAAAACCAGTCTCAATAAATTTAAAAGGATTAAATCATACAAAATATGTACTCCAGGGGCTGGGGACGTGACTCAAGTGGTAGCGCGCTCGCCTGGCATGCGTGCGTCCTGGGTTCGATCCTCAGCACCACATACCAACAAAGATGTTGTGTCCGCCGAGAACTAAAAATAAATATTAAAAATTCTCTCTCTCTCTCTCTCTCTCTCTCTCTCTCTCTCTCTCTCTTTTAAAAACAAAACAAAACAAAATATGTACTCCAGGGCTGGGGTTGTGGCTTAGTGGTAGATACTTGCCTAGCATGTGTGAGGCACAGGGTTCAATTTTCAGCACCACATATAAATAAGTAAAAATAAAGGTCCATTGACAACTAAAAAAAATATTTTAAAAATATGTACTCCAGCAAATATTAAATTAGAAATCGGGGCTGGGGATGTGGCTCAAGCAGTAGCGCGCCCGCCTGGCATGCCTGCGGCCCGGGTTCCATCCTCAGCACCACATACCAACAAAGATGTTGTGTCTGCCGAAAACTAAAAAATAAATATTAAAATTCTCTCTCTCTCTCTCTCTCTCTCTCTCTCTCTCTCTCTCTCTCTCTCTCTCCTCTCTATCTCTTTAAAAAAATATTAAATTAGAAATCAAAAACAGAAGTAAATTTGGGCAATTAACAAATATTTGGAATGTCAAATTCACACTTATGAAATGATGATGGGTCAAGGAAACAGTCACCAAAGAAATTAGATAGTAGTTGAAAGGTATGTAAGTGAAATTACATCATCCCAAAACTTAGGAGATGCCACAAAACCATAGCTCAGAGGGAAAATAATGCATCAATGCCTACATTAAATAAAGATCTCAAATCAATAAATTAATTTTCCATCTTAAGAATCTAGAAGCAGGATATAACTTTCCTATGTTCATATATGAGTACATGACCAGTGTAACTCCACATCATGTGCAACCACAAGAACGGGAAGTTATATTCCATGTACCTATGATATGTCAAAATAGATTCTATTGTCATATGTAACTAAAAAGAACAAATAAAAAATCTTAAAGACAAATTTGGAAGCAAAACAAAAACAAATCCAAAAGCAGAGAGAACAATAATAAAGAAAGAGCAAAATATATTAAATAAAGACCAGAAAACAAAAGTTGGTTAGTTTTCAACAAAATCGACAAACGTTTATCTAGACTTACTAAGAAATAAAGAGAGAGGGCTGGAAATACTAAATCAAGCTTGAAAGAGGCAACATCACAGCCTAACCTATGGAAACAAATGAAAAAAGATTATGAGAAAATGTCATGAGCAATTATGTACCAAAAATTATATGACTTACTTTAACTGGACACATTATTAGAAAGTCACAAACTACCAAAACTCAAGACTCAAGAAGAGATAGAAAAGGAAACCTAAACATGCACATAACCAGTAGAGAAACTGACTCAGTAATTTAAAAAACTTCTAAAAAGAAATGTCCAGGGCGAATTGACTTTATCAGTAAACTCTAAACCAAATCCTTAATGAAGAAATAATACCAATCTTTCAGAAGATTTCCCCCAAATGAAATTAGAAGTGAACACTTCTCAGCTTATTTTGAGGCCAATTTACTCTGATACTAAACCAAACAAGGATAACATAATAAAAGAACATCCAAGACCACCATCTCGGCAGAAAATTTATCAAAGCATAGTAGAAAACCAAATTCAGAAATGTAGAAAAAGTACTATCCACAATGAGAGGTGGGGCTTGTTACAGAAAGCAAGTTTGCTTTAGTTTCACAAAATCCAGCAATGTGATACAGTAAGCATTTGTCAAAATCCAACAACTTTTATGATTGGAAGGAAAAAAAAAAAGAACTGCAGTTGCAGTTGTAGCTCAGTGGTAGAGTGCTTGCCTAGCATGTGTGAGGCACTGGGTTCAAACCTCATCATCACATAAAAATAAATAAAGGCATTGTGTCCATAAAAACTAAAATAAATAAATAAATTTTAAACCCCCCCCAAAAAAAAAAAACATTAGAGCTGGGCATGGTGGGCTCATGCCTGTAATCCCAGGGGCTCCGGAGGCTGAGACAGGAGGATCGTGAGTTCAAAGCCAGCCTCAGCAAAAACAAGGCGCTCAGCAACTCAGTGAGACCCTGTCTCTAAATAAAATACAAAACAGGGCTGGGGATGTGGTGTTGAACCCCGACACAAAGACAAGACCATCAACTTCAATTTTAAATCAAACTAAAGTAAGCTTGTATTTGTGTACACAAAGAGAGATGATCAGCGGCTGTCTCTCCCAACACAGGCTAGAGATCAGCAGCCCAGCTTTCTAGGAACAAGGTTTTATAGCACAAAAAGTTTCAGAGGGAGGTGTCTTGAGGACTTACAGCTAACAGGATTTTGACAAGCATACAAAGGCAGATAGTAGGTTAATGATCTACATGGCATGTTATTTCAAGGTAGGGAGTAAATTAGATCCCAACATCAGAATTTATGAGGTGCCACTGAGGTTTCAGAGAGAGCTGTTATCTGGGCAGGGGGAACCAGGATTTATGAGGCGCCACTAAGGTTTTTGAGAGGGTTGTTATCTGGTCAGGGAAAGCCAGGCATGGGTGAGTTCAAGGTATGGGAAGGAATTCCAAACAAGTTTAGAACCACAGTAATTTATAGTAAAACAAAAATGAACTTTCCATGACGAGATGGCTCCCGATCTTAAGATGGAATTAGGCTGGGTTCATCAGTGGCTCAGTGGTCGAGTTCCCCTGAGTTCAGTCCCCAGCACCAAAAAAAAAAAAAAAAAAAAAGAATAAAATCAAACTTCTTCAACTTGGCAAAAGACATTGATGATAAAAAGCCATAGCTAACACCACAATTAATAGGGAAGGAATAAATGCTTCATTCTAAGATCACGAACGAGACAAGAATGTCTGTTCTCACCATTCTTATTCAACATTGTACTGCAAGTCCTCCTCATGGTAATTGGGCAAGAAAAAGAAAATAAAAAGAACCCAAAGATAGGCTGGGGTGTGGCTCAGTGGTTGAGCCTGGCAGGTATGAGGCTCTGGGTTCCATCCTTAGCACTACATAAGAATAAACAAATAAAATAAAGGCATTCTGTTTATCTATAACTACAAAAAAAAATTTTTAAAGAATTATTGGCTTGAAAAGAAAAAGGAATCCAAAGAGAGAAGGAAGAAGCTATCTATATTCACAGATAAATGATCTTTAATCCCAAATAATTCACTATAAACTTTAGAATTAATACACAAATTCAGCAAGTTTGCAGGATACAATAGGATATTTTTTAAAATTTATTTTTGAGTTGTATTTAGACACGATACCTTTATTTTATTTTTATGTGGTGCTGAGGATCGAACCCAGGGCCTTGCACGTTCTAGGTGAGCACTCTACCACTAAGCCACAACCTCAGCCCCCAATAGTTTTTTTTTTTTAATGTGTGGTTTTTAGTTCAAACTCTGCCTCGCACTTGCCAGTCAAGCGTTCTACCACTGAGCCACAGTCACAGCTCTGTAGGATACAATATTGATGTACAAAAATCTATTGTATACACTAGGAATGAACAGTTCAAAAATGAAATAAAAGAATTTCATTTATAATAAAAGAATTTCATTTATAAAAGCATAAAATTGTAAAATAATTAAGAACAGATTTAACAAAATACATGTACATTGAAAACTGAAAAACATTATTAAAATAAATTTAAAAAGATCTAAATCAAAAGAAAGAATCTGATGTTCATGGAGAGAAAGACTTAAAATGGCAATATTCCCCAAATTGATATACAGATTTAACACAATCTCTATTAGGATCTCAGGTGGTTACTTTGTAGAAATTGACAAACTTATCCAAAATTCACATGTAAAATTACGGGACCAGAATAACTAAAACAATCTTGAAAAATACCCATAAAACTGGAGAGTAATATACTTCCTGATTCAAAACTTACTACAAAACTATAGCAATCAAGACAATGTGGTATTGGCATAATGTCATACGTATAGATCAATGGAAGAGGATGGAGAAGACGGGAATAAACCCTCACGTTTTTGAGCGATTGATTTTAGACAAGTCTGCCAATCAGAAAAGGATAATCTCATAACAAATGATACTGAGGCAACTGAATATCAACATGTGAAGGAAGGAACCAGATGCCTATATAAAACATTAACTCAACATAGTTCAGAGAATTAAATATAAGAGGTAAAATTACAAACTCTGAGGAAAAAAACTTAGCAGTAAATCTTTGTGGCCTTGTATTAGGTGATATAGTTTCTTAGAATACCCAAGATAGATAGATAGGTAGATAGATATAGGTAGATATAAAATTTCACTTCACCCAAATTTAAAAATATGTGTGTCAAAGGACACTACCGAGGATAGTTATTATAAAACAAAAACTGGAAAAAAATGATGATAAGGAGGCAGAGAAGAAATGAAAGTCCTTGTGTACTGCAAGTGGGTATGTATGATGGTGCTACTACTATGGAAAATAGTTTGTGCTTCAAAATTTACAATAGAGTTACTATGTATCCAGTAATCCCACTTCTGGAACATACTCAAAGAATTGAGTTGAACTTACATTTGTGCAACTCTGTTCATAGAAACATTACAACAGCTAAAAGGTGGAAGTCATCTGAGTGTCTAGCCACAGGTAAATGGATACAATGGAATATTACCCTTGGAAAGGAAGGACATTCTAGCACATGTTGCAACAATGTGGACAAATCTTGAGGAGGTTTTGCTTTCACTTAAGAAGCCAATCACAAAAGGCCACATATTGTAGGATTTTATTTATATGGAATGTCCAGAATATAAGAAAATCTATAGTGATAGAGAATGGATTAGAAGTGGCCAAGGGTGGTTTGTAAGACAGAATTGGGACTAAGTGCTACTAAGTATGGGGTTTCTCTCGAACTAATACTGATGCATTTGAATTAGATGGCAGTGATAGCTGCACAACATATATGAAAGCCCACTGAGATGTACACTTTAAAATGATAGAGTTTGTTATGTGACTAATACATAAAAATGACTGTAAGGGTAGAATAAAAGTAATCAGCCTTTTAAAAAATGTTTATTCTTAAGTTTTAGGTGGACACAATATCTTTATTTTACATTTATGTGGTGCTGAGGATCAAACCCAGTGCCTCGTGCATGCTAGGCCAGCGCTCCACCACGGAGCCACAACCCCAGTCTGTAGTAACCAGCCTTTTGAATGTATAAAACTGCAACTGCAAATTTATAATTGTTGTTGGAATAATTTAATATTCCTGCCTTAATAACTGATAGAACAAATAGAAAATCAATAAAGATACATAAGCCTTGAATAACACTGTCGACCCATTTGACCTAATTGACATTGAGAAAACATTCCACACAAGAGCAGCAGAATAGATATTCTTCTCCTTCACACATAGAACATTTAAAAAGATCGGGGCTGAAGCATAACAAACAAGGGTGGAGCACTTGCCTAGCGTGTTCAAGGCCCTGGGCTCCATCCCCAGTACCTACCTTCCAAAAAGGCCATATTCTGGGCCATAAAACAATCTGTACACATTTGAAAGAATTCGAAGTATATAAAGTATGTTCTCTGATCACAGTGGAATTAAATTAGAAATCAATAATAGAAAAGTCTCTGAAATATTCCCCAAATTAGTGAACAAAAACCATGCTTCTAGATTGCCCACAGACCAAAAACAAAACCAAAAGAAAAATTAGAAAATATTTTGACTTGAATAAAAGTTGTGAGGTATTATAAAAATAGTGGCAGTTCTTTAAACAGACATTTTACCAAAGAAGATATACAGATGGCCATTAAGCACATAAGAAGATGCTCAACATCACTGCTCATCAGGGTCATGCAAACTCAAACCACAGGAGATTCCATTTTGCATCCATTAGGATGGTTAAAACTTAAAATGATTGACCATAGTGTCAGAAATACCAGGGTGCCACCAGAAATCAAACTCCTGCTCAGAAGCAGCTCAGCAAGGCAGACTTTATTTCTGCTACCAAAGAAAATCCAGGGCTTGTAGTCTCCCTGTTTTTATTGCTAACACAGTAACTGACCCTTGCTCTGGTAGGAGGGCTCGGAGTTACAATCCATGCCATTAGCTAATTTTAAAATTTGGGTGGACAAAGGGAAAGGCTATAGTTAAAATGGTTACAATTGGATCTTAATATCACAATTAAGACTAAATACTATATTTTGAAAATGAAGCTGGGCACAGTGGCCCACGCCTATAATCCTAGAGGTTCAGGAGGCTGAGGTAGGAGAACTGCGAGTTCAAAGCCAGCCTCAGCAAAGGCACGGCACTTAGCAACTCAGTGAGACCCTGTTTCTAAATAAAATACAAAATAGGGCTGGGGGATGTAGCTTAGTGGTTGAGTGTCCCTGAATTCAATCCCTGATACCAAAATAAACAAATGAATAAATAAATAAATAAAAGAAAATGGACCACTGAACTTTCTACTTCTCACATTAGCAAAGATCTGGAGGCGTTGAAACTCTCATGGATTGCTGGTGGGGAGAAAAAAAATAATTGTGCAAACACATTAGAAAACATTTTTGTCAGTTTCTTACAAAGTAAATACATACCTACCTATGATCTGACTATTCCTCTCCTGACTGTGTACTTAAAAGGAAAGAAAGCTTATGCTCATATAGAGATTTACACACTAATGTTCTTAGAGACCTTCTTTGAAATAACAAAAAGGTGGAAACAAACCAAATGTCTATCACCATGTGACTAGAGAAACAAGTTGTGGTATAGCCATAAAATAAAATACTAACTAGCAACAAAAAAGGAACAAATTAGGACAAATGCAGAACATGAATGAGTCCTTAAGTAATAACAGTGAATGAATGAAGTAAGCCAGAACCTGCCTTCCTGCCAGAAAAAGATGCTATAATTTGAATATTGAGGTTCACTATGGCCCATGTGGTAAAGGATGGTGCTATTGCCAAGTTGTGGAAAATTTTAAGAGGTGAGACCTAGTTAGAGGAAGTTAGGTCATTGAGAGAGTGCCCTAGAAAGAGATAAGAGAACACTAGTCTCTCTCTACCACCCCCCCTCTTGCTTCATTACCATGAGTGGTTTTGCTCTGCCACATGCTCGCACCATCAGGTGCTGCCTCATCACATGCCAAAGGAACAGGGCCAGTTGATCATGGATTGAAAGCTTCAAGACTATGAGTCAAAATAAACCTTTTCTCTTTATGGGTTGATTATTTCAGGTATTTTGTTACAGTAACAGAAAATTGACTAACACCATTATTCCATTTGTGTACATTTCTAGATAATGCAATCTAATCTATAGTGACTCAAAGTGGATCAATGGTTGCCAAGAGATTAGAGGATGGGGAGGAGAGGACTTACAAAAGGACACAAGGAAACTTCTGGGGGGTGATGGATTTATTCACTGTCTTGATTGAGGAAATGGTTTCATGGGTGTATATGTAAGTCAAAATGTATACGTTTTTATTTTTAAAAATTAACAAATTTCTATCAAAGTTTAAATTGTGTATCTTTATAAATTTAAATTGTGTATCTTTATAAATCAGTTATACCCAATTTAA
Source organism: Spermophilus citellus (assembly GCF_964194105.1). Lineage (NCBI taxonomy): Eukaryota > Metazoa > Chordata > Mammalia > Rodentia > Sciuridae > Spermophilus > Spermophilus citellus. Next base: position 2,042,519 of record NC_138199.1, on the reverse strand, counting down.
AAACAAAAGCTTTAGCCCAGTTATGGTGGAACATAGCAGTAATCCTAGTAACTCAGGAGGCCAAGGGAAAAAGATGATAAGTTTGAGGCCAGCCTGGGCAACTTATCAAGACCCTGTCTCAGAATTTAAAAATTTACTGGGGACACAGCTCAGTGGTAGAGTGCTTGCCTTGAATGCACAAAGCCCTGGGTTCAATACCCAATACTACAAAAAAAAAGTTTTTTCCAAGAAATGGAAAGAAAGAAAACATAAGTGAAATAAAGATAAAGATTGCTATGTTGCTAAATCCAACTTCCCCTCAATCTGCAGTTCATTCATTTCTTGAAGTTGGTAGTTTCAGAGGTTGATAAATTCCCTTCATGAAGTAAGGCAGTTTAAAGTGTACTTTCAGCTGCAGTGCAGAGTTCTGGGTGACACAATCCTCACCTCTGAAAGGTTGGGATGGAGCTAAAATAGAAGTAGCATATGGATGCAAAGAATACAAGGCTTCAAATGCTTCTAGGATTTTTTTTTTACTACTAGAGATTGAACCCTGGACTTTTCCCATGCTAGGCAAGTGCTCTACCACTGAACTACCATCCCAACTCTTTTTAATTTTTCGAGACAGGGCATTGCTAAGTTGCCCAGGCAGGTCTTGAACTTATGATCCTCTTGCCTCAGCCTCTGAGATTATGGGAATTTCCCACTATGCCTGGCTACTTCTAGGAATTTTAAATATGGACAGCAGGAAGGGGGGGAAATAAGAAGGCTCATGACTGGCACAACTTGTCTGGGTGTGCTTGTGATGATGACATATAAAGGTGAGCGATACATGTTTTGATCATGTGGGTTGAGGTCTTACCTCTGCCACTAGTTGCTGAGTGACCTTGGGTAAGTCCCACTTCCCTCTGACTTTCAGTGAATCAGCTGTGATAGGAAGAAGTTAAGAAGGTGTTCTCAGATGCATTATCGTTTGGATGTGTCCTTTCTTCCAAGAGGCAAATCATACATGTGGCTGTGGTGGAAATTTGGATCTGCTGAGCCGACAGAACAAAGTGTGAGCTGAGTTAACGAGGTGTTTCAAAATGAGAGATTCAGACCATTTTATTGTAAGAAGTGAAGAATTTGGGGGAAGCAGGTTAAAGATGGTGGAGTATGTTTTTGTCTGGGCTCTCTTCTTGCTGTCTCACCCGGCACCCGGTACGGTCTGTAGGCCCTAGCTACTGTGCAGATCACTGCCGTCCCATGGATTGAAGTGAAATACCTTCCCATTCCCACATTTCCTACTGACCCAGTGTACATAGTAAATAATTTTTTCTCCTCTCTCTCTCTCTCTCCTGCCTCCACTGCTTCTGCCTCTCAAGGGAGGATCTTTCTGTCTCTGAGGGGGATCCATCTGTCATGTTCTCAGCTGCCTTACGGAGAGGCCTGTGTGGCAAGGAACTAAGGGAGGGCTATGGCCAGCACTAGTAACTGACACAGCACTAGTAACTAACATAGCTCGACAGCCCATGATAGCTGAATCCTTCCAACAACCCCATGAAGGAGCTTGGAAACAGACTACGTCCCAGTTGAGCCTTCTGATGAGGCTGCAGCCCTGACCAGCTCTGAGGGAGACCATGAGGCAGAGGTGCCCAGCGAACCATGAGAGAATTCCTGATATGCAGAAAGTGGGAGATAGTAAGTGCTGGTGAAGTAAGAAATGTTAAGGCTCTAAGCCTGAGGGTAATTTGCTACATAACTACATTTCCACTGTGGTTTGGGGAAGGTGGCCTCTGCCCTTCTTACATAAGGACTCAGGCCTGGAGCCTCCATCTCAATACTTCTGCCAGCACCCTGACAGGGGAGGAATTACACCTTGACTCTTAAAACCCTCATCCTAGGGCTGGGGATATAGCTCAGTTGGTAGAGTGCTTGCCTCACATGCACAAGCCTCTGGGTTCAAATCCCCAGCATCACCAAAAAGAAAAAAAACCAAAAAACCCACACCCTAAAGTGAAACATAAACACTTCAACTGTGTTTTATCAATCAAATGAAATAACATATTCACAACTACCTTCACTGGAGGTGGAAAGAAAATAAATGGAATAGTTGTGAACTGTCTGGATGACTCCCACACTAACCTCTTTCTGGCAGGACTGTTAAGGGGACAGTGTCTTTTATTGCCATACTGGAACACTTTTGGCTACAAGTAAGAGGAAATACATGAAAACTTAAATAATAAAAGCTTAAACAATGAAGGGAACATGTTGGCTCATATATTTTTGGCTAAAATTTTCAAAGATAGTTAAGACTGAAACAATGGTATGATAGGACTAATTTCTTTTTGTTTCTCTTTTCTGTACTTTGACATACAGTCAGCCCTCTGTATTCTCAGATTCTGCACCCTTGGATTCTGAATCCTCAGAATCAACTAACCACAGATCAAAAATATTATTAAAATAAAAACATGCACATCCAGGCATGGTGGCACATACCTGTAATCCCAGCGACTCAGGAGGCTAAATCAGGAGGTTCACAAGTTTCAGTCAGCCTCAGCAACTTAATAAGAACCTGTCTCAAAATAAAAAAACAAAAAGGGCTGGGAATGTAGTTCAGTGGTAAAACATCCTGGGTCAAATCCCTAGTACTAAGAAAAAAAAATTCTGTATTGAATATGTACAGATTTTTTCCTTATCATTGTTCCCCCCACCAAATATTTTGTAACAATTATTTGCATAGCATTTACATTGTATGTAAGTATAAGTATTATAAGTACTTATAATTAAAGTACTGTAAGTAATTATAAGTTTTATAAGTACTTATAATTAAAGTATAAGTACTTACAATTAAAGTATTATAAGTACTCTAGGAAGATTTAAAATATAAAGGAGGATGTGCACAGGTTATATGCAAATACTACAGCATTTTATATAAGGTACTCAAGCATCCTCTGATTTTGGTATCCATGGGAGGTTCTGGAACCAATCCCCCAGAGATAATGGTGGGCTAAGGGTCAATTGTATGAATTTCATCCTAAACTTGCTACTCTCAGGATTCCATAGTGGTTACTAGAAGTCCCTGAGGGTTACATACTTCCTTGATCAAGAAGGGGGGGGGGTGCTGGGATTGTGACTCAGTGGTAGAGCACTTGCCTAGCATGTGCAAGGCACTGGGTTCAATCCTCAGCGCCACCTTAAAAAAATAAATTAAATAAAGTTAATACAACTAAAAAATATTAAGAAGAAGAAGGGTAGCGGGCAGTGCTGCCTTGTTCACAGAAGTCCTGAGCTTCCCTCAGACTGGGTCAGTCACATGTTCACTGATGCCTGAGGGAGATGGTTCTGGAAAAGAGGATGGTTTCACCTCCTTTACATGCTCAGATTCTCCAAGTCAGGTTCCCTGGATGCACACAAATAGAAAGGAAGTGTACAGAGAGTGTTCCTGTGTCCCCTACCCCCCATGATTACTTACCACTCCTTTCTTTCAAGTCACCACCTGGTGAAGATATTTCTGTGATGACTTCGTAAATTTGACTGGATCAGAATGCGCTTTGCATTTTAAAAGCTGGACAAATCTAAGAGATTGTTGCTACGACTAGAGATAAGCAGTTCCCACCAATACCAGGATCCCCCTCACCCACTGTATTCTAGCCACACTGGCATTTTGTTCTTTCCTTGAAATGCTCCACACTGCCATTTGCCCACTATGCATTTCCCTCAGTTTTAAACTCTCTCGCTCCAGATCTTTCTTTTCTTTCCTTTTTTAAATTTATTATTATTATTAGTTGTTTATGGACATTTAATTTTATATGGTGCTGAGAATCGAACCCAGGGCCTCACACATGCTAGGCAAGCGCTCTACCACTGGGCCACAGCCCCAGTGCCCCCACATCTTTCTTAACTGGCCCCATCCTTCAGATTTCAGAGGAGCAACTCCTGATCTTCTATTCCTGGTGTCCATATTTTGCTTTTGTTTTTCTTTAAAAACGTATAAAATAGCAATTTTATTGAGGTAAATTTATACATTCCAAGAAATGATCTGGCTCTGAAGCAGGATATTCAAACTGTCTAGACTTTTATATTATCATTTCAAAACCATCATATAAAATAATATTTCAAGTGGCACTTCATAAAATTATAAATATCAATCACATAAATTAACTCAAATCTTATATTTAAATTATCAATAAATTAAAAATAATTGAAATAATGTCCTAACGCTCATACTGTCAGTTCTTCGTAGAGAACAAGATAAGGTAGGTACCCAGTGGACAGGACATGTTTTCTGACCATAGGAAGGAATGTCCATGAACCAATAAGCTTAGATGCCCACACTATGCTTTCCGAACAGCTCTCAGGGTGAACTGCAGGAAATCCTCAAAGTTGCTCAAGATGAGTTGCATGGTTATGACCTTCTGACAATCATTCTGTGATTTCAGTTTTGCCAACAGGTTGATATTTGCAGTTGGGCTAGGGAAGACTATTTTATTGGGATCCTTCACCTCTTTTTTCAGGATCTCAATCAGGGCTTTGGAACTGTTCTGCACACGTTTGGCTCTGTCCCTGTTCCTGCTTTCCTGAAACTTGTTCCGGATGTACTTCCGGTAGATCTGAAACTCCAGAAGCCCAGAGGTGATTCACACAAGGCAGTTGTCCCGATTGCGTCCAGTTTGGAAGCATCCATCTTTTTCAGTCATCTTTGGAAGGTTCAGATTGTTTTCAGACACTGCCACATGGCTCTTGATACAGGTCTCATCATTCTTGCACAGCGTTTTTCTATTTTGAAGACTTCCTTGATGAGGTAGGAAATCTGTCCTGCGTTTTTTTTTTTTTTTCTGAAGAGGCACGTGTTGGTTTATTTCGAGTGACACCATCCTCTACATCTTCTCTGTGAAGTTCTGAGATGGGGAAGGCAGTCACCACCATTAGGAGCAGCCCCAAGGAGGCAACTAGAAGAAAGGCACCTTAACCAGAGGGAAGAGAAAGCAGGGCATGAGCTGACCCATATTTTGCTTTCTTCACAACATTTATTACTATATGAAACTATTTTATTTGGTTGCTAATTGCCTCCTCCCCCAACCAAACCTTTCATGTCACCAAGGACTTTCTGTTTTCTTCACAGATACACTCCCAGCATCTTGGCAAAGGCCTTGATGCATATTTGACACAAAATAAATGTGTATCCAAAGAATAAAAGAAATGATTACATGTATCATCTCCATCAACTGCTGTGCCACTGTTGGTGGTGAGTTCCTGCTTCCAGGAACTGTCAGATTTTGCAAATTATTGGCTTGCCAAAATGCAAATTAGAATATATTCAAGGTTAACTCTCCAGCCACAAATCTTTCACTTTATTCTTGAAAGGAAAAGATAAGGGTGGAATTACTCTTTGCTGTTTGGGAGGGAGTGTAAATTGTATGCTGGCTCAATCCAGAGGCTCTCACATTTCAGTGTGCTACAGAATCATGGCAAGGCCATTCAGTTCAGATTCCTGGGCACCACCTTCAGAGTTTTCAATATGGGAGGTCTACAGTGACTCCAAGAATTTGCATTTTCAAAAAAGGTCCAGGTGCTGCTGCTGCTGCTGACGGGAGTCATGGTTTGAAAGCAGCTGCCACAATCTAAATAGGCAACTCACTTCAAAGTACGAATAATACAGGGGCTGGTGTTAGGTAACTCAACGGTAGAAGACCTGCCTAGCTTGTGTGAGATCCTGGGTTCTATCCCCAGCACTGAAAAAAAAAAAAAAGTTTGCTTAACAGTCATGGCTATTTTGAATTATTGTAATACTTTCTCTGCCATGTTTTAGGCTTTCACTAAAACCCATGTATATCCATGGAAAGGAACCCTATACATCAAAATATCTGTCTGTGTGCTGCAAGAGATCAAAGATTGAAGACCAATTGCTGCCATTCAGGGCCATCTCTATCTTGAAGAACAAGTGTGAAAGTCATTCATCTAAACATGTCTCAAGTCCATCAATTTATTTCCATCTCTACTTTAAAGAGTTACAATTATTGTTATTCATGGTACAATCATTCAAGGCACACAGATTTCATGTCAACAACTGCGATAGCTTCCTAACTGAAGCCAGACCACTCTTTTAAAGATGTAATCTGATTGTGCCACTTGCTTCTATAAAATCCTCCAGTAGTTTTTTAATCATCCCAGGTAAAAGCCCATTATCTTGAACACTGCTTACTTGACGTGGCCCCTGTCTGCTTTACAGTCTTACATCCTCTCCAAAGCCTCTTTCTTCAGAGGTCAATTTGCGCCATTTTATCTTAAGAAAGATTTCCCCTTGGTTCCCAGATCTGGTCAATTTCCTCTGTTGCACGATCTTATAGAGCCATGTTCCATTCCTTCAGGGCACACTACCTTTTTTTCTAGGGTCTTTATGTATTCATCATCTGCAGGAGAGAAGGAGTAAGACCATTTTTTGTTCACCGGTACATTTCTAGTGTCCGAGCACAACATGTTGACCATGTAGGTACTGGATTAAACACACGTTGGATGGAGTCTTAACATGTGCATTTCTCAGTTCCAATTATGTACCAAATCAAGAGAGATGTTTGACCTAAAAAAACTCCATGCCAGTTAAAAGCCATTGTGGCAGGGTGCGGTGGCGCACGCCTGTAATTCCAGAGGCTGGGGAGGCTGAGACAGGAGGACCGCGAGTTCAAAGCCAGCCTCAGCAAAAGTGAGGCGCTGAGCAATTCTGTGAGACCCTGTCTCTAAATAAAATACAAAAATAGGGCACGGAATGTGGCTCAGTGGTTGAGTGACCCTGAGTTCAATCCCCAGTACAAAAAAAAAAAAAAAAAAAAAGCCATTGCTTAAAGTGAAAGGAACAGCATGCTTTTGAAGTCAAGTGGAGGAGGGAGAGGTCAATTCCAGGTGGGAAGCCTGTTCATTCAACATATATCTTGAATGAAGATCCTGCTCACTCCTACTAGGTACTACGCTAAGTGTCTCATAGGCCCCAGGGCGTTGTGTGGGGTAAACAAGGTACAGAATGTGCACACACAGCTGCTGTGATAGAAAAAGGATTTGAACCTAGTCTGCTTTTAAAAAAAATAAATATTTTTAGTTGTAATTACTTTTTTTTAAAAATCTTTTTAAGGTGGTGCTGAGGATCGAACCCAGGGCCCCCCACCTCCCAGGCAAGCGCTCCATCACTGAGCCCCAGCCCCCACCCCCTCGTCATGGAAGACGTGGAAATTAAGCCGGGCTTAAAGGAGCTGGCCAAGTGAAAATAGACGCACAGCCATTCCTAGCCAACTCTGGGCCGACAAATACGGGCTTAGTTATGAATTTGGTTCCTTCCTTTCTCAACCATTCGCATCTAATTTGGGAAGCGATTCCACGGCAGCACAAAAATGCAGAAGGACGCAAGGGAAACTTCCGGACACCGAGAGGAGAGAAACCGTTTCCACGGAAACAGTAACGTGTTCCCGACAAGGTGAGATCTCGCGGTGCTTGAGCCAGGGGAAGTGACGTCAGGCCTCTCCGGAGGCCCTCTGGTGGATCGCCGCGGCCCCTCCTCCCCGAGCGGCCGCCTTTTCCCGCGCGAGCTGCCTCTGGTGCTCGGGCCGCCCGCGGGGAAACATGGCGTCCGCCCTGGAACAGTTCGTGAACAGTGTCCGACAACTCTCGGCTCAAGGTGAGGCCTTAGGCCGAGGGGCTGGGCCTGGGTGGGCCTCGGGGGATGGGCCTGCATCCTCAGGCGCCAGCGCGGCCGGTTGGGACCGCCCTCTTAGTTCCAAGCTTCGTCTCGGGGGCCGGACTTGGGATTGTGGCGCTTAGACCAGAGTGGGATCGAGCGCCGCTGAATGTAAGCAGCCCTCTCGAGTTCTTGAGCCCAGCTGTCTCCTCCTGCCAGACTCACCTCCCTGGGGCCGCCGGAACCTTTCCTCCCCCCCGGCCCGGGCCCCTGCCACCGGGCGCTGCGCTTGACAGTTTGGGGGCGTGACTTCCGCCGGGCGGCTTCCCGAATGTCCATTGGCCCGTTGGGCTTCCCTTGCTTTCAGTGATTGGCGCAGCGCCTTGTTCGTCTTGTCGCCAGCCGGCCGCCCCCTTGACTAGGCCGCGGGGAGCGGGCAGAAGGCGAGTCCTTTCTGGGCTCCTTGGCTCCGAGGCTTGCCTTTGCGGATCTCTCAGCAGCCAGCCGGCGCAAGCTGGGGAGCCTCCGCACCTATTTTGGTCCTAAAGAATGCCAAGGGAGCTCTCGCTGATGGGACTCCATTTCTATGGTGTGGAGTTGTTATCTTGATTATTTTGCCCTTGTTTTTCATGCTCACTGGCTCATGCAAATCATCATCTGAATATGCCGAATACTTGACTCAGGATTAGAGAAGTTAGTAGCTATGAAGGACCCTTTAACTACCCGGTACTTGCATATTCTTCATCTGAAAGATAAAAAATATGTCCCTACTTCATAATGATGTTATGAGATCGAGTGGAGAAGCACCGTGAAAGCACTTGGAACAGTGCTTGTCATGGGGTGCAGTAAACAGAGCTGTAAGTTGTAAGTGCTAGAAGCTGTGTGACCTCTGACAAATCACCTTTAATCCCTTGAATCTCTTTTTATCTCCATTTGTGGAAATACAGGGTTGCTGTTTTGCTGCTGTTATAAGGCTTCAATGTTCTGGTTTGCAATCGTGCTTAGTAAATAATAGTTCTCTCATTTTCATTATTATTAAAAGAAATTAAGGGGCTGGGGCTGGGGCTCAGTGGTAGAGCGCTTGCCTAGCATGTGTGGGGCACTGGGTTCCATCCTCAGCACCATATAAAAATAAACAAAGGCACTGTGTCCATGTACAACTAAAAAAAAAAAAGAAAGAAAGAAAGAAATTAGGTTCACAGGTCGGGTACAGACTTCCATTTTTGTGAATGAGGAAACCAATCGTTCATTTCTGCAACACACTTAGTTTCTACTTCCTGGGAAGTGATGTGGTTAGAAGATTGATATTGGAATCCTGTCTCGGTCGCTTGGTAAGACATTTAATTTTTTTCTGGCCAATTTTCTCATTTACAAAATGGAAGAGGACTGTGAAAAACCAAGGAAGGTCACTTATCTGTAAGCTTTGATAGTTTCTCTGTGCAAGACAGTGCTTTGGAAAGAGTATGCTAGGCAGAGATAAATATAACTTTTCACTGCCAACAGCTTCTGTGCCTTACATTCATTTTGTAGTAAATGTTTAAGTTTCTGTTCAGCTGCTTTTATTCAGAATTTTCTGACATGGACCTGAAGTGAAAGAAATGTTGTCATTTCCAGTTCTCTCAGATCAGAGGGAGTTTCCCTGGGCGCATCTCTGGTTGGACTCGTTTCACATGCACTCTGACACTTAAACTCACTTTTGACAGGCATAGTGACCCTGCACTAGTTAAATGTCTGATGATTTCATAGTGACCTAGCTTTTATTTTAAGTGTCACCTCAGCTTTGGTTATTTAATTGGAGGAAAACTAATGGACTAAAATGTTGATTTCTGGGTATTTCAAATCATTGTGAATGTATTTAGAGTAGTGGGTGTTTTTATGTTTTGTTTTATATATTTATAGCCTCACTATGTTCCTGAGGCTTGTCCTGAACTTGCCATCCTTCTGCCTCCGCCTCCCAAGTTGCTGGGATTACAGGCATATGCCACCACACCTGGCTGAACAGTAAATTTTTAAAAGGGCAAATTATTATTTTTATTTATTTATTTATTTTAGTTGTAGTTGGACACAATACCTTTTATTTATTTATCGAGCCCAGTGCCTCACACGTGCTAGGCAAGTGCTCTCTTTATTGGTGGTGCTGAGGCTTGAACCCAGCTCCTTGCACATGCTAAGTGAGTACTCTACTGCTGAGCCACAATCCCAGCCCCTAAAAGGGCAAATTATTTAACCAGAAGATGCTCTTTCATAACTACCAGTGAGTTCCATAATAAAACGATGGTGAGCTGTATTTTTCCATCTCAACAGATGTTTATTTTTGTTTTCAAAGAAAAATTAAATTTGAAAGTATTTTAGTTTAGGAGCCCCAGAAGTTATCAAAGTACCTACCTACAGTCATTTGGATTTAAAGTATTATACTGTTTAAATGTTCTTTTAATAAGGGAAAAAAATCACCCACTACTGTACAGAAATAATTGAAGGACGAATCTTGGGGTTAATGCCCATGGAGGGCTAAGATTGTGGCTCAGCGGTAGAGCACTCCCTAGCACATGCGAGGCCCTGGGTTCGAGCCTCAGCACTACATAAAAATAAAATAAAGGTATTGTGTCCAACTACAACTAAAAAATAAATATTTTTGAAAAAATGTCCAGGGACTTATCCCTACCACTACCCCCAAATGTTGCCAGGATGTCTGTCTTCAGGATTACCATCAAAATTGATAGGTTTACTTTAAAGTACCAATTCAGGCCTAATTAGGTTCTGTACCTTAGTTGTTTAAACTTATCATTATGATATAGGAGAAAGAGTGATGATCAGTTAGGAGAGTAACTAATTCAGCAGATGCTTGTTGATTGGCTACTAAGCAGGCACTGTATTCTGAACTGGAGAAATGAACAGTCCTTCCACCTGATACTTTGAATTGCCTAACCACCATAATCCCATGTGATGGAAAGAGGGCAGAGAGGGCAAATATCCAATGTAGTATATCCATCCACCTTGGGGGAGGGGGAGGCCCAGAGAAGGCCTGAGTAGTTGAATGTTGAATATGAGTCAGGTAGCGGATACAAAGAGGGTTGGAGAATAGCATGTGCAGAAGCATAAAGATGAGAGGACATGTAATGATGATTTTCTGGGCTTTTGTGACCAAAGAGTAGGTATGTGAGGCAAGGTTGCAAAGGTGGCAGGCACCCATTATTTAAGAAGCTTTATAAGCCAAGCTGAGTCATTTGGATTTCTTTTTATTTTTAAATATATTTTTTAGTTGTCAGTAGACCTTTATTTTATTTACTTATATGTGGTGCTGAGAATCAAACCCAGTGTCTCACACGCTGGGTAAGTGCTGTACCATCAAGCTACAGAATATATTTATGTCTGCCTAGCATACTCTTTCCAGTCTTTTGGATTTCTTAATGCCATTGGAGTAATTTGATTGAATTTTCATTTTAGAAAGATCAGACAGTACCAGTATGGAGTACTGGAGAAAGAAAGATCAAAGCAGACATACTCTTTAGAAGATGTATGATGTAATCCAGACGAGAAATCATGAGGATCCAAATTAAGGCAGGGAGAGGAGAGACAAAGGATTGGAACCAAGGAAAGTTTTGGGTGCAGAGAGAGAGATGTGGGAGGTGGTGACAGTAATGTGTACATTTCTGGGTTGGGGGACTGGAAAAGGCACTGGAGGAAAGGAGAAACTTACGGAGGCTAGAGAGAAATAGGAGAACTTCTAACTAGTTCTGAGTCACATGCAGGTTGTTTCACTCCTTTGGTCCTTTTGGGTCCTTATCCAAAAGGAGGGAGACACAAGAAATCATCTTTGGGCACTGTGGGCTCTGAGGTACAAAGTCTGCACTTAGCATTCCTTTAGTCTAGTTGGTGCTGTGATTGAATGCTAGTGTTGTTCCTGTTTTGCAGGGCAAATGACCCAGCTTTGCGAACTGATCAACAAGAGCGGGGAACTCCTTGCGAAGAACTTATCCCATCTGGACACTGTACTAGGGGCTTTGGATGTACAAGAACACTCCTTGGGTGTCCTTGCTGTTTTGTAAGGGACATCTTCTTTTTATAATTTTGTGCTTTTTAAAACTGAACACTGCACTTTCTGGCTCTATTTTATTTATTTATTTTTATTTTCCATTTAGAAAGTAAGTTATGTAAACAGCATTGAGCTCTTTCACAAAGCTAAAATTATTTTACTTATTCCAGCTAATCATTACTTATTATATTTTGTTCAGTTTTATAATTTTTTGGCTCTCGTTTATGTTTATACATATTATGGAAATTTATTTTAAAAAACAAATGGCCATCCCAATTATAGGCACTGTTGTTTGCATTTATCTGAATGCTTCTGTTCATGTAGTCTGTAGAATTGTCCATACTTTCTAACTTGGAAAGAAATAGGAAGAGTGACAGAATGGGTCATGGTGGAATACACTGAATGAAAATATCAATTTTTATTTCTTTTGACTTGGCACAGATCTTCAAACAAACTTAAGCTATTTAAGACCAAATTAAATAGACCTTATTTCAGCTGGAGTTTCTTGTAACTCTTTAGACCTGATAGTAGAATTGGGATATCATGGTTGTCATGAAAATTTGAAAAAGTAGAAATAACTGGGAAGAAATTGACCTGAAGGGAGGGTTTGGCTCCATCACATTGCTATTCACGGCACAGAAGTATGTGTCAGGAGCAGCATTTAGAACAGAAACCTTGTGAGAACAGAAGGGTCTGGAGCTCTGCTCTGCAATAACAGGCTATTTAAATTAAATTAAAGTCAAATAAAGGGAAAGATTAAGTTTTTCAGTTGCTTTTGCAACAGTTTAGCCATTCTGTAGCCACTGTGTTGGATGTCCAACCATTCTACCCCGGACAGTCTACTAATGAACATTGTACTAGTATAGATGTTCTGGACAAAGCAGTTGTCTTATTGACATGAAAGAGCAGACAGCATGCATGTTTTATACACACATAAACTCACATGTATAAAGTGAGATAATATATATGAAAGCATTTTGAAGCTGTTTAGTACTTTACTATTGTATATCAGTTTTTTGTTTTTTTAATTTGTGGTGCTGGGGATTGAACCCTGGGCCTTGTACATGTGAGGCAAGCACTCTACTAACTGAACTATATCCCCAGCCCATATATCAGTTATAATGATGCATGTAAAGAACCATGAATTTGTGGCTGATGTTCTAGATTTGAGTCTATATTCTTCCAATTATGAAGTGTGGGATCCTGAGCTTTATATTTTATTTATAAAACAGAAATCACAACTTATTGTGAACTCCAAATTAAATTGTTCCTGGCACATTTTTTTAGAAAATCTTTTATATATACATTTATACACACACATATTAATATTCTTATTAATTATAGATGGACACAGTATCTTTATTTTATTTATTTATTTTTATTTCAAGGTTTTTATTTATTTTTTTTAAGTTTATATTTGGTTCATCTACAAGTACTAGAAAACCTGATGTTTGACCTTATTAGGGGAGTTTTTCATTTTGAAATTTTTTTCTTTTTTAAGCATATTTTTGCAACCCCAGTTTGTGCCAGGGTTCTATATCTTGGTTATGCAAAAGAACCCAGCCAGGAGAATCTTGTGGACTCTAGTTCTTAAGTTTAAAAATACTGTTCCTTATTTTATTTCACAGAATATTAGAGGTAAGATGGACTTCAGGCATAAGTTGCTTCTATACTTACCCTATGAAATATTATGGTAATTACTTTCTTTTTTCTTTATTCTAGGTTTGTGAAGTTTTCTATGCCCAGTGTTCCTGACTTTGAAACATTATTCTCACAGGTTCAGCTTTTCATCAGTACTTGTAATGGAGAGCACATTCGATATGCAACAGACACTTGTAAGCTAACCAACATTTTATCTTCTGTTGAATGTGTTTTGCCTTTTTAGTTATTTATATTTTCAATATTTTATTGTTGTATCTAGTTGCTGGGCTTTGCCATCAGCTAACAAATGCACTTGTGGAAAGAAAACAGGTAAGAAATGCTATTCAAGTATTTATAGCTCTGTTATAATGTGTATCTAACTTTCACAGTGAGCTAGGTAATATTAAGAAACCAGGTTGATGCTCAGCATCTTAACACTTAGGTACATGTGGTTACTTGAGAGCTCCCCAAGCTTTTGCTGTAAGGACAGCAGTCACTATGTGTGGAGAATGAGCCAGAGGTGCAGGAAATGTGCTTCTTCAAGGGAGGCAACTAGTTGGTCGTCCTTGTTTTCACAACCACCAATCTGGACTGGTGTTGTGGTTCGGTGGCAGAGCCTGCCCAGCATGTGTCAGGCCCAGGGTTCAAGCCCCAGAACCACAAAAGAAAAGACCAATCTAGTGCATTTATGCTATTTTTTGTTTGTTATATTTTTTCTTTTAACTTTCAATTATAATTTTTGCCGCACAGAAAGCTATTAACACCCAAAGAATTCTCATGTACTTTTCATCCAGCTCCTCCAAATATTAATATTTTACTATACTTGCATTTTCCGTTATTCCCTCTATTTTTCTGAACCATTGGGAAGTAAATTGCAGATTTACTGTTACTTCTGTTACTCATAATTACTTCAATGGTGCTTCCTAAAAAATTAGGTCATTCTCTTATAGACCATGATAAAATGATCAGTATCTGGAAATGGATGTTTATAATGTTCTCACAATTCACGGACCCTGTTCAGATGTGGTCAACTCTTCAGCCAATGTCCTATATATATATATAACAACCTATGGGTTGTTGTGTTTTTTTATCTCTTTAGTCTCCTTTAGCCTGAAACAGTTCTTTGATCTTTACCTTTTATGGTATTGACACAAGTTAGAATTTGGGTGTTTCTTTTTTATTTGAAAGTGAACTTTTAAGATTAATGGCTTAGAGGAAGCTGAATACAGAAAGAACTAGTTCTGTAGGAGTACCAAATAACTGTTTGAAAGAGATGGTTTAAAAAAGTCACCAAGGCTTTATTGAAAAAGCCATATAAATTATTTAGATATTTTATAATATCATCTGTGTAGAAACTGATTGATTGTACCTCACTTAAAACTTGGTCTTCTTGGGGCTAGGGCTATGGCTCAGTGGTAGCGCCCGTGCCTGGTATGTGTGAGGCATTGAGTTCGATTCTCAGCACCACGTATTAAAAAAATAAAGATCTATCAGCAACTAAAAAATATGAAAAAAAAATAACCCTTTAAAAAATATCTTGGTCTTCTTATATACAATGAGGGCAAGAAACAGTTCATTTGTTACCTTGTGATATTAGTTTCCTCTGCACAATCCAAAGTTCCTTCATTCTTCCCTACTCCCCCCTCCCCCCGCCCCGCCCAACACACAGACTGTGGATCAGTATCTGCTTATCAGAGAAAACATTTGGCCTTTGGTTTTTTGGGGATTGGCTTATTTCACTTAGCATGATATTCGCTAGTTCCATCCATTTACCTACAGATGTCATAATTCTTTAAGGCTGAGTAATATTGCATGGTGTATATGTACCACATTTTCTTTATCCATTTATCTGTTGAAGAGCATCTAGGTTGGATCCATAGTTTAGCTATTGTGTCACATCAGTGTGTGCTGATTTTAAGTCCTTTGTGTATAAATCGCAGAGTGGGATAGCTGAGTCAAATGGTGATTCCATTACATCTTTTCTGAGGAATTTCCACACTGCTTTCCATAGAGGTTGCACCAGTTTGCAGTTCCACCAGCAATGTATGACTGTACCGTTTCCCCCACATCCTCGCCAACAATTATTATTGCTTGTATTCATACAATACAAGCCATTCTGAGTGGAGTGAGACACAAATACATTTCTAAGCTTAGATGCTCATCTGTTATAAATGATTTGGAAATTTTTTGTTTGGTTAGTTATTGTAAAGATAATCAACTATTAAGAAAGTAACTTTGTTTTTTATTATTGATATTCACTGGAGATGGGGGAAGCTTTTGACTTAAAGGTGGTGCTGAATTGTCAAAGTATTCTAAGAAATAGCTTCAGAAAATGTTTTCTGGCTGAATGGGGACAGACATTTCCTGACAGAGTATGGAAACCTCATATTGCTATTTAAAGGAACCTATCAATTAGTGTTATTTTTTATTTGTAAGTGACAACATAAGATCCATTGTGCTGCCATCTTTGAGAACTTATCTGAAAGAGATGTCATTTCTGACAGCCCCTGCGAGGAATTGGCATCCTTAAACAAGCCATAGACAAGATGCAGATGAATACAAACCAGCTGACCTCAATACACGCTGATCTCTGCCAGGTAAGCAGCTAGAAAGTGCACCAAGTCAGTGCTATGAGTCTGCATGGGTTTGCTCAACTTGGAGTAGAAGGTCATTTGATGGAGATTGTGTTCTGCTGTAGAAGTTTAAATGTAGTCATGGAGCTTAGCTAGTAAGTTTGTAGGTCAGATAGGGTAGTCAGTGGTTGTAATATTTATTTATTCATACATTCATTCATTTTGTAGTCTGTTTAGAGATAGGGTTTCACTGAATTGCTTAGCACCTCTCTTTTGCTGAGGCTGGCTTTGAACTCATGATCCTCCTGCCTCAGCCTCCCAAACCCTGGGATTACAGGCATGCACCACCATACCTGGTGGTTGTAATATTTAAATACAAAAAAAGGAAAATTTGTGTATATATATATATATATACACACACACACACACACACACACACACACACACACATATATATATATATATATATATATATAAATAAGAATTTTTGTGATTGAGATATAGTATATAATAAAGCACAGATTTTGTGTACAAAGTCAGGCATGGTGGCACTTCCTTATAATCCCAACTACTTGGAAAGCTGAAGTAGTATTCCAGGCTTGAGGCTAGTCTAGATATCTTAGTGAGACTCTGCTTTAAAAAAATAAAAAGGGCTGGGATGTGGATCCATGGTAGCACTTGACTAGCATGCCCAAGGCCCTTTGTTTAATTCTCAGTATTGGGGAAAAAAAAAAATAGTGTACAGCTCAATGCGTGTACAGATGTCTATACCATGCCCCCATTGTCTAGATATAGAACTTTCCTATGTGCTTGCTTTCTTTTTTTTTTTTTCTTTTAGTTATATTGGACACAATACCTTTATTTTATTTATTTGTTTATTTTATTTTATTTTTTTTTAAAGAGAGAGTGAGAAAGGAGAGAGAGAGAGAGAGAGAATTTTTAATATTTATTTTTTAGTTCTCGGCGGACACAACATCTTTGTTGGTATGTGGTGCTGAGGATCGAACCCGGGCCGCACGCATGCCAGGCGAGCGCGCTACCGCTTGAGCCACATCCCCAGCCCCTATTTGTTTATTTTTATGTGGTGTTAAGGATCAAACCCAGCACCTCACACGTGTTAATAAGCGAACGCTCTACCACTGAGCCACAACCCCAGCCCCATTTTCTTGCTTTCTTGACCTGCACAATTTCCTATACTTTCCTGAAGGATTAATTGAAAAAAAGACTTTGATTTTTGTGTTTTTATGATCTGTTTTACTAGTTCAGTGAATTTAACAAGGACACACTTGTTTGCCCATCTGTAAACAGATGGGTGGTAGGTGGGTTAAAGGATAATGGAGCTGTATTATGGAGTTCTCAATCATTTTATCTATGGCATGCCCTACTGGTTATTTTTTTAATATGAAGAAATGTTACTTTATTCTGAATGGTTAGGAAAATGGAATAATGTGATATATAACATTTTCTTGAAATTTATGAAATCTGTAAATTTCCTCTTGCTATAGCTTGCCAAAGTAAAGTTAAAATGATGATTTAATATAAATTTTTTCACAGCTTTGTTTGCTGGCAAAGTGCTTTAAACCTGCCCTTCCATATCTTGACGTGGACATGATGGATATCTGTAAAGAGAACGGAGCCTATGATGCAAAACACTTTTTATGTTACTATTATTATGGAGGGATGATCTATACTGGGCTGAAGAACTTTGAAAGAGCACTGTACTTTTATGAACAGGTAATCATCTCTCCTTGTCCCTGAGGTGGTTTTGAACTTGGGTGATTAAAGAAGTACCTGCTTTGTTTTCTAAAATGAGTGGGTTGGTGGTTGGGCCGCAGAGTTTCAGGGGGAGGTCCTTTCAAAGACTGTTCCTCTGGGCATGTAAACAGTGGTGACTTGCCCAAGCGTAAGATGAAGAGCCGTGGCAGTGTAGAAGAAACACTAATCTAGGCTTTAACACTTATAATCTGTCAGATTTGGGGCAAGTAATAGTATATCTTACGTTTAAAGCTTCCTTTACTTAAAGGAAAGAAATTAAAATGTCTTCTTGTCTAAAAACATATGTGGTATTTTGTTGTTTCTTGTCATCGTTCAAAATTCAAAGAGCATTAAGGAGTACATGGTGAAAAGTCCTTTCCACCCTTATATGTGTCTGTGTAATGGCCACTGGTCTGTGCCATTGAGATAATACAAAGCTTGGTAGAATATTTTGGAGGTTTACTCAAGGACTGATAAAGATACACAATATTGATTAATACCAGTGTTCTAAGATAAATTAGATATTTGTAAGTATCTATTTAATGCATAGCATGTATTAAGAACAGTTTAAGCCTTCAAAGAGCTTAGTTTAGTTGGAATGATGGCTTGTAATGCACTCGTGTACATGTCCGGGTCTCTAGATAGTGCTGTAGGGAGTTGTTAATGAGCCCTGCTGAAGGAGCCTGAGGAGAGTCACCATGAGGTGTGGCAGTCAGGAACATGTTACTAAAGGATACATCTAGTTGGGTTAAATAATTGTGGTATGTTCATTTTAAGGCTAAAAATTTTTAAAATGGCAAAAACATACTTCAGGACTAGGGATGTGGCTCAATGGAAGAGTGCTTACCTAGCATATATGAAGCCCTGAGTTCCATCCCCAATACTACAAAAACAAAAAAAACAAACATACTTCATAGTCATTGGCTGCATTTTTATATTACTGTCCCAGATAGTACCTCGCAAGCAGACATGAATGTCAAGATAATGTAAGCTTTAAAAAGACAGGAATGCGTGTAATGCACTAAGAAAATATTTGTGTCTCAGATAGCTAAAACGGCCCGGTGTGGTGGCAAATACCTGTAATCCCAGTGACTCCGGAGGCTGAGGCAGGAGGATTGTGAGTTCAAAGCTAGCCTCAGCAAAAGCGAGGTGCTAAGCAACTCAGACCTGTCTCTAAATAAAGTACAGGACAGGGCTGGGGATATGACTCAGTAGTTGAGTGCCCCCTGCATTCAATCCCTGGTACCTCAATAAATAAATAAAATGATCAAATAGATAAAATGGTTTTAAAATTTTGATGCATATACATATAACCCTTTTACCTAAAAATATACTTACTCCCTGATTTTGACCTAATGACAATCATTGTCTAGTGTTAGAATTCTTTATGCAACCCTGTTTTAATGATATGCATATAGCCATAGATGGTATTTTGGAAAGTTATAAAGATTTTTTTATATTTTTAAGAAATTCCAAAAGAAGAATTATTTTTCAAAAAATTCAGATCATTTAGCATCATACAAAGCAAAAAGTAGTGTTATTTCCTTTCCTCATATAGCACCTTTGACTGACTAGCTTACTTGTCTCGACCAATGTAAAGCTAAGTGGAGTCTAATATCTTACAACTAAAACAGTATTGCAGTAGGAATTGTTGTATGTGTCTTCATGCACTGAAATGAGTGTTTCTGAGAGGACCTTACAGTCTGGCTCAGAGGTGCCAGTTTTGATTTGGAAGATTGGGGCTGATTTGGTTGTGTTAGTTGTCAAGCTTATTAGCCTTCATAAAACCAACTGAAATGAAAAGGCAGCCATAGATTGGGACAAACCTTTGCAAATCACTTTTTAAAAAAAATTTTTTTTAGTTGTAGTTGGACACAATATCTTTATTTTATTTTTATGTGGTGCTGAGGATCGAACCTAGGGCCTTAGATGTGCTAGGCGAGCGCTCTACTGCTGAGCCACAACCCCAGCCCTGCAAATCACATTTCTGATAAGGGTTTTACATCCAGAGTATCCAAAGACCTTGCAACTCAAAATTAAAAGACCAAAATTTAAAAGGACATTGATTTTTTTTTTTTTTTTTTTGGTACTGGGGATTGAACTCGGGGACAGGGGCACTTTATTTACCACTGGGCTTCATCCCCAGCCCTTTTTATTTTTTTATTTTGAGACATGGTCTCACTAAGTTGCTTAGGACCTCATTGATTGCTGCTGAGGCTGACCTTAAACTTGAAATCCTCTTGCCTCAGCATCCCGAGTCACTGGGATTACAGGTGTGCATTACTGCACTTGCTGGACAATGAATTTCAATAGACATTTCAATACACAAATGGCCAATAAGCTCATGAAAAGACGCTCATTGTCATTAGTCAGGAAGGAAATGCAGATTCAAACTAGTTTTGATACTAGTTCATACCACTAGGTTGGCTAATATTTAAAAGGCAGCCAATAACAAGTGTTGACAGGAGGTGGAAAATCCTGAACCCTCATAACTGCTGAAAGGATTGCAGAGTATGCAGTTACTTTTGGAGTGCTTTGCATACCTTGTGTGAAGCCCTGGGTTCCATCTCTCCAGCACCACAAAAAAGTTAAAAACGTTAAACATAGTTAATCATGTGACCCAGCAATTTCACTCCTAAGAATATATCCAAGAGAAAAGAAGACATGTACACACAAAACACGCCCACTGATAGTCATAGCAGCATTGTTCATTCCAAAAGGTTGGAAACAACCCAAAAGCTCATCAACTGAGGAAAGGCGTACTGAGTGTACTGCGTATCTACAAAGTAGAATGTTATTCAACTATGGTGTAAAGTACTTACAGTGCTAGAAGATGGATGAACTTTGAAATGTGAAAACATTGTTAAGCCGGTCACAATAGACCATATACTGTATTATGCCATTTATCTGAGTGTCCAGAATAGGCAAATCTATAGAGATGGAAAAAGAGTAGTGTTTGCCTGGGCTTGTGGGGAGGAGAGAATGGGAAATGACTGCTAATGAGTATGAGGGTTCATTTTGAGGTGGTAAAAGTATTCTGAAATTAGGTACTGGTGATAATTTTGCAACATAATGAATATACTGGAAATCACTGAATTGTGTGCTTTACAGGGGTAAAATTTATACTATGCGAATTATACCTCAACAAAACTTTTATGAAAAGCAATAATAGGCCAGATGCCGTGGCGCATGCCTGTAATCCCAGTGATGTAGGAGGCTGAGGCAGTAGATCGAGATTTCAAAGTCAGCCTCAGCAACTCAGTAAGACCCTGTCTCTAAATTTAAAAAATATAAAAAAGGGCTAGGGATGTGGCTCAGTGTTTAAGTGCCCCGGGGTTTAATCTCCAGTACCAAAAAAAAAAAAAAAAAAAAGAAAGCATTAATAGGACATTTAATATAAGTCTTGTTTTAAAAGTGATAAATGTAGTGAGGTGCTATTACCACTGTGGTGTGCTCTCTTTTCACGTTTTTCTCTTGCTCAGGCTATAACTACTCCTGCCATGGCAGTCAGTCATATCATGTTGGAATCATATAAAAAATATATTCTAGTGTCTTTGATATTACTCGGCAAAGTACAGCAGCTACCGAAATACACGTCTCAGATTGTGGGTAGATTCATTAAGGTGAGTTTTTAAAATAAAACATTTTCTTATGTGACATGTTCATAAGTACATAAAGAATTAGTACGGATACAGTTCCGAGATTTTTATAGTGATCTAGCTCTCCTAGCAGCTTCAGATTAGCAGATATTTATTAAGTGTCCGTGGGAGCCCAGGAGCTCAATTCAGTCAGAATCACTGTTTCAATGCTTATACATAGTGTGCCTGGTTAGCTTAGAATGTTTCTCAGAAACCTATTCCCAAACCTTCACTCTGGCTGCTTATGGCTATATTGTTTTGCTAGTTCCATTTCTTTATTCCATTTTGACCATAATACTGAACAGGCAGTACTGATCTGATTGAACTTCCACCTGCTCACGTGTTTGTATATCTTACCAGAGCCCCTAGATGAAGGTTATAAGCTCTGCCCACTGCACTCTTGTTGTGGTTTTCTGTGATAACCCACTTTAGGGCAATGTTTTAAAAAAATAGACCATTGGTTTTTGTTTAAATGCATTTTTTTTTTTTATTGTTGGTTGTTCGCATTTTTTTTAATTGAGCAGTTCCAAAGGGTTATGAGATTACAGTCCTCATATAAAACTCAAAATTTTAAGGAAGTAAATCTGAAAATCTTCCTGCTGAGATTTTCTTGCTGGTTTATTGAAGATAGCCAGCAAAGTGTCCTTTGCCTAAGAGCCCTTTTGAGGTTCTCAGGGCTCTAGCTGCTTGGTTACAGGCAAGAGAGTAGGAGGGGGTGGCTGAAGGTGCTCCCTGGACTCCCACAGAAGAATGATATGCAAGATAGGTCGATGACAGCCCTGCTCAGATCACTGTGAGAAACTCTGAGGAGGCCTGTTTTAGAAGAAATGCCCTTATAAAATGACGTCTTCATGGCTCAATTGTATCAGTCACAAGAATTAAAAACTTACTGATGATGATATCATGAATGGTGAAAAAAAAACAGACTTCAGATCAGAGAGGTGGATTTGAATCCAGCTTTCTTCCTGTCAAATAAGTGTTCTTCAGGACCATTCCACATTCTCTGGACTTCTGCTCCAGCTTCTTAATAGGAGTGGCAGATTGTCCCATTGTACATGGTGATGTGTGTGCAGAGAGGGCTGGGAATGATGGCATTTTTGCCTTCTTTCTTCCCAGCATAGATTATCCATAGGAAGAAACAGTGAAGAAATAAAGATGTGTATCTTCACTAAATTCTGTGGGCTTTCTCCTGCTTTGCAGTTACTTGCTCTGTGCTATGAAGTGTTATTAATAAATTACTTCACAGTGAATTTCTATCCTTGGTCTTAAAAAACAGGCATTTGCTTTGGATAAATTGTAGTTTATTAGGAATAATGTGGAGTATATTTGCTCAAAACATGGTGCCATAGGTTGGTTAGTTTGTTTTTTGCCTCCTATAAAACTTTTAAGTTCTCTAAAGCTTTAATCTGATTTTTTTCCCCTACCTTCAAACCTTTAGCCTCTTAGTAATGCATACCATGAGTTAGCACAAGTTTATTCAACTAATAACCCTTCAGAACTCCGAAACCTGGTGAACAAGCACAGTGAAACTTTCACCCGCGATAACAACATGGGACTGGTGAAGCAATGTTTATCTTCTCTCTATAAGAAGAACATTCAGAGGCTAACAAAGGTGAGGCGAGCATCTCCCTTGGATGCTATCTCCTGACTCCCCAGGGCCTTGTTCTCTTCTCTTTTCTTTTCAGCACTGAGGAAGCAGATTCAGGGATAAAGTATGACAGGATATCTATACTAAAAGAGATCTCTGTTGTGACTGGGTTCTTAGAGTTTGATTGATACCTTTTGGTCTTTTCAGGGCTAGAGCAGGGTATTTGAGAAGAGGAGCAGGTGAAGAGGAAGAAAGGTAGGCGATATGGCTACATTGGGAGGCAGAGAAAGTAGCCTTGGTGGGGTCGCCAGTTCCAGATTGGCAGATTGTGGGGTGCTAGTGATGGCTAGCCTTGGAACCTCTCAGGCCAGCCTGATCTGTGCTGAACTTTTATGTTTACATACTGCAACTCTGACATTACCATGTAGTCCAGAGTTGAGTGAGCCATGTATGTGTAGTTGAATTCTAGAATTTAAGGAAATTATATAATTTTTATTTTTGAGATGAAAATTACCATATGGTTCATAATAATAAAAATTATGCACTGTGCACAGAGGTATATGCCTGTAATCCCTGCTACTTGGAAGGATCACTTGAGCCCAGAAGTCCAAGCCAACCTGGGCAACAGTGAGACTTGTCTCAAAAAGAAAAGAAAATAAGCTTATTATTAAGGGTTCAAGCAGTACATAAAGGTATAAAGTAAAATCCTCTGTGTTAAAAAGGCATGTGCAGCATATAATAGGAATCCCACTAAGATTAGCTTAAGCAGATAGCATGTTGCTTTTTTTCTGGTGAAGGGTCTGTTCAGGACTGCATCAGATCACAGCTGGTGAGAACATGGTGACCCTGTTCTTGTGCCCTTCCCTCATGGAGTTAGCAGTGGTCATAGTGGGGAGGAAGCACAGGAGCAAGACTCTGAGCTGTTTGTTGCCAGGATGCCCAGCAGTGGGAAAGGATGATGGATTTGCTTATGTGAGGACCTGAGGAAGGTGACTCACTCCATAAAGTGAGTGAAGAAGAGTGGCACTGTGGGGTAGTAGTGGAGGTGGGCAGGCTACGCAAGGACAAAGCCTCCTGCTGTGAAAAGGAAGGAGTTGGCTAGGTGACCACCGAACAAGAGGAGAAATTTCCTCTGAATATTTTAGAGAAACCATAGCCTCCTGACATACAGAAATCAGCAGAGAATTTGTCAAAAGTTAATTTGTGAGAAGAAAATTAAAAATGTGAAAGAGAAAACAACTCAAGAAAGATAAAAAACCAAAGGTAACCTGTTAGCCAGAGAAAAACCGTTGTAATCCACACAGACTTGAAAAGACTGTCTTAAGAGATGGGATATGCATGCATTGCTGCAGAAATCATCACTTAGCATCTTGTGAAATTCAATGTTCATCCTTTCGGAATAGTTGGCAGCTTATACTTTGAGAAGTCAGTGTAGTAGAATTCAGTTTTCTGTTCTGGATAGGAAAATCCTTAACCAAATTCAACCAAACAAATAGGAATAATCTCAAGCCGGTCAGTCCAGGGCTGGGGCAGTGGCTTATGAAATCCACTGTGTCCTGGGTCTTCGGTGCAGACTCATAGTGGATTGTGGCATGCTGGGCTTGTGAGCACTGCCAGGGGATGTAGTGGGTGTCCACCACAAAACGTGGTAGGCAGGGACAGTGTCCTAATGCAAGGGGTGAATCTCTGGTGGTGCTGCTACACTTTGGGCATCAGGTCCATGGCAGAATAATAGAAGGGGAAACAGCAAAGGATTTTCAGTCACGTATAACTTCCTTCTTACTACAAAATCAGAAAGTCAAAAGCTGAGACATCTCAACAGGTAGACTGTGTGTCACTGTTGGTGATAGAAAATGTGTCTCATGGCTCTGCCAGTGAAGGGAAGCTAGGGACAAAAGGTTTATCAAATGGAAGTTTAATCTGCCACTCTGATGCTAAGAGATTGCTCCATGTTAATGTGTCTGTGGATATTTTTCTGGATTCCTATTGCTTCTCCATTGCTGTGTGTATGTGTAGACACTCTAAGTTATATGTAGTTGGGATCATACTCTGTGCTGTTTTCTACCCTGTTCTTTCTGTTCAGTATATCATAAACCCTTTTCCATGGTAACCTAAGTCTGTATCACAGTGGTCCATACATAGTAGTTCCTTATGTAAGTGGTTCATAATTTATTTAGCCAGTCCCCTGTTGATGAGCATTCATATAGAAGCTGCTATTTATTTTGAAATAGGAAAAAATGACTTTATGTATTTTAGAAATATTCACTTTTTGAGTCCTTGTTTGTTTTAAGCTAAATATGTATTTCTTAAAATTAGCAATAATTTCACTTTCTTGTGTGCTGTCTTCCAAATTAAATAGATATTTTTGTCATTGACATATCAAGAGTATTCATGTGGGGTGTGTGGCTCTGACAGAGCACTTGCCTAGCATGTGTGAGGCCCTGGATCCCATCCTCAGCGCTGCCAGAAAAAGTAAAAGTAAAAGTTCGTGATGAGAGTTTTAACATGCCCAGCTCTGAAAATGCCATTGTTATAAATGTTGCCAGCTGCCATTGAAAAAAGGAGCTCTTTTAGTTTCTTCCTGAAAAGGAGCATTTTCATCAGGTCCCAAGCAGAGCAGCAGTAAACAGTGGTGTCCTTCGCTTTTCACCAGTGTGTGGTCCTTCCTCTGTTTGCTTGACTCTTCTGTTTTTTTAATAGTTTTTTTTTTAATTTTTTTTTATATTTATTTTTTAGTTTTCGGTGGACACAACATCTTTGTTGGTATGTGGTGCTGAGGATTGAACCCGGGCTGCACGCATGCCAGGCAAGCGCGCTATCGCTCGAGCCACATCCCTAGCCCTTTTTTAATAGTTTTAGCTTTGAATTTTGGAGGATGAATGTGAGCTTTTCAATTTTATTTTATTTAATAAGTAATACATTGATTGTCAAAATTCAGAAGATATAAAGATCTCCATTTTGTTTCTGTACCCCTAGACACCCTTACTCTTTCCCCAGAAGTAACCCAGTTTTACCCAGTGAGTCTCTTGGGCATCTTTCTGGAGATGATCTATGTGTGTACATGAAAACACATGCACATACATGTATACAGTCTTTGCCTTTATTTACACAGATGTTGGCATGCCATATACACTGTTGAACATTTTCCTTTTTGCTGTTTAACAATGTGTATATCCTGGATTCCTTTATAGTTCATAAAAGGTGTCGTCACTTTTCTTTTTCACTACTGCATAGTAATCCATTTGCATGGCTGTGCTGTTCTTTATTTAACTTGTCCTCTGTGGACACTGAAGTGTTTTCCTGTATTTGGCTATAGTAAACACCATTACAGTGCACATATATGTGTCTTGACCACATGTTATTTCATGCAAATAGGAAAGTATGCCTAGGATGCATTTCTAAAAGTGAAATTACTAGGTCAGAGTATCTGTGCACTAGTCACCTACAGGGTGCTGCTGACTCGTCTTTTATCAAATTGTACTTCTTTACATTCCTGCCGGCTCACATGGTGGGCCTGGTTCCTCATACCTGTACCAGTGCAGTGTTATCAGACTTCAGAGCTTTCTGAGATGAAAATGGAATCTTGGTGTAGTTTTCTTTTAAGTTTTTCTACAGGTAAGTGACTGAGCGTTCTTGCACACAACTCTTTCATTTCCTCTTTATTTTGCACAGTCTTTTCTTTTTATGGGCTTTTGAAAGTTTGACCTTTTTCTTACTGTTTGGTAAAAGGGCCATGTGTGTATCTGTACAGCAATGGAAAGAACTGTGTACACATTTGGTAAAATATCTTTCTTCTATGGTTTCTACCTGTGATTGATTCTACTTCTGACTTTCAGACATTTTTAACACTATCATTACAAGATATGGCAAGTCGTGTGCAGTTATCTGGACCTCAGGAGGCAGAAAAATATGTTCTACACATGGTAAGTGTTTTCAGTTTTTAAAAAGTCAATCAGGGGACTTTTGTTGTTATAAAAGTAATGGATGTTCATCATGGAAAAAAAAAATTAAAAAGGAGAAAGGGGGAAATACCCAGAGTTAACCACAGTTGACACTCTGGTCTTGGATCTATTTCCTTACAGTTTGTAGGATTTTCCAACCATAGTAGTATTAATCAGCTTTACCTGAGGCAAGTAACTGTATAAAGAGATAAGGTTTGGGGCTGGGGATTTAGCTTAGTTGGTAGAGTGGTTGCTTTGCATTCATAAGGCCCTGGGTTCAATCCCCAGCACTAAAAAAAAGAGAGAGAGAAAGTTTATTTAGCTCACAGTTTTGGCATTTCAGATCCAAGATCAAAGATCCAGAGAACCTAAGCAGAGAGAAAGAGACCAGGATCCCTCAGTTCTTTTCAGGGGCACAACCTCAAGAACCTCCCACTAGGCTCCACCTGCTAAGGGGTTCTGTCACCTCCCAGTAGCACTGCCCTAGACCAAGGCTTTAATCATGATGGACCCTTGGAGAGCATTCAGAACCATAGTTTTAGTGGCTTGAGTAATGAGCACAATGGCTGTGTCCTACTTGTGCTCCTTGTTTGTCATATTTACATATTTTCATTATCAGACTGTAAACCTCATTTAAAATACCCATGAAATATTCAAGATATACAAAGAAGCAAACAGTAGTGTTTCTCTCTGCTGGTCCGCAATGAGATCTCAAGTTTGCAACAGTGCGTATGTCAAGACACCACTATAGCATCAAGAAAAGGTGCATAGTGACATTGGTGACTTACATCCTGACTCAAGTCCCTTACCTTGTGGGCCAGTGCTAGTCTGTGACTGCACCTTGAGTACCACTAACAACTAACATAAAGATGCTAGGACACACACTGACACCCTCTCCTTAGCACTTCCCACTTGCATTTCCCCCACTTTCTCCCACCTCAACCACAGAACCACTTCCGGTAGGGATGAATGTCTGTGCTAACTAACATACCAAGTTGGTAATACAGTAACCTACCCGTTATATAATTACATAGCTCTGATCTGATTTTGGTTCACTAAATACAAACCTGGGTCCACAGGCCAAAGCAGGCAAATCTTTCTATAATCTCTATGATTTCAGGATTAAAAATATTAAAACTACTTTTCCTTGTGGTAACGGAGTATTTTATTTCAGTAGTTCAATTTACAAGTGTTCTAGGGTTGTTGTTTTGTTTTTGTTCTTGTTCAACCTAATTTCTCAAAATGTGCATACACCTCAAACAAAGCAAAGCCTGTCTGACGGCCAGCCTTAGAGTATCTTCTCGGTGCCCCTTCACCAACCCACAGGGTTACACAGGATGAGTGAGCTTATAGCCTGTTTCCCAAAAAAAAAAAAAAAAAACCCTCTCTTTGGTGGTAGAAATAGATGCATGATTGTGATACTAGCCAAGAGGCATCGGCTAGTAAAACACTGTGAGGACAGAGGAGGGGCTGGGTTTTGAACACTGCTGGACCATCCTGACAGACTGCATCAGTGCTTCTCTGCCAAGGTTGATTTTATCTGCTGGAGAGATTTGTCCATGTGTGCTGGGGATCAAATCCAGGGCCTTATGCATGCTAGGCAAGTGCTCTATCATTGAGCTCCGACTCCAGCCTTGGAGATGTTTTTGGTTGAGTGTGGTTATTACTGGCATCTTGTGGGTGGAGGCCAGGGATGCTGCTAAACACTCTATACTGCAAGGACATCTCCACAGATAACAAAGACTTACTTGAGCAAAATCTCAGTTTTACCAGGCTTGGGAAATTGTACCCTGGGGTCTGTGAGGGCAGGGTTTTTTGTTTTTGTTTTTGTTTTTGTTTTTTTTAAGTAAACGTTTCATTGGAATAAAGCACACATAGAGAAAAGTACCCTTAAGTAAATATGTAGCCAAACACATTTCCACAAAGTGAAGATGTCTGTGCCAACAATACAGTGAAGGAGCAGCACATGACCAGCTCCTGGAAATAGCCCTCCCGCCTGCATCCAGCTTTCCCCTGGCTGGAAAGGCCATTGTTGTACTGAGATTTTTTTGCTTTTATTTTTGTGTCATAGATGAAACCTAGGAGCGCTAACCACAGAGCCACATCCCCAGCCCTTTCTTGTATTTTATTTAGAGGCGGGGTCTTGCTAAGTTGCTTAGGGCCTCACTAAGTTGCTGAGGCTGGCTTTGAGTTAGCAATCCTTCTGCCTCGGCCTCCTGAGTCACTGGGATTACTGGAGCACCGCTGGGCCTGGCTTAGTGTCCTGATTTCTGACACCCTATTAGTTATGTTTGTGTGAACTCTTATAAAAGGAAGCATATAGTATGTTTTTATGGGGTCTGGCTTTCCTTGTTTTGTTTAGTTTTGCTTAGCACTGAGTCATTCATGATGCCTGTAGTTGTGGTTGGTGTGTTTTCAGCTGAAGCGTTCCACTTTTGGGATATATCTTCCATTGGAATTACGTGGATATTTAGGTAGTTTCCCATTCTGGTTATTGTGAATACATCCACTCTTTAAGGAAGCAGCTTTCCACGGCCACAGGGTTCTCTGCATTCTATTTAATACTGCTATTTCATTATATAGTCTCTGTGCCCTCCAAGGCTAGAAAAGGAGAGGGCCAGTGTAGACAGCTCAGTTTCACCACTAACAGATGAACCAATCATCATGACACCGTGGAGCAATTTGTTAGGAATAAAAATACCTGTTAGGAATTTTTGTTTTCTTCTGACTTTTTAACTTCATGGTCAAGATGTGGCTCAATCAAATTCCCAGTCTCTGATGCAAATAAAGAGCATAGACCTTGAAGCTGTCTTTGACTCAAAAATGATAGAAAAATTTTCCTGAAGAATTAGAAAACAATTTCCACTGGGTGAAACAAAAATATGTTAGAGCTTCACTTCTTAACATATAGCAGCAAGCCAGGTGTAGTGATGCACACCTGTAATTCCAGCTATTTGGGAAGATGAGGTGGGGGAATCATAAGTTCAAGCCAACCTAGGCAACATAGTAAACCCTTCTCTTAAAAAATAAATAAATAAAATGCAGCAATAATATAAGTTATATCTTATTTTAAAATGCAAGGGCAAGGGGCTGCGGTTGTAGTTTAGTGGTAGAGCATTTGCCTAGAATATGTGAGGCGCTGCATTCCAGCCTCAACACCACATAAAAAAGTTAATTAAATAAAAGCAAGGTACCTAAAAAAAAAAAAAAAAAAGGACAGGACTAGGGTTATATCTCAGTGGTAGAGTACTTGTCTGGCATGTGTGAGGCCCAGCACCACAAAAAAGAAAAAATTGCAAGGGCACTTTGACAGCATTATGCCAAGTGAAGCCATATAGAAGAGATCACAGAGCACATAATACCAGTTCTAGGAAATGTCCAGGACAGGCAAGTTCACTGATACAGAAAGCAAATTAGTGACCAACAGGGACTGGAAGGGAGACGGGGATGGGAAGAGCTGCTCATAAGTACAGGATAGCCTTCCAGGATGATACAAATGTTTTAGAACTAGATAGTAGTTGCACATGACATTTTGAATGTACTAAATGCCACTGAATTGTTCATTTAAAAATGATTGAATATGTGCATTTTACCTCAATTCTTTAAAAGTGCAAGGGTGGGATTTTGTATTTGTATATGTTAGTTTTCCAACCCTTAGTTTCTGTAATAGTACCTAGCATATAGTAGGGATTCAGTTAACACTTATTAAACAGATGGTACTTTAAATAGATATACAGCCAGGTGTAGTGGCACACACCTATAATCCCAGCTACTTGGGAAGCTGAAGCAGGAGGATTGCAGGTCAAGGTCAGCCTGGGCAACTTACATCTCAAAAAGTAAGAAAAGAATTATAGAACACATGCAAGTTTGTTTACATATTGCTTTCTGTGCCATGGTTATATTCTATGACTATATATTCATGTAGTGCTGAGGTATAAACTACTTCCTGATTTCTTTTTCTACAGATAGAAGATGGTGAAATTTTTGCAAGTATTAATCAGAAGGATGGTATGGTCAGTTTCCATGATAATCCTGAAAAATACAATAACCCAGCCATGCTTCATAACATCGATCAAGAGGTAAACATTATATACTAGGTTGGGGGTTTTTGAGATTGAGGTGCTATACTGGAAGTTCCCAGCCTAAACACTTACTTCCTAGAAAGTTCATTTCAAACTGGGTATGGTAGAATACACTTGTAATCCCAGGAACTTGGGAGGATGAGACAGGAGGATGGAAAATTTGAGACCAGACTGAGCAATTTAGCAAGACTTTGACTCAAAATTTAAAAGGAGGGCTGAGGGTATAGCTCAGCAGTAGAGCACTTACCTACCATCTGCAAGGTCCTGAGTTTGATCTCCAGTGCTACAAAAAATAAAAAATTTAAAAAGAGCTGGGGATATAAAAAAGTAGGTTTAATTTCAAAATGGGCTGCTTAAGGGGCTGGGGATGCGGCTCAAGCGGTAGCGCGCTCGCCAGGCATGCGCGGGGCGCTGGGTTCGATCCTCAGCACCACATAAAATAAAATAAAGATGTTGTGTCCACCAAAAACTGAAAAGTAAATATTAAAAAATTTCTCTCTCTCTCTCTCTCTCTCTCTCTTAAAAAAAAAAAAATGGGCTGCTTAAAACTCTTTTAAGATGGGCACGGTGAAATATACCTATAGTCCCAGTGACTTGGGAAGTTGAGGCAGGAGGATTTCAAGTTTGAGACCAACTCAGCAATTTTAGCAAGGCCCTAAGCAACTTAGACCCTGTCTCAAAATAAAACATAAAAGGGGCTGGGGATGTGGCTCAATGGTTAAGCACCACTGGGTTTAATCCCCAGTACCAAAAAAACAAAAATGAAAAATTTTTTTAAGATTGTTGGGCTGTAAACAAATAGTGGGCTTAGTGAGTTTAGATTTCCCCACTAGCTCACCAAAGCTTATTGAACTCAAAAAACACTTGAAGGATCCAGTACAATTTTGTCTGTACCCAGTTGTCATTTACAAGGTAGTTTTGTTTCCATGATGAGATGATCAGCAAACAACTGGTCAGAAACAGAGTCCAGGATAGAGTCTGTTTCTGAACATCTGAGTAGGGAAATGATTGAGCCTCTGTGAAATACAGAAACCTAAAAGCAATACTTGTTTATCTACAAGTGCTGCTTTGACCCTTCCTGGAGTATTAGGTACATTGTACTTGTACTATGCTAACTTTCTGAATCCAAAACATTCTGACTCTAAAACCTTTTAGACTTTTCAGATCAGGGATTGTGAAGCTTTGGCACCCACATTAACACCTGCGGTTACAAAGATGGAATTTGGTTCACAGGGGTTGTGGCTCAGCAGTAGAGCACTTGCTTAGCACATATGAGGCCCTGGGTTCCATCCTCAGCACCACATATAAGTGAATAAACATATTGTGTCCAACTACACCTAAAAAATATTTCTTAAAAAAAAGATAGAATTGGGCTAAGGATGTGACTTAGTGGTAGAGTACTTGCCTGCTATGTGTGAAGTCCTGGGTTTGATCCCCAGAACTGCCAAAAGATTAAAAAGGATGAAATTGACCCAGGCCCACCTGCTAATTGTGTTCCAACTTGCGTGTCATGTAGATGCTAAAGTGCATAGAGCTGGATGAGAGACTGAAGGCCATGGACCAGGAGATCACAGTGAATCCCCAGTTCGTGCAAAAGGTGAGTGGGATTCTCTCATTAAAAAAGCAGACTGTGTATAGACAGGGATACCGCTACATCAAGCATGATAACTGGGTTTCAGATTATTAAATATTTGGTTGCCCATTGTTCTTGAAAACCATTATCAAGCTTACAGAGAAATATTTGCTCAGACATTTTTAGTGACGGCCTGAAGTGTGCTTACGGAGACTCCTGAGCTGCCTGCTCTCATTGTTTCCAGGGTGACTTTCCTCTGGGAGGGACAGGATGAGCAGCTGGTATGCTGGTTTGGGGATGGGGAACCCCGTGACAAAGCCAACCATAAACAAACCGCTTTGCTGTCCCTTTCACAGAGTATGGGCTCACAAGAAGATGATTCAGGAAACAAACCCTCCAGTTACTCCTGAAACTAACACCCATCCCAAGTACAACAAGAAAACCTGGCAGTCACCTTCGCCACAGCGAAGTTACGAGGGCAGCAGGGAGTACAAGCCTGTTCCACCTGGACATTCAGAAATTCAGTTTTGTTTTGACATCTTCAGCCCTATGTGCTTTCAGAAAACCATTCTCTCTGCAAAGAACGGAAAAAAAATTTCAAACTTTAGAGTCTGTTGTGGATTTATTTATCCTCAGATTATTGTTATTGCATTAAATTTACCTTTTTGTTTTAATTCCTTCAACATTGATGTGTCTTCTGTATCAACCCCCCCCCCCCCCGAAAAGGTTGTAACAAACACATATATAGTGCATAGAAATAGTTGGGTTTTAGGAATTTGGAGAAGATTTGAATCTAAAAGTTTTTGTCAGCATCCCTGCCCCCTCCCCCACCCAATGCTGGGAGAATCTATAAGATTTTCTAAATTTTAAAGTTAGAATTAGGCATGCCTGTAATCATGAGACCAGCCTCAGCAACTTAGTGAGGCCGCAAGCAATTTTGTGATGCACTTCCTCAAAAAATAAAAAGGGACGGGGATGTATCTCAGTGGTATAGTGCCCCTGGGTTCAATCCCCAGTACCCCTCCCCAAATAATAAATAAAATATAAGGTGGATTTCACAGGCATTTTAGTGATAACATGAATCATGTATTTGCAGTGCTGTGGAAGGACTTTCCGACCTCTGATGTGCGTTCCCTTCAGTAGTCATCCTGAGGATGGCAGACTTATTTTTCTTCTTGAAGCACCTTCAGGTTCGCTGCACCACAATTTTTGTGTGAATGTATTAAAAGTCAAACACTGTCACTTTATAACTTTTAATCAGTTTAAAGTGGATTGGTTTACTTGGCACCAATCCAAATAGAAATCTAAATGTAATGCAAGTACTGGGTTCTGACAGCAATGAATTATTTTCAAGAATCAAGAGTATTCGCATCTGAGATCATTTTGAAAAGGCAAATTTGAAAAACACTTAAGACCTGACAGATCCAAAAGAATCCAAATTACACCCTTGGGCCTCAGAAACAGACCTAAGTGCAAACTCACCATTTTTCAGCATCATCAGAATATCTCGTGTTGGAAAAAACAAAGAAATCAAACCCGTGCTTGAAAGTAGGTGGGCAAAGCAGATCTTTACTTCTGGCAGGGGGGCAGCTACAGAACCTGGTTAGCACGTGTGCTTGGGTGGGCAGTCCACCTGCTTTTATCTAGAACCTAACAGCAGCGCTGCCCTTCACTCTGATGGGAGGAGTTCCGAGTGACCATCTACGGGATTAGCTAATTTTCCAATTAGGGCGGCAAAAGGGAATTGCTGGAATTATAGGCGTGCAAGTCCAAGACACAGGCAGAGAGCCTAGGCAACATATATTTCAGAAAAAGCAAGTGTAAAGCCCTAAACAGTCTCTTCTTAGATACCAAAGAGGCATGTATCTCCTTGACTCATAAGATTTTTCAAAAGTAATTCCCATCAGGAGAGAAACCACTTACCAGTTTGTTCAACAGAAAAAGTTTTGGGGCTAGGGTTGTGGTAGAGCACTCAGCAAGTGTGGGTGAGGCACTGGGTTCGATCCTCAGCACCACATAAAAGTAAATAAATAAAGGCATTGTATCTACTTACAACCAAAAAAAGGGGGGGGGGAAAGTAAAAAGTTTACCAGAGCCATCAACCAGGTATTGGAGGAGGAATTGCACCAATGTAGTAACTGTGGGAAGCAGGAACTACTCCTTAGGGCTTGGGAAACAAAGAGATTGGGATTAATATAATTTGAAAATCTGAAAGAGGGTTCTAGTGGGACTGAGCCAACTTCTGCGCAGGGAAATAAGGAGCCTGCCTCCTAGGGCCCATATTCCTCAGGGAAGTGTTGAGGCTAATTCTAGAAGCAAGGGGGAATATCTTGAACTGGAACTGCTGCAAATGGAATCATCCTCGCTGGGTGGTACTGCTCAACAGAAGCAGAGAGGTACCTGTCTCTTTCCAGCTGCGTTACAGGACTGGTCTCAATCATATTATGGGGGTTAAAGCTGAGACAAAGATAACTAGCACTGCCCCTACAACATTGGCTTCGCGACAGTGGGGCAGTAACTGGTTTGCAAGGCCTTAAATATCACAATCCTTTAGAGTTAAAAATTTCCATGTGATATTTTTATGAAATCAACTACATCATTAGAAGTCCCCAAGAGACAGTCACCAATGGCAGCCACTAGGGAGTTCCTGAACATACTTTAAGGGGAATTTCAGATCCAGATAAACCACTTGTTCAATTTATGTTGTATGTTTTTGTGTGTGTGTGTGTGGAGGGGGTGGTGGTGTGCTGGGGATTGAACTCAGGGCCTTGTGTGAGGCAAGCACTCTACCAACTGAGCTATATCCCTAGCCCAGTTGTATGTATTTGTGTGTGTGATACTGGGGATTAAACCTAGGGTGTTCTATCACAGAGCTACATCCACCCCCCTCCTTTTTTTTTTTTTTTTTTCATTTTGAGACAGGGTCTTGCTAAATTGCTCCCAAGTAGCTGGGATTACAAGAATGCACCACCATGCCTGGCCCAATTTCAATTAAAAAAAAAAAAATCATGCCGGGTACAGTGGTGCAGGCCTGTAATCCTAACACTAGGGAGGCTGAAGCAGGAAGGATCCCTGAGTTCAGGAGTTCAAGGCCAGCCTGTGGCTGGCCTCTCAAACAACAAAAGTGTATAGTTAAGACAAATTTCCTTTAAATGGTAAGTTCGAAGCCAGCCTCAGAAATTTTGCAGGGCCCTAAGGAGAAACCCTATGTCAAAAACCATAAAGGGCTGGGGATGTGGCTCAGTGGTTAAGTGCCCCTGGCTTCAATCCCCAGTACCCATCCTGAAAAAAAATATATATGTATATGTGTAAACATATATACACACTCCCAAACATATATATATATATATATATATATATATATATATATTAGTATTATATATTATATACATATTAATGTTGTATATTAATCTCTTTGTTAAAACCAGACATGACCACTAATTTGAAGTTTGTGGGCCATTTTGTAAGATGTCTGCATATTAGTGCGGAAATCAGTTAATGTGGCCATTTCAGCATGAATCCAGTTCATTTTGACGAATGCTAAAATGTTGTTTTACTTTTTACTATTTGTGTGTGTGTGTGTGTTACTGCGTCACAAAGCTACAACCCCAGCCCTTTTTCAAATTTACTTTGAGACAGGGCCTAACAAAGTTACTCAGGCAGGACTTGAACTTGCCATCCTCCTGCCTTGGCCTCCCGAGTTCTGGGATTAGAAGTGGGCCGATGCGCCTGGCTGATGTTTTCTTTTAGAGAATGGAAAAGAGAAAGATGTAAGGTGACTGCACACATTTCTTGCATCTTTTCTCTAAAGCTCTCAAAGCATTTTGTAAACTCAGTAAAATTCAAGTATCTCTATTGGCCACAAAGGTTAAAGTAGAAATCCAAAGTAGTATACCTTTGTGTAATTTTTGCTTCGGAAATTATGTGCTGTTCAATATCAGGAACCATTGGATTAGTAAGAGTAATTAAACACACAAAGCCCGTGTTTAACTTTGTAACCCCACCCTGTTCTCCTTAATCTTTACCAGGCTAGTAAAATTGAAAACACAAGTAGCAATTTCTCAGGTCCCCAGTCTATTTCAACATAACATGGAATTTCAAAGGGAGAGAAAAAATGACTTCAGCCATCCAATTCCACTCAGACGGGCTGAGGCTTCCCCAGAGCCTTCCTGATGACCACACTCTGGACATCCTGCTGGAATCACACCAGAGTCCGGCCTGGAAGCTCGCACAGCCGAGGACGGACGTCTGGGCTCGCACCGCGCACCAGGTGACAGCGCGATCCCAGGACCCGGCCACAGCCGGCTGCGCTGGGCCTGATCCTCACCTCTCCGCCTCTTCGCCAGGAAGGACCACGTTACCTCCAGCGGTAACGACTTTTAACAGACCCACAGGCTTCAAAACATTTTACTCCACAATTGTTGGATGTTTTTTGAAAACTTGGGGGGAGTGGAGGACAGGAGTGAAGCACGCACATGCGCACACCCGCCTCGCCCGTCTGGAATTACGCAACCGGTCTCACTCGCGTGGCGGACTTCCCTGTGTCACGTGACCGCTTCCTCCCAAGTACCTGCCCGCACTTTCCACTCTCCTTAGAGTGCAGACGGGTTCCAGCGGCGAATTTTTAAAAAAACAGCTGGCTTAAGTGAAGTTATACCGCTTTTAGGAAATTCTTCTTTATTTTTTCTGTGTAGTAGAAGAGTCTTAGGCTGGCTATATTTTCCCTAAACTCTCTTAAAATGTTTTTTAAACTTAAGCATCCCCCCGCGTTTGGGATGGTTTCCTCCACCCGCGGGGTGGTTTGAACCATTCTTTACCTCCGGGCGGGGGGAAGCGACTAGAGGTGGCCAAGAAGGGGTGTCTGGCAGATGCGCGTCGTTCCCCGCCGGACTTCGGAGTTGCAGAACCCTGGCTGTATTGCTGGATGTGGCTAGTTGTGCAGGGCTCCTCAGATCCTGGGGCGCAGGGAGCGCTTGGGCGGTTCCAGCTCCCCCACTGCAGGGCCGGTGGTTGGTATGGCCCGGCCGAGTCACGCGCCCCGGGGTTCGGCGCCGGGGCTGCCGGAGCGGCGGGGTCTGCGGGTGAGTTTGGTGGCGCTGGACTCGGCCAGCTCCCTCGAGGGCGGGGCTGGGGCTGACAGACCTCCTGTGGGGTCGGGTCGGAAGTGGCCCTTGCGGCGCTCTAGTGGGACGCGGCCCCTCAGCGACCGCGACCTGAGCCTGTTAGTCGGGGGCGGGGCAGACGCGTTGAGGTGCTGGGCGAGGGTCAGCTCCGGGCCCTGGGCTGCCGCAGGGATTTGGCTGACTCTGTGTTGGTCCGAGGTGGGCGAATGATTGGGGGTTTAGGACTGAGTGGAAGGCATCGCCGAGACCCTGAGGTATGGGGGGATGATGGGCATGTTCCCCAGGAAGGTGACCTGGGTTAACCCCCCGCCACCACCAAGTCAGGACCCTCCATTTATTCTCGTTGAGTGTTACCGTGAGACTGCGCTCTGACTGCCCCCCACTCAGGTTGGGTTTCCCTCTGGCTTGGGCCCTTTCTCCCGGGCTGGCATTCCTACAGAGCAGAGTCTTCTGGATCAGCTCAGCATCTTGCATTAAGGATTGAAGGCTTCTGTTATCCCCAGTTTGGTGGGTAGCGACAGACTCATTCTCAGCTCAGGGATTGGCTTGTGGATGGAGGTTCAGGGTGCTCACTGGCAGCCTTGGGAGGCAGAGGGCAGAAGGTGCTGATCCTCCAGCCCTTGGATACCTGGCACAATCATCCGTGCCCAGGCTGGCAGGAGGAACTTTCTGTTACAGCATGGAAAGGCCACAGTCAGACTGGTGCTGGAGGTGTTAGATTGTCACCATTGTCATTAAGTAATTGAGCAATAGTGATACCTGACACTGCCTTTGCTCTTCTGTGGTGTCATATGTCAGGGAGCTCTGTAGAGGGAAATCCAGGTGAAACCAATAGAAGTAGTAGGGCTGGGAGTAAGTCTGAGCTGGAAGGAATGCCCTGTGGATCTTTTCACTGTATACTTTTGGGATCCCAGTTCAGACCTAATGAGACTCCCCTATGGCCAACTAGTTCTAGGAGTTAGTTGTATGTTTGCTACTGATTAAGATCAATCATAATACCTTATTTATCTACTTAGTTCTCTTTAACCCTCCACAGTCCTAGGAGAAGATCTCAAGAAGTAAGGATGCAGTAGACCAGGGCCAGGGCACACCGTGTAATGAAAAGATGGTGTGGGCATCATTGTTCAGGCCCAGGCTGGTGGCTCAGCCATTGTGGGTGGGCATGTGGGCAGGCACATTCCTCTTTGAGGAATTGGAATACTTGCTGTAAGTATGATGATTGAAGAGACTTGTCAGGTGGCAGAGGATTTCTGCCAGTGCCTTGAGTTCTAGAAAGCTTGTTGGAAAGGAAGACTTGTTCAGCAAACATCTGGTAGATATAGAATTGGAGAATGACTAAAGAACCCAGGTCATGCTGCCCAGAATTCAGATGCCACATATGATGTCAACCCCGAGAGGCCCCTGTTTCTCAGCTCTAGGGTGAGAAATTCCTCTAGGCTGGCAGGAAGAACTTTCTGTTACAGCATGGAAAGGCCACAGTCAGACTGGTGCTGGAGGTGTTAGATTGTCACCATTGTCATTAAGTAATTGAGCAATAGTGGTACCTGACACTGCCTTTGCTCTTCTGTAGTGTCTTGTGTCAGGGAGCTCTGTAGAGGTGCTCAGAGAAGTAACATTTGATGTGATCTGACTGCTATGGGTTAAAGTCCCAAGTAGTAGATCTTTGTGACTCCAGAGCAAAGTGTCATGTAGTGTTCCTTACTGCCTTACAGTGGCTGTCTGGGACTGTGGCATACACGATCAGTATGTTCAGAGCTCTTGTGGAAGGAATGCTTTTTCGTCAATAAGAGTAGTCTGTGTTGATCCTGAATGCTGGGCAGTATTAGGTTAGCAGTATTGCCTCTGGTTTCCTTTTCCCATTTGGGAAGGGGACGAGAGTAATGTCTAGGTCTGTGGTCTGAAGGGCTCAATTGGCATGATGTGTATGTTGCCAAAGTGACCTTAAAACCAGTGGCTTTATATTTTAAAGATATTTTCTATTTTAAAAAGATCATAATAGGTCTGGTGCTGTAGCTCAGTGGCAGAGCGCTTGCCTAGCATGCATCAGGCACTGGGTTCGATCCTCAGCATCACATAAAAATAAATAAAATAAAGGCATTCTGTCCATCTATAACTACAAAAAGAAATTAAAATCATAAATATGTTTAAAGAGATCCCTTTTCTTTGATTTCACTTCATATTATTATTATTTTTTAAATATTTATTGTTTAACTGTAGTTGGACATAATACCTTTATTTATTTATTTTTTTTAAAAGAGCGAGAGAGAATTTTAATATTTATTTTTTAGTTTTCGGTGGACACAACATCTTTGTTTGTTTGTGGTGCTGAGGATCGAACCCGGGCCGCACGCATGCCAGGCGAGCGCGCTACCGCTTGAGCCACATCCCCAGCCCCAATTTTATTTATTTTTATGTGGTGCTGAGGATCGAATCCAGGGCCTCTCACGTGCTAGGTGAGTGCTCTACCACTGAGCCCCAGCCCCAGCCCTTCATATTATTTTTAGTAGAAATGAAGATTGAATTTAGGGGTGCTATACTTCTGATCTATACTTCCCAGCCCTTTTTAATCTTTATTTTGAGACAGGGTCTCAATAAATTATCCAGGCTGGCCTTGAATTTATGATTCTTCTGCTTTAATCTTCCGAGTTGCTGGGATTAATAGGTGTGTTCCACTGTGCCCAGTTAAGGAGATCCTTTTTCAAATATTGCATTAGAGGTGTAAAACTTTAGCTTCAGTGTCAGTTGCTATCAGCCACTGCTCAAAATATGAGAGGGCAAACTGAGTACAGTGGCACATTCCTGTCATCTGAGTGATTTAGGAGGCTGAGGCAAGAGGATTACAAATTCAAGGCCAGTTTCAGCAACTTAGACCCTCAGCAACTTATGGAGACCCTGTCAATTATAAGTAAATAAATAAGTAAATAAATAAATAAATCTCCCCTGATTTCAATCCCCAGTATCAAAACAAAAAAACAAAATTTAAAAATCCCCCCAAAATGAGAGGGCTGCTAAACCATTCAGAACCACAGGCATATTAGCTTTCTGTTACTGTGACAAAATACCTGAGAAAAATCAACTTACAAGGAAGAATTTATGTTGGCTTATAGCTTCAGAGGTTTTTAGCCCATGATCACTTGGTCCTTTTGATTTGAGCCTGTGGCAAAGCAGCACATCATGGTGGGTGTACGTGATAGTGCAGAGCTCTCACTTCATGGCAGCTGGGAAGCAAAGAGAGGGGGAGGGATGGGGGTCCTCAATGACCTAACTTTCTAGTAGATCCCACCCAAGGGTTCCACCCCTCCTCACAGAACACATGGCCTATGGGAGATGTTAAGATCTAAACCATAACAACAGATGAATCTCCAAATTCTCTTTTGCAATGTCCTAATTTGAGGTTGACTCTAAGCTTCTTGAATGTTTTTTTCATGCTGGTTTTTTTTCCCCCTTTTCTAGAATATATCAGGTCTTGGGGTATGACAGACATTGCCATGGCTGACTCATGTGTACAGACTTTGCATTCTCTGTGTTTCTGCTAAGTATAAGGTTAGTATTGATGCTGGAAGAAACCTTATTTCTTGTCCCTTTATACCTCAAAGGAAGATGTGGGCTCCTTTTCTCGGGTTATATCCCCGCTTTAACTTTGGGTGCTGATTCCCCTTTTCCTTCCTAGCCACACGTATTGTAACAGTGGTCACTTTGTCTCTTCCACAGTAGATTTTTATTTTTTTATTTTTTGCAGTGTTGGGAATGGAATCCAGGGCCGTATTGCATGTTAGGCACACACTACCACTGAGCCACACCCCTAGTCCCACAGTGAATTCTTCTTCTTTTTTTTTTTTTTTTTTTTGGTGATGCTGGGGACCACTGAGCTACATCACCAGCCCTTTTTTATTTTGAGACAGTGTCTCACTAAGTTGCTTAGGGCCTCTTAAATTGCTGGGGCTGGACTTGAATTTGCTATCCTCCTGCTTCAGCCTCCTGAGCTGCTGGGATTACAGGTGTGTGCCACCACACCTGGCCCCACAGTGAATTCTTAAGCTACTGTTGTCCTTGGCCCTATTGTTGTGAATCCTTGTTTCAATTCAGACCACTCGGTTCCTGTGCCAGTAGACTGTGGCCTTCCCCTAGTGTGCCCTGGAGGCTCTCCTGTTTATGGATATCTCCACTTTCTCTGCCCACAGTTGTCATCTCTCCAGGACAACTCCTAAATAAATAATTTATCTAGCACATGCTAATTTGGTGCTTCCTGTGTGTAGATGCTGGGGATATAGCAGTTAGCGAGACCAAGTCTCCACTTTTAGGGACCTTTCATTTTATGGGGGAGCATATTCAAACACTGGGGTTCCTGGTATGAAAAGTGCTAGGACTTAACGCAGGGGAAGAGGAATGACGGAATGAAGGTGGGTGGCTGCATGGGTTGGGTAGGGAGGGCCCTGGGCGAGGACAGGCAGGTGGAGGCCCCATGGTGAGGAGTGACCCAGGCAGAGATCCTGGGGTGTTGGGGTCTACCCTCTGTGATAGTGCAGTTGGAATCTC
Organism: Spermophilus citellus; assembly: GCF_964194105.1. NCBI lineage: Eukaryota > Metazoa > Chordata > Mammalia > Rodentia > Sciuridae > Spermophilus > Spermophilus citellus. The sequence goes on along the minus strand of NC_138199.1, from coordinate 2,000,412 downwards.
TGTAGAACTCTCAGGCTTTTTAGCCAAGTGTCCTGTTGACTCCCAGATAGAGGATGCTGTCACCAGCTACCTCCCCTCCCTTCCCCTAGAGGACTGTTCCTACCCAGTTACCTACAGTCTGAATCTCCCAACTTTGCCCCCCCTCACACCCTCAGCAACCCAGGTAAGCTAATGTGACTTGCCAAGCCTTGGTTCATAACCACGCCCTGTCGGCCAGGGAATGAGGACTTGGGGAGGGCCTCTTCCCTCCATCTGCCGCTCTTCCTCTTCTAGTCTTCCATGTTACTTTCTTCAAGTCCCATGTCTCCCCACTAGCAGTCTGCTGGCCCTGCCTTGGAAATGTTTACTGTCTGCTGCCCTCCTCCCTGCGCAGCCTTTGGCCAAGGCCCCATTGATTCTTCCTCAGGGCAGTGGGGCCCCTCAACTGGCTCCCTCCCTTCCTCCCTGCTCCTAGATTCTCTTCTCTGCACACCAGCCTGAGGGAGCTTTTCCAGCTGTAGTTCAGATCTTCCCATGCCTCTCATCAGAGCCTACCAGATCTCTTCCAGTCTGAAAATACATTCTGGGGCCTATTTCTAGGGCCTCGAGGCCTAGAAGCCTGAAGTCTGCTTCCTGTAGCCTTGGCCCTCAGCTCTTGCTCCTCTTCAGAGCCGCTCAATCCGCAGGCACTGCCCCCATCTCTCCCTGGCGCCTTGTGGCGCCAGCCCCTCCCTGCACCCTGCTACCTTTAGGGGTTCCACTGTGTCCTCTGTAGCCTTGTGTGTGTGGGAATGAGTAGTGTTCCCTGTGTCCCCCTTGGAGGTGTGCTTCCCAGGGGCAGTCTCACAGCCCCCATCTCTTGCCTGGCCTGCTGGATCAAGAGCTTCTCCCCGGGTTCCTGGGTTGCTTTCTTTGTGTCGCTCTCGTGGTGTGACATTACACGTGTTGCTGCACTGGATGTCACTCCGGGGTATATATTTTCCCTGTGTGCTCTGCTGCCTCTCTGTGCAAGTGTTTACTCATGGTTTCCTCCTCTGACATAGCTCCCCAGGATGGGACCCTGTCTGTCCTGCTCTTGTCTCCTGTTCCTGAAGCAGTGTGGCACAGAGCGGGTGCTCAGCCTGTGCCAGCTGGGTGGTGACTTGCTTCTGTCCTTGTGGTCCTGGTGGTCCTGAGGCCCTGGGGAGGTTGTGATCTGAACAGGTGAAACCACCTGACACTGTCTCCATCCCCACAGGCTTCTGCCGATCTCTAAGGCACCATGAATGCCATCGTTGCCCTCTGTCACTTCTGCGAGCTCCATGGCCCCCGCACTCTCTTTTGCACGGAAGTTCTACACGCCCCTCTACCCCAGGGGGCCGCGAATGGGGACAGCCCAGGCCAAGGGGAACAAGCCGAGGAGGAAGAGGGCGGCATCCAGATGAGCAGCCGGGTCCGTGCCCACAGCCCAGCTGAGGGGGCCAGTGCGGAGTCCAGCAGCCCAGGGCCCAAAAAGTCAGACATGTGTGAGGCAAGTGTCTTTGAGGGGATGTTTTGCCTTCTGCTGGAGGTGGGAGGGAGGTACGGGAAGGAAAGGAGACTCTGAATCTGGAAAGCACAGGAGAGGCCTCAGGGACAGCCCAGCTTCATTACCTCTCTGCTGCATGAGCTCTCTGTAGCCCTGGCTCTTTCCCTTCACACCAGCTTTGGCTTTTTAACCCACTCTGTCAGCAGGCAGTTGTCCCCAGCTTAGCCTTTGCCTTTGTGTTCACACACTGCAGCTGTGCTAGGTTCGGATCTCCTCAGCCCAGCAGCCTCGGGGGTTTCCCGCTCTCAGGATCCTGGCACGCCTTACTGGGTCACTGTATGAGCTCTGGAGTGAAGTTGAAGTTCTCTCAGTGGGCCACATGGGAGGAGCTGGGCCAGGCCTGAAATCAGGTGGGGGTTGGACCTGCACTACAGTGGGAACAGCCTGTTTGATTCTCCTGAGAAGCAGATGGTCTGTAATTTCTGGAAACACCTGTGAGGGATCCAAAAGGGAGCAGAACTAGGGAGAACCTTCTGAGAGGAGTGTCGGATGGTTGCCAGGTCATTGGAGAGACCTTGAGCATTGGTTTCTGTGGCCTTGGAGCCCTGAACCTCTGAGAAGGGCTTGCCTCAGAGTCCTCATGTGCCCAGGGCTGGGGTGCATAGCCTCAGAACCACTCCCTGCAGTACGGTACTTTTTCAAGCTGCTGCATTAACTCTGAAGTCCTGCTTCTGCCCCATCACTGTGGGGCCCCTTGCCTGTGGCCAAGGCCCCTGCCAAGTATTTGTTCAGGACCAAGGACAAAAGCCTGGTAGAGGGACTAGTGGCAACACCTGAGAAAGTGGTATAGCTCTAGACCCTTGGTATCTTTGTTTCTTTTTTTTCCTCATGGTGCTGGGCATCACACATGCTATGCAAGTGCTCAAACCCCTGGCTCTGGACCTTTGGAGCAGCTACTTTGCATCTCAGCCTCAGTTTTTTCTTCTTTAAAATGGGGCTTCTTACTATAATCACCTCACGGGGTTCCTCTGTGGATGAGATAAAGCATGCAAAGCTCTTTTCATAATAACTGCTCCATGAATAATCAGTAAATACATTATTACTAGCCTCTGGCAACTTGTGGGAGCCCTGAATCCAGGCCTTCCTCCTTAGAATACATTTAAATGTTCAGATAAGAATAGATCTAGGAACTGGTTATTTTATGCATGTATGTATTTTACTGGGGATTGAACCCAGGGGCATTCTACCACACCTCCCCCTCCCCCTTTTTTAAATTTTTTTTTTAATTTTGAGACAGGGCTGAGGCTGGTCTTGAACTCACCATCCTCCTGCCTTAGCCTCCTGAGTAGCTGTGATTACAGGTGTGTTCCACCAGGCCTGGCAGGAGCCAGTTATCTTTCTACAAAAATAGATCACACTTTCTAAATCCAGATCTACGTATGAATAAGACAGTTTGTGGCCCACTTCTAACAGGTTTTCTTTTTCTTTTTTTGGATAGGGTTGCCGGTCACTTGCTGCTGGGCACCCAGGCTATATCAGCCATGATAAAGAGACCTCCATTAAGTACGTTAGTCACCAACACCCAAACCACCCCCAGCTCTTCAGCATTGTCCGCCAGGCCTGTGTGCGGAGCCTGAGCTGCGAGGTAAGCTCCAGGCAGACGTGGGGTTGTGGGGAAACTCACCCCTGCATGGGATCAGTGCCAGTTTGGGATCGGGAGATGGAAGGTGTTCTTCTTTGCTTTTCTGCGCTGACAGAAAGTATGGCTACGTTGGTTGCCTGGAACACCCAGAATATGTCCTGGTGGACTCTCCAGCCCCACCCCCCATTCTGGGGTTGGAACCCAGGCCCTCATGCATGCCTGTGCTTTAACACTGAGCTACATCGAGCCTCTTGGACTCCAGTTTCTAAATGGGTGCTGGCTTTTTACTTTAAGGTCTAAAATCCTAACATACAGATTGGGACATACTCCTAAGATACAAATGATTTCTAGGACCTATACTTCACTGTATCAAATGTCACCTTTTTTTACCATCTCAGTTATCACTCTACATTTCAGGGATCATCCAGTGCTACTTAGAACCTCCTCTTGGGTCCTAAGTATGGCTCCTGCTGTCTAGCTTGAGTCTTAGCTTCTATGTTTTTATCTGTCACAAAGAACTCATGATCCAGATACTAACCTTTCCTGGTGCTGTGTCCACCCCGTCAGACCCTCTGAGCCCTGTTGATTCTCACTGTTCTTGTATACCTGCCTGCAGCTGTTCCCCTCTTTTAATTCCATGCTGCACATCGGTCAGTAGGCAGACAGGCCGTGTGCTTGAATTATATGTAAAGTAAGAATAAGTGTGTCATGCAGAAGGGACTGGAGGACTCTGAGAATTGAGGGTGCAGATTTAACTGGACGGACTGCAGTTTTGACCTGCCAACTCTTCAGTCTACTCCTGATGAGCAGTGGCAGGGGTAGAAGGAATATTGGTACAGGAGTTACATATTTCAAGGGGAAAACAGTAGCAAACCTAGGCACCTTGGCACTCCATGGTCACCAGTGTTACCTCCAGAAAGTTTGTGGGACCTGGGGTGTGGCTCAGTGATAGAGCATGTGCTTAGTCCCCCCACACCAGAAAAGGAAAAGTAAGTTTGCACACAAGAGTAGATGACTGCTGGGCTTTCCATTCTCTGTCTGCTCCTGCTTTGCTGTTACTGGCTGACTTATGCCAAAAGAAAGGTCTAAGGAGGGGCTGGGGGCGTAGCTTAATGCACTTGTCTAGCTCGTGGGCAGCCTGGGTTTGACCTGTAGAGATCTGAGGAGGTGGCTTTGACCTGGTGTTCCTAGAGCAAGGAGGGGACATCCCTCCAGTTGCTGTGGTTTCTTCCAGGTGTGCCCTGGCCGGGAAGGGCCCATTTTCTTTGGGGACGAGCAGCATGGTTTTGTGTTCAGCCACACCTTCTTCATCAAGGACAGCCTGGCCAGGGGCTTCCAGCGCTGGTACAGCATCATTGCCATCATGATGGACCGGATTTACCTCATCAACTCCTGGCCCTTCCTGCTGGGGAAGATCCGTGGGGTCATAGATGAGCTCCAGGGCAAGGCCCTCAAGGTGTGTCTGAGAGGGAAGGGGCGGGGATGGCACTGCTGTGGTCGCTGAGAGCCCAGGCAGGTGTCCCCTTGGCCTGCTCCACTGCATACCCAAGTGTGGTCTCTTGGCTTCTGATTCGGGCATGTGTGTGCCTCCTGGCCCTCCCACCTGCTTTTCTGGCCCCTCCTACTCTGCTGTCCTGGGTCTCCTTGGTTCTGGCTTCCTCCCTGTTGTCTCTGCCTCCTCTGCCCAACATGTCAGAGACTATGCCTTCGTCCTATCCCGAACCCCCAGGAGCCAGTGGCTGGATAGGAGAAAGGATGGAGGAATTCTGTGCCAGCCCCTGTCCTCTGGAGGTGCAGCCATTCTGTGTCAGAATGTCAGGCTGCTGACGTATCCTAGGCTCCGTGTCCGGAGAGCAGAGTGGGACGTCTGGGGGAACACCTGTGGTGGCTGTTGCGAATGAGCAGGTTCTGGCTGTTGACTGGTTATGAAAGAGGCTGCCCTGTCCCTTCACATTCCAGGTGTTTGAGGCGGAGCAGTTTGGATGCCCGCAGCGAGCCCAGAGGATGAACACAGCATTCACACCTTTCCTGCACCAGCGGAACGGCAATGCTGCCCGCTCGCTGACTTCCTTGACCAGCGATGACAACCTGTGGGCCTGTCTTCACACGTCCTTTGCCTGGTAATGTAGAGTCGAGGGTTTCTGGCAGCTCTTAGAATAGGAGAAGTTACCATGTTTAGGTGATCTGTGGTTGGGGAGAGTGATCCTGGCTGGGTTGCACAGCAGCCTTCAGGTAGAGTTGGGTCCTGTGTGCGTAGGACTGTGGAATCCTTGTTCTCTGGGCATCTCCCCACTGGTGTGTGGAAAACACATTTAGGTGGACCTCACTTTCCAATCATACAAAGAAATATTTCTATAAAAAAGTTAGTGATCCCCTCCCTTTAAAAAAAAGTGCATGTCTGCAATCCCAGCAACTCAGGAGGCTGAGGCAGGAGGACACAGGTTCTAGACCAGCCTCGGCAACTTAGCAAGGCCCTAAGCAATTTAGGCAGACCCTGTCTCAAAATAAAAGACTGGGGGTGTAGTTCAGTAGGAAAAGCCCCTGGATTCAATCCTCAGTACCAAAGAGTAAAAACAAAAACCTAAAGCAACTTTTATCTTACATAGCTCCTGTGGATTAAGAAGTTAGGAGTTGCTGGGGTTGTGGCTCAGTGGTAGAGCGCTTGCCTAGCATGTGAGGCCCTGGGTCCATCCCAGCACTACATAAAACTAAATAAACAAAGGTATTGTGTCCATCTACAATTTAAAATATTTATTTAAAAAAAAAGTAGTAGTTAGAAGTAACTTAGCTGGGTGCTTCTGGCCCCGGTCTTCTTGGCTGGAGCTGCAGTCTGCTGAGGGGCCACTGGAGGCCCTGGAGGGGCCACTTCCAAAGTGTCCCTGAAGGGGCAGTGAGTACGTGCTGGCTCTGGGAAGGGGGCCTCGGATCCTCTCCATGTGGATATGCCGCTGGCATCCCCAGAGTGACTGGTCGGGGATGGTGGGGTATGCCTGGGCTTGGCGGGTACACACTGCCCCTTCTGGCACTGTTAGAAGTGTGCCCTGTCATTAAACCCAGACCTGGCAAGGTGAGGGATTAACGTCTTGAATGGAGGCGTGTCAGTGAGTTTTGTGGACATAATAGTTTTGTGGAACCAGACTGTTCCCTGGCCACAGGTGGTATCTGTTCCTTCCACTGCAGAATATACTCACTCCTTGTAAAGACCCCCCATCGGTACTTATTTCTGTTCAGAGTCAGTTTGAAGCTCTGAGTCAAGGATCCTTGTGTAAATTTGTGCTGGTGTGGATGAGGCTTCTGGGGTGCAGCTTCCAAGGTCCTGTAAACTAAAGGGGAAAAGTATTGGTCCACCCACCTGACATACAGTCCTTCCTGTGTTTAAGAAAAAAATTGGCAAGTGAAAATTCATATATTTATGGCCTGCATTGTGTTCTGATACAGGGTCATGTGTCACATAAAGACATTTCAGTCAGTAGTGGACATAAAATCGTGCTCCTGTAGATTGTCACCTGATGACATCATAGCTGTCTCCGTTTGCACAGGCACACTTTATGGTGTTCATATAAGGATGAGGTCACCGAGTGATGCACACTGCCCTGTTAAGTGATGGGTCTCTGTCGTATGATGGCTAAGTCACACTTGAGACATGCATTTCCTTTTTGTTTGTGATGCGAACACTTAGACTCTATTCTTTTAGCTTCCTCTTATATTTTAAAAAATCAGTTTTTATTCAAGAGATTTTATACAGATGCAAAGTAAAAGAAATAATGCAGTGAACCTGCCCCCTCGGCTATTGACTTTGACATTTCCTTCTCTCCTCTCATTTTTCATATTATCTTTTTTTTTTTTTTTTTTTTGGTGGGAGAGTGCTGGGGATTGAACCCAGGCCCTTGTGCATGCAAGGCAAGCACTTTACCCTCTGAGATATGTCCCCAGCCCTCATATTATCTTTTAAACCAACAAAAGTGATGTCATTTCAACTATGAATATAACCACAATACCAATACCCTGTCTAACAACACTGACTCGTTTCTTGGTGTCATCCAGGGTATCATCCAGGTTCAGTGTTCCCTTGTGTCTCAGAGGTGACTTTTGAGGCAGGATCTGAACAAAGGGTTCCTCTGACCAGCACCCACCCCCATTTTCCTCGTGCCCTTAATTGATTAATTATATTTGAGGTAGTGGGGATTGAATCTCACTCTACCACTGAGCTCTATCCGGCTCTTTATTTTGAGACAGGGTCTCGGTAAGGTGCTGAGGTTGGCCTGGATTGAACCCAGGGATGCATGACCACTGAGCCACATCTCCAGCCGCCACCTTTTTTTTTTTTTTTTTTTTTTTTTAATATTTTATCTAGAGATAGGTCTCAGTTGCTTAGTCCTCACTAAGTTGCTGAAGCTAGCTTTGGGCTTGCGATCCTCCTGCCTCAGCCTCCCAGGCTGCTGGGATCCTAGGCGCCCATGACACCTGGCTCCCATGCCCTTTGATGGACCTCAGCCGGTCGTGTCCAGGAGCATAGCCTGCATCCTAGACAGGGCCTGGCATGTCCTTGCAGTAGCGTCCAGCAGGATTTTTCTCATTTTTTTGGACCCAGGGGTCTCCCTTTGTTGCCCAGGCCAGTCTCCAGTCCTGGGCTCAAGTGACCCTCCACCGAGTCTAGAGTCTGGGCCTGCAGTGTGCACCACCACACCAGGCTAGCCTTTCCTTTAGACCCATATTTTCTGTGAACAGGTAGTTGGATCAAGGGGCTCAATGAACTTTGGTCCCAGTGTTTCCTTCAGCAAGAGTACATCATAGCTGGCGCTGTGTTCTCCAGGCTCCTGAAAGCATGTGGCAGCCGGCTGACGGAGAAGCTCCTGGAGGGTGCACCAACAGAGGACACCTTGGTTCAGATGGAGAAGCTTGCTGGTGAGGCTGGGTGCTGCTGCGTGGGCCCGTTGCTGATGGTGGCTGTGGGAGCCGCTGGCTCCTGGCCATCTGGTGGGAGGAGCTGGTGAAAGGAGGCCCGGCTCTGAGGAGGCCAGAGGTTGATCTTGGTGTTTTGGTTGTGATTTTCTGTCGCCTTTTCCTTGATGGTGTCTTGAAAGAATCTGTTTCCCAGGGAGGGCTGCCTGTAGACAGCTACTGACTGGCTGCTCTCCTCCCGCTGTTTATGACAGCCAGGTCCTTGGCCTTGTAGATAGTGTTTTATTCCCTGCTCAGACCACTGTTGTTTCAGTGGGACCCATGTTTCCCCAGCCTCCCAGGTGTCTGGTCTTCCCCAGGTTCATGATTGGACCCTTCACGTGTGGGGCTCAGGGTCCTGGGTATCTGACTTCCTGGGACCTGCGTGTGCCCCAGCTTGGGATCACAGGTATGCATCCTGGCTGAGTTTCCTGCCAGAGCTGGTTTGATTTCTGGTGGTCTGGGTCCACCATTCTCACAGCCATGGGTGGGAGAGTGGACTGTGATGTGTGTCACACGTGGTTTGTTACTGTTGATGCTTCCTGTGCTTCAGGTTACACACGATAAGCTTTCTGAATTGCTGGAGCTCTTGGGAGGTTTCCCCAGTAGTCACGCACTTGACCTGTACAATAACTCTCCCAAGTGGAGAGATTCAGGAGTGAGGTCTCCACGAGAGCAGAAGAGGCTCAGAAAAGATGGAACCTCACAGTGTGGCCTTAACAGGCCTGTAGATCACCTGGTCCTAGAACTGTTTGTTACTGCTGTGGATCAAAGACTCGCAGGCTGGTGCATACCAGAAGGCTTGTTGCTGGCACAGAGAAAACAGGTCTGCTGAATCTCTTAGGAGAGCCTGACAGGCATGCAGGGCTCTGTGTCATGGTTTGGGTCACACAGGAACTGGGCACACTTAGGAGTCAGCCCTGGCTTCAAATCCTGGTTCTGCTCCTCCTGTGCACTCTTGCCTTTGAGTCTCACGTGATCGACCCATAGATGTGATTGTGCGGATTGGCTGAAGGGCCATTTGTGTCATATCTGTGAGGCAGGGATGGGAGTGGCTGGGAAGACTGAGCATAATGTGCGGAGCTGGCGGAGGGTCTGCTCAGGGACCAGCCCTCAGCGCTTCCATCATTGGTTGCATTTTTCCTACCAGCAGGGAGCAGCTCAGGGCCTTTCAGTAAGTGCTTCTGAAACTCGGTGTGACCCTGGGCCAGGTGGGCTGTGGCCGAGTCCTTCCTGCCCTCCCAGCCAGTAGCCACACGACGGCTGGTGGAGTGGCCAGGAGATGCCTGGACTGCGGTGGTCGCCGAGTGAGGCAGTGTGTCTCATGACTGTCCTTGCCGTCTGTTGTGCAGACTTAGAAGAGGAGTCGGAAGGCTGGGACAACTCTGGGGCCGAGGAGGAGGAGAAAGGCCCTGTGCTGCCAGAGGGCACCGAGGGCCGGGAGCTGGCCAAGTGCCCCACCGGTGCCTCCTCACTCTCAGACTGCGGGAACTGGCAGTCCCGAAAGCTGTCAGTGTTCAAGTCTCTCCGGCACATGAGACAGGTAAGCAGCAGATGTTCCAGCTCCAGTCGGAAACTCAGGAGAAGAGCCCAGCCTTGTCTGTCCCGCACACTCTGTCCTCTGGGCCTGGCTTTCCTGCTCAGCAGGGGTGACTAGGAGCCTTCTCTGTGGGTGACTGAGGGCCCAGTGGGCATTGGGATGTACTAGCCACAGGACCAGTGCTCACCTTTCCGGGTGGTTGGCTCCCTGTGGCTCTCTGATCTTGTCATTGTAGAATCTCGTAAAGAGATGACTAGCACGATTATTGGTTTACATGAAGCCTAGACTCTTTGTAGCTTGAAAATGATGATCATTCTTAGAAAAAAATTGGAACTAACATAAATATACAGCTATGATACTTATTGGTGTGTCCAGACAACAGCATGTTGTGAAGTCCAGAAGGCACCTTGTGTGTCACACTTAAGACAAAACAGTAACACACTAGATCAACTCTCAAATTGGGTCAGATGGGAGCAGAATATTGTTCAGTGAAGAGGGTAGGTTGTCACCTTTTTACGTTTTTCTGTGTTTTTATAATGATCATTGATCTTATCAGAAGAGAAATCTTTCTGTTTTGGAAAATGGAATGAAAAGAGTGTTTAATGGCTGATGCCCCCTGGGGCTTCTGTTTAAAAATGCCCATCTGTCTCTTCCCCCACCCCACCCTGTGTTTGGCAGGAGTTGGTTGTTTACTTGGATAAGGGAAGGGATCTTGGATCCCACTGCAGGTGGGAGTACTGAGGCTACAGGGTTGGTAAAGTGTGGTGTCGTAGAGACTGTTTTGTTTTGTTTTGTTTCAAAGTCTAGTTTGTCTTCTCAGAAGCCATAAGACAGTTGAGCTCCTGTAAAATGTCCGTGTTATGGGAGTTGATAAAAGTGGGGCGGGAGAGGGATTTTTGGGGATTAAAGAGTAAAGACAGGACAACCAAAAGCAGTCTTGATCCTCTGTTGGCGTCTAGATGAAAAGAATCGCAGCTGCAAAGAATATGGTCGGGGCAGAGGCTGTAGCTCAGGGTAAAGTGCTTGCCTCGCCGATGTGAGGCACTGGGTTCTATCCTCGGCACCTCATAAAAATAAATAAAGATACTGTGTGTTCATCCACAACTAAATCAACATTAAAAGAAAAGAATATGGTTAGGAGGCTGATCTCATGTGGTGGCTGACCATTGGGTGCTCCTGGTTGTAGTGTGATCTGGCTTGTGGAGGTGAAGCCCTGGGTCTTCCTGGGTGCCGATGTGTTGTGGTGCTTGTGACTCATTTCCAAGTGGCTCGGCACAGTGTGCTTATAGAGGGAAAGAAACTGTCGTAAAAAGTTCACACCTTTTTGCTTCAAATGTTTAAAAATAAAATTGGGAGAAATATCTTAAGGTGCAAGAGCTTTGGAATCTTGCTTTTAGGTGCAAATGTGGGACTTCCCCATCCCTCATCCCTTAGGCCACCCAGCCTCCTCGAGCAGGAAAGTGGCTGTCTCTCCCCTCCCCCACACCCTCCTTTGCTATACAGAGAAAGTTTGTCAACAACTGAAAAAAGTAACTCTCCTCAGAAGGAGAGAGAAGCTCCTTCTGTTCGTGTGGGGAGAGCACTGCATGATGTGTTTCAGGTCCTGGGTGCCCCCTATTTCCGCATGTTGGCCTGGCACGTCCTCATGGGGAACCAGGTGATCTGGAAAAGCAGAGACGTGGACTTGGTCCAGTCAGCGTTCGAAGTACTTCGGGTAAGAACATCTTTTTTCCTTTTACATGATGGGTGTATTGGCCTTGGGTGTGACTTCAGGTGTCCCCATCACCGTGAATGTTGCTCAGCGTAAAGCCTTGGGAGTCGTTCATACCTCAATCCAACACCAGTGCTCTCTGTTCACTGTGAAAGATGGCAGGCATTGACATTTTTATGTCCAGTGGAAGGAGTCTGGGCTGTCCTGACAGAGTGGTAGTTATCTCCTCTACCTCTCCCAACCCCTGTGGCCCCTCTGAGAAGCAATGGGGGTTAGCACCGTGCTGCCACCATGCCACCTCTGCACAGGTGTTCACGAGCCGAGCGGGTTGGGCGTGCACACAGGTGCATCCTTGGACAGTGTGCATGCCTACTGACCACCTGAGCTGTGGGTGCAGAAGTGAATATGACCTGTCTCCAAAAGGAGTGGGGAGAGACACACACCCCAGAAGGTAGACTGTCCTAGGCATTCACACCACAGAGCAAGGAGCTGCATAAGTCAGTGTGTGGCAATGGCCAGGATAGGGGTTAGGAGCCTTTGGGAGATACCCTGTGGCCTGAGGGCCTCGGGGACACCTGGGTAGTGAGCTTTGGCTGCAGAGGGCCTGTGGGTTTGGGTAGTGGAGACAGGAGGGCGAAGGGGACCCTGGGCTTGTGGGTTGTGAGTCTCGCTGTCTCCGCAGACCATGCTGCCCGTGGGCTGTGTCCGCATCATCCCGTACAGCAGCCAGTACGAGGAAGCTTACCGGTGCAACTTCCTGGGGCTCAGCCCGCATGTCCAGATCCCTGCCCATGTGCTGGCTTCAGGTACAGGGGCCACCTGGGGGTGTGCCCTTCCCCCTGCTGCTCCCACACCTTGGACTAGAGATACAACTGAATCTCAGTCACGTGTTTGAGGATGTCCCCTGCTTTCTTCAGAGGCAGGAGGACCCATATGTAGGACCAGCTTTCCCAGTGACCTTGAACTTCTGTTTTCTGTCTTTAAAGTGATTGAAAGTGGGCCTGATGACCAGTGGTGGGAGCGGCTCTCCTAGGTTATGGTTCTCATTGGAAGCAGGTCCCAGACCTGGGGTGGAGGGTGGTGTCTACCCAGGACGGCAGAGCCAGGAATCCAGGGTGGTCATCCTGAAGAGTTGGTGCCCACGGGATCCGGGGACCTTCCGGGGGCTCAATCCTGCCTCTCTGTCACCGTGCTGCCATGCTTCCTTGTCCTCTCCAGTGCTGTCCCCCCGATGAAGTCCTCCGTGCCCTTCGTAGTACACCTGGGCTCCCTGGTTTCCCCACCCTCACTGACGAGCAGAGAGCCAGGAAACTGTTTGTCCTTGGCTGGGGGGTGTGCAGGAGTCAGCTTGGGGCAGATCTTGGCCTTGTGGACAAGTCAGGGACTTCTCAGCATGTCTGACAGGCAGTTGCTGTACTCCCAGGCTGAATGGAGGATGCCTGGCATTTGCTCCATAGCCCCAAGCCAACCCGAGTCCTGAGGTCCCAGGGGGCAGCACAGGAGTCACCTTCAGATATGAGCTTGAAATTCTCCACAACCATTAACTGTGACCTTGGGCCTGTTTCTGAACCTCTGTTTCAGTTTCCCTTGCAGTGGAGTAATACTGAGCCACCTCAGGACTCCTCAGGATGAAGTGAATCAATGAGTGCGATTTATGATTATGTAATGTAAAAAGATAATCCGTTTAAACAAGGCAAAAGTCGACCTTAACTCTGTTCACAAGAGGTTTTATTGGCCTGCCCTCTCCTCCTGGCCCTGCATTGGGGTGGAGCTGCTGTGGAGTGGCAGGAGGGGTGGGCCTGCCAGGGAGAGACTGCAGCGCCTCCCAGGAAGTGTGTTTTGCATTGCCACAGAGTTCGCGGTCATCGTGGAGGTGCACACAGCCACGCGCTCCATGCTCCACCCAGTAGGGTGTGAGGACGACCAGTCCCTCAGCAAGTACGAGTTCGTGGTGACCAGTGGGAGCCCCGTGGCTGCCGACCGAGGTGGGTGCTGCTGCTGGGCTGCTTCCGTCGGGGGTGGCTGCGGCCTGCCTCTGGTGGCAGTGCTGACGCCCTCTGTGCCCCGCCTGCAGTCGGCCCCACCATCCTGAACAAGATTGAAGCAGCGCTGACCAACCAGAACCTGTCTGTGGATGTGGTGGACCAGTGCCTCGTCTGCCTCAAGGAGGAATGGATGAAGTAAGCGCTGGCCGTGGCCGCCATCGCCCTCAAGGCTCCTGACCACGGGGGGGGGGGGGGGGGGGCGGGTGACCTCTGCTGAGGAAAAGTAGGTGCTGTTTCCCAAAGGAGGCCAGGCTGTGGCCGCTGAGGAGCCGCCCAGAGTCGAGGGCAGTGCAGCGTCCAGACCCAGCCCTGCCCCTCTCGAGCCCTGCCCCGGGCCCACTTCTCTGTGGGGTGGCTCCTCTCTCCCAAGAGCTGTTGAGGGTTAAGGAGGGATGCCGAGTATGCAGAAGAGACTCATAACTGAAGTTCTCTTCTGCTGCTACTTAATTCTTAAAATCTGACGGTCAGGGGTGGGTGTGTGTGTGTGTGTGTGTGTGTGTGTGTGTTTGCAGTGCTGGGGATGAAATTTGGGGCCTCCTACATGCTAGGCAGGTGCTCTGCCACTAAGCTACATCTACCCTACCTAGCCTGTTCCCCTTGTTAAAAAAAGAAAGAAAGTAAGTTACTGTGTTTCCTCTTGCCTTGACTTTTCGGGGGGTTACCAGAGATTGAACTCAGGGGCTGTATTGTATTTTGTTGAGAGACAGGGTCTTGCTCAGTCCTCTTGCCCCAGCCTCCCAAGCCCCTGGGATCACCGGCGAGGCTGGTGATTGCCACGCTGCTGAGGCTGGCCTCGAGATCCCAGCTCTGGCGGTCCTCCTGCCTTGGTCTCCCGAGTGGCTCAGGAGCACACCACTGCCTGGCTTCCTCGCTGCTCCCTGGGTCTGGGACCCCAGGGTGCAGGTGCCTCTGCTGCCTGCTGAGTTGGCTCCTCCAAGCGTGGGAGCCCAGCTGGGCCGTAGGGCTCTTGTTGGTCCTGCAGCTGTTCAGGCCCCACGAACAGAGCGCCGATTCTTGAGCTGTGAGTCTGAGTGTCTGCTTTTTGTTTTCTGCAGCAAAGTTAAGGTCCTCTTTAAATTCACCAAGGTGGACAGTCGCCCCAAGGAGGACACACAGAAGCTCCTGAGCGTCCTCGGTGCCTCCGAGGAGGACAACGTCAAGCTGCTGAAGTTCTGGATGACAGGCTTGAGCAAGACGTACAAGTCACACCTCATGTCCACGGTCCGCAGCCCCACGGCCTCAGAGTCCCGTAACTGACCTCGTGGGAGTGGGTCTCCATGTGCTCCTTCTGGAAGATGGTGCCTGTGCGTGGACCGACCTCCAGCTCCCGAGAGGAGGGACTGCGCTGAGTTTCTAGACGCTGAGGTGGAGCCGCGTCCTGGCAGGGCGTGGGGGCTGCGGGGCCCTGCCCTCTGTGTGGGCCCCTCCCACAGCCGTCGTCTCCCCTGAAGAAGGCAGTGGAGACGCGGGGACCACCGGCCTTTGGCACTGTGCGCCCGCAAGGGACGCTGTCAGGAGGACTCGCGCCTGTGCCTCTGGATGAGGAGGTCTCGGGCTGGCAGGAGGAACATGGTGGGCCAGCCAGCTCTGGCGGTCAGCTGCCATCGGTGTCCTCCCTGGGGTCAGCAGCGCACCTTTCCATCTTGACGTGGCAGCCGTCCCTGGGACCTGTGAGTGAGCTGCCTTCTGCTCCATTTGGGAACAGTCAGTACTGGTGCCAGTCTGGGTCAGGTTTGAGCCGGGGCCCTGGACGCGCTTTAGGAGTGGAGGACACCTTCCTCGTCTCTGATCCGCTGGGGTTCGTGTTCTGGGGTTGTCCCTGCTCCTCTACGGGCACGTTCCCCTGCGGCCACCTGTGGGGATGACTGTCCAGACGTGAGGCTCTGTGAAGTGTCTCATCGCAGTCGACTGGCCCAGCCCACTGGGACGGTGAGACCCGCCTCGGCTTTATTCTGCGTCACTTTCCCTTGTCGTTGCTTTCAGCTAGTGAATGTGGCTGCAGGTGACTGTTTCCGGAGTCTACGGCAGCTTCATGTCCCACCGTAGCACTTTCAGGGGATCCGTAGGTTGGAAGGACTTTACAGCAGTTTTCCTGATCTGTTTATAATGTTTTGTGTTCATTTAATTTATATTTAACTTGAAGACTTAAGTTTATTGGACTAGGTCTCTGCATGAGGCCACAACATTGAAACACAATAAATAATGTATTTTTGTAAACTGTTGCCTACATGGTTTTATTGGTAAAATAACAGCTGATGTTCACTTGTGCTCAGCACAGGCAGTAGTGTAGTGTGTCCCGGATGAGACAAGAGCTAGGACGCGGGTGGTTAGGCAGCTCTGTGCTGTGATCATAACACTGTTCTCACGGAGACTCAGGTGGCTACAGTGTCACGACGTGGGGTGATCCTGGGGGACCACCATTGTATCTGTTGACCAGCATTGACTGAAGTGTTGCTGCATGGCATGTGACCATGTCACGGTTCAGGTGACACCCATGAGTGGTCAGTTCTTGGGCCTGTGAAGGTCTAAGCTTCAGTGATCTTGGACAGTCTTCTCAGGTGAGTCGTGGAGCTGATGAGGAGGAAGGTCATGGAGTGTCGATGCCTTGTGCACCTAGCATTTTCTCCAACTTTGGGAAACGGCTCAGCCCCGAGGATGTTGGCAGGTGTCTCCATTTGAGAGGAGGCACGGGATGGAACAGACCCGCCTGACGGCGGCAGCCCTGCACACTGAGGTCCACTTGGAGCACCTTGGGAATGGGAGGCTCAAGGTGATGCAGGGAGAGGTGACTGCCCGCTCTTCTTGCATCTCTGGGTGTGAATTTCTGTATTTTTCCAGTGTCCTTGGGAATAGCAGCCTTTTTTCAAATGACGTCTGTGCCAGTTTTCTGCCAGTCTCGTGGCTGAGTCCATCTGGCTCAGTAGGAACTGGACATAAATGAGCTCTACATCAGTCTCACAGGAGGGAAGGAGGGGTGTAAATTTCCAATATGATAAAACTTACTGCAGGAGTGGGTACAGAGGAGGCCCGTGCCACACGCCTGTAATCCCAGCAACCCAGGAGGCCAAGGCAAGGGTGTCGCAGGTTTGAGCCAGGCTGGACAACACAGCAAGACCCTGCACCAAAATACAAAATAAAAGGGGCTGAGGGTGTAGCAGTGATAAGAGCACCCCTGGGTTCAAGCCCAAGTACAGAAAAAAAACCCCAACAGTCCAGGCCTTGAGCCTTCCCTTGGGTTCCCGTTATGATGTGTGAGATACCAACCCTCTATTCCCTAGTCACCTTGGAGGTCCCAGGAACAGGCGATCTGGGGCACTGATTCACAGTCCCGGGCAATCAGTGCTGCTGTTTGTCTGTATGGTCTGACCCATCTGAAACCCATGTTGAAATTGGGTTGTCATTGTGGTGATGTGAGCAGGCAGGGTTTGCTGCAGTTTGGGTCATGAATGTCCCCCCAAGGTCCATGTGTTCAAGTCTTGGTCCCGATGGTGTGATGTTGGGAGATGCTGAAACCTTTAAGAGGTGGGGTCTCGGGAGGTCATTAGGTCATGGGTGGGGGGGCATGTCCTTGAAGGGGATCATGGGGCCCAGCCTCCTCCTCGCTCCTTTGGCTCCCTGGGCAGGATGAGCAGTTTTGTTCCACCACACACGTGATGTGCTGCCTTGCCACAGTTCAAAGCAGGGCAACCGATCATGAACTGGAACCTCCCAAACTGTGAATCATAATAAACCTTTTCTACCTGTTGATTATCTCAGGCATTTTATTATAGTAACAGAAAGCTGACCAACAGAAATGGATGAGGTCATTGGGTGGCTGACAGGGATGCCTTTCTGGAAGCAGTGAGAGTTCTTAGGAAGCAGATCATTACAAAAGCAGGTTTGGCTTCCTCAGCCTCTTGCTTCTTCCTCCACATCTCCATCATGTCATGAGGCAGTATGAAAGCCTGGACTTCAGCCATGTTCCTGGACTTCCCAGCCTCTGGAATGGTGAGCTCTAAATAAGCAAATAAGTAAATAAAATAAAAACTCTTTTTCCATAAATCAGTCTCAGTCTCAGTATTCTCCTATAGCTACAGAACATGGTCTACGAAAATCACTCAAGCATCTTTCCTGGATATATCCATTCGTGATTCTTCAGATTCTATGCCAAGGAGTAAGTCTCAATGACATATTAGTGACATCTAACATCTCTCTTTTTTTTGGTACCAGGGATTGAAGCTAGGGGTGCTCTACCACTGGTCCGCATCCCCAGACCTTGTTATTTTCAGACAGTTGCTTAGGGTCTCCCTAAGTTGCTGGGACCCTTGAGCCCCCTCCTCCTGAGTCACTGGGATCACAGACGGGTGCCACGGCATCTGGCTTCACATCTCCTGAGTCCCTGCCCAACTCTGGCTCTCTATTTGGACCATAGACTTAAACACTGGGAGAGAGTGCTGTGTGCTCTCCAGGTGGCTTCCCCTGATGTCAGCACGGTGCAAAACCACGGTGCAGTCATCAAACCAGGAATTCGGCTCAGTTTCCCCAGGCTCCTCCCAGGGTTCTTTTCCTGTTCCCTGTCACATCTCCTTGTCCTCCTGGCACATCAGCTTTCACCTTCATCATTGTGAGCTGCTTTTTTTGCCTCTGGTGACATTCCTGGTCCTGGTCTGTCTACCTGATGCCACCCAGCCGGCTGGGCACTCGTGGTTGCTCTCTGCATGGCGTGGCATTGTCCCTCCTGCTACTGGTGTCTTTGACTCGAGGGGGACAGCACGTGTGAATCAGGCCCTGCCAGGATGAAAGATCCTGACAATCTCTCTATTTTGATTTGGAGCTCTCAGTGTGTCTGCATTTAATTAAAAAAAAAGTTTTTTTTAATTGGGGAAACATAAGATTTGATATCTTAACCATTTTAATGAACAATTTAGTGGCATTACATTGATAATGTGTCTCATGTCTTTCTGTTCCTTTCTCTGTCCACCTCTTTGTTGAGCAAATATTCTATAAGTGTGTGGTTTTAATTTATGAATTTTTTTAACATTTATTCTTTAGGGTAGATGGACACAACACAATGCCTTCATTTTTATGTGGTGCTGAGGATTGAACCCGGGTTCCACCCGTGCTAGGGGAGCGCTCTACTGCTGAGCCACAATCCCAGCCCATTAATCTCTGAATTTTAAGCCATTTTTAAAAAGTATGTTTTAGTGGTTGCTCCGGAGGTCACAGCCTGTGTCTTCAGTTTACCACCATCTAGTTCAGGCTGATGCTGACTGTGGTGGTCCGGAGACGGTTGGAGTGCGGGATGGTCGGAGCTTGGTCCTCAGTGTGGACAGGTCGGGAGGTGATGGGCCCTTTAAGAGGTGGGGCCTAGTGAGTGGTCACTACTGGCCCTTTCTGTCTCTGGTTTTCCCTGTGATCTCTCCTTCTGGCACCTGCTCCCACCATGATGCCGTTCACCGTCAGCCAGGGGGCCTTACCAGAGCCAGCACCATACTGTGGACCCCCAAATCGTGAGCTAAATAGACTTCTTCTCACCTACCATCACAGTCACAGAGAACAGACTAGAACACTGACTTAATTCTGGAAAATACAGCAGTTTTGCTTCAATATGTCCCCAGTTCCTCTTCCCTGCTTTCTGTGATTCATATATATATATGACATGTGTAATGTGTTCATACATGCGTATATTATGTCTACATACGTTGACCCAACAACATAGTTGCATTGTTAAGCCAGTTACATGTTCTAAGGAAATGAAGAGAAGAAGAGATAACACACACACTGTAAAATCTCGCCTTTCCTCCTTGATAAACACTGATCAGACTCCGTCCTCAGCCGGAAGGAGTTTGATTGGTGTTTCTTGTCTGCCACCAACACATCCTTTTTGATCTGGGAGTATCTTTATTTCCTCTTCATTTCTGAAGCCCAGTTTGCTGGATTTGGGATTCTTGGTTGGTCTTGTTTTCCTTTCGGCACTTAGTGCCATTCCCCTGACACGGGCCTCTGTGTTTCGGGTAACTAGTCCAATGTGCGCTGTGGCTGTCAGACTCCTCGGGCATGAGCTGCTGTCTCCCGCACATTCAAGGCCTTCTGCCCCTGGACCAGCATCTGAGCTGGTGGATCTAGGTGTTCTTCCCGTTGTGTTCATCCTACTTGGAGTTTGGTTCAATTTATAGGTTAACGTTTTTTCTCAAATTGGGAAGTTTTCAGCCATTATTTCTGCAAATACTCGGTCTGCCCTTTCCTCTCCAGTGACCCCTCTTACGTGCATGATGGGTCCTTACACCCCTGTTCCTACAGGTCCTGTCCTGCAGACATTTTCTGTTCTTCAGGTTGGTTAATTTCTATTGAATTGATCAAGGCTTGATGCTGGTGCTTAGCTGATGTCCACTGGTGGCGCCTAGACTGTCTTCGTATTTTGGTGATGGTAAAAGTGCTGTGGTAAATGTGAGGTGCAGGGGATGACCGTGAGGGGTGATTTCATTTACTTTTGGTACAGATGGTCCCTGACTCTTTGAGGCTGTGAGAGCTATTCATACCTCCATTCCATTTTCCACATCAGTAGAGGATTCAGTAACTCCATGAGGTACTCAGTGCTTCATGACAAAGCAGGCCTGTTGGAGTCTCTTGTCAAAGTGCAGCTAACGAAACTGTTTTGGCGTGTTTAAGGTAGGTGAGGTTGATACATTTCACCTTGGGCTATTTTCGACTTATTATGATCTTATCAGGATGTCACCCACCCCACGATAAATCAAGGAGTGTTTGTGTACCCTGAAGAGGGGTTGCTGGGTTGACTTTAAAAACAATTTTCTTTTAGCTGGGGGTGGTGGTGCCTGTCATCCCAGTGACTTGGGAGACTGAGACAGAAGGATCTCAAGATCAAGGCCAGCCTCAGCCACTTAGTGAGACCCTGTCTCAACATAAAAAATAAGAAGGCCTGGGGACGTAGCTCAGTGGTAAAGCACCTCTGAGTTCAATTTCCAGTACCAGAAAAACAAAAAAAAAAAATTTTTTTTGTTTCACTATTGGGATTCTATATTTGTTGATTCATTGTTACTCTATTTTCCTTTAACTTGAACTTGCTTTGAAGTCTTTGTTAACTCCAATACGTGGGTCCAAAGTCAGTGTCCGTTTGCTCTTGTTTTCCCTGTGTATGGGTCACGTTTTCCTGTTTCTCTCCGTGTCCAGTAAGTCTTGGTTGAAAACTAGAAATTTTACATATGTGGCAGCAACTCTGAGTTCTGTGTGATTTTTCGGAGGTTGATTGACGGCTTACCTGGATTTATTTTTTTTTTTAAAGAGAGAGAATTTTTAATATTTTTTAGTTCTCGGTGGACACAACATCTTTGTTGTTATGTGGTGCTGAGGCTCCAACCCGGGCCGCACGCATGCCAGGCGAGCGCGCTACCGCTTGAGCCACATTCCCAGCCCCGCTTACCTGGATTTAAACATCAGACTTTCTCCTCCTACCATGTATGGCCCAGTGTGTCTCTCAGTTGTTTCGATGCTCATCCCTGGGAATCCACCTGTGGCTTCCTCCCTTGATGACTAATCAGCCAGTGATCCACAGCACTTGTATTCAAGTGCTCCCCGCCTGTGTTATTCCACCTGTTTGTGGTTTGGGGAACCCTTTTAAACCACCTTGGCTTTTCCTTTTCCCTGGGCTCTCTTGGGGCTCCCCCCGACCTGCACAGATCCTCATTAGCCAGGAGTCTACAGAGCGCCTCAGCCCATCTTGGGCCTTTTTCATTACTGTAAGTAAATACCTAAAGCTGGGTAACTTTATAGAGAGATTTATTTTGGCTCATGGGTTTGGAGGTGCAATGGAGAGGCTATATTTGGTGATGGCCTGGTGGCTGGCTCAGGGCGTCACATATCAAGAAGCAGGGAGAGTCCACGTGTGTTCTGTGTTCTCTCTTCTGATAAAGCCACCAGGATTCAGCCACAGAAGCTTCTCCCTAATGACTTTATCTAGTCCTAATTACTTAACAAAGGCCCCACCTCTACACGCCACAGTTTGATTAAGTTTCCTCTTAATACTGTCCAGTGGGATTAAATGTCGCCTTGTGAATTTGGGGGGACACACTCAGACTATATCAAACCAAAGCCCAGCCATCCTCTCTGATTCCCTCGTTCCCAGGGCTCCCCCTGCACTTGTGGCTGGCTGCTCACTCCAACTTGGGTGACTTCAGGTCACTGTGGTTTTTATATAAACGGATTTTTCTACTCAGCGTAATTGAAATATATCATGCTGAGCACCTGTCAGTACTTCATTCCTTTTTATTGATAGTAATACACCATATATACCAAAGTTTATTTCCTTTTTTTCTTTTTCAATACAGAAGATCGAACTTGGGGCACTCTAACCCAGTCTTATTTTTTTTTTAAAGAGAGAGAGAATTTTTTAATATTTCTTTTTTAGTTTTCGGCGGACACAACATCTTTGTTGGTATGTGGTGCTGAGGTTCGAACCCAGGCTGCACGCATGCCAGGCGAGCGCGCTACCGCTTGAGACACATCCCCAGTCCCCTTATTTTGTTTTTAACTTTGAGACAGGGTCTTGCTAAGTTTCCCAGGCTGGGCTTGAACTTGCCATCCTTCTGCCTCAGCCTTCTTTTATTTTTTATCATTTTTATTTATTTTTTTTAGTTGTAGGTGGACGCAAGACCTTGATTTTATTTATTTACTTTTATGGGGTGCTGAGGATCCAACCCAGCGCCTCTCACACACTAGGCAGGTGCTCTACCGCTGAGCCACAGCCCAGTCCCCTGCCTCAGCCTTCTGAGTCACTGGGATTCAAGGTGTGGGCCTCAGCACCTGTCCACTTATGATGGTGGACATTTGGGTTGTTTCCAGGTTCAGGATTTTTACAGATGAACCTGCTGTGAAGTTCTGTGTCCGTGTTTGTGTGGACGTATTCTTTCATTTCTCCCGGGTCACACCGAGAAGGGAAGGATATCAGGATTATTTGGAAGGTGTATGTTTGGCATTTTATTATACTTAATTTGGAATAATCTTGGGTTCACAGAAAAGCCTCCAAGGTAGAGCAGAGCGTTCTCTACACGGCTCCCCCGGCGTCCCTGACCGTCACCTGGTGGGAGTCGCGTCTGCTGGGCCTCTCTGCTGTGCTCCAGTCAGAGTTCAGCCCACTCCTAAGGTGGGCAGGGAGGGCCGGCTCTAGCTCCTGGGGACTGGTGATCTGTACCATTCCAAGCCTTCTGCAGGGAAGACGCACCGTCTCCCTCTCCTTGCTTTACTGTCAATCACTTGTGTAGCAGACACACACACACACACACACACACACACGTTCACATCAGCGGGGGGTTTCTGGCCAGCAGTACCTGATTTTGTTCCTCACACTCCCTCTGGGTTCTTTTCGTTGGGCTGCTGGGTCCTGGGACGTGCTGCCATCCTTGGGTTTGGGCACTTCCTTTTGCACACCCCATCATGCTCAGGGGCACTCTCCTGTTCCCGGCCCAGCCGGTCAATCTTCAGGAGCACGGGTTCCTCCTCTTAGAGCCTGGTGTTTAGAAACCAGGACTGTGGTCAGAGGTGTCCTCGCTGCTAATGATGTGACATTTGTTTCTGGAAAGGGACAGAGGTGTACCTTAAGACTACACATGTGTATGTGTTTCTATATGAAGCTGAACACGAGTCCTCCTCAGTCTGCCCCCTTCGTCCAGTTCCACAGGGATCCCTTGTCCCCCGCAGCTTCCCTGTCCTGGCGCCTGGCCCCGGCCAGCTGAAGGCCTTTCCTTACCCGTGCACCCCGGGCACACTTTGCAGCCTCAGAAGGGCCAGTGTCCCTGCATTTCCTGTGCTCATGAGCCTCCCAGTTTCCTAGGTTGCCGCCTTCCTTCCCGCCTCCAGGTTCTATTTTTCACAGACGACATCATGGTGACCCTTAGTTGGTCCCAAGAAGGAGTTTGCAGAGGAGTCGTTTCCACTTCAAGACAAAAGAGTTCTGTTTAGCCAGGCTAATTCCTGACTAGGATTCAGCAACAAAGACAGCAGAAACCCTTGCCCCACTCTTGCCTTTCCCTCTCTCTGGTAAGCAGGCCCGCGTCTGCCCGGTGGGCCACCGGTGTGGCATCTCCTTCCTGCGCTTAAAGTGGAACCTGCGCCTTTAGATAGAGGAGAACGTGTGGGCGTGGGAAGAACACGGGGGTTCCCATGCTCCCGCTCAGCACCAATTCCCGGACATTTTGTGTGTTTCTAGACCCTTCTCCAGCCCTACCCAGCTGCTGCCCAGCGACCACAGTGGAGGTGTGACCTGAGAGACCCAGAGCCAGGGGAGCCAGGTGCAGCAGGCTTCGGGCAGGAGGAGGGTGTGCAGAGCACCGAGTGGCCAGGTGCACAGGTGCAGCCAGACCCTCGTTGGGGGAGGTCGGGGGGGGGGTCCCCTAGGCATGGAGAGGAGCGCCTGGGGGACAGGAAAGAGCTGTCTGGGGCTGGCTCCGCGAGGGTGGAGCCCAGCCCAGGGTCGGCGGGCCCAACATTCCAGCCAGGCGGCGCTCAGCCGTTGAGGGCGTGGTGAGGGCGTGGCCAGCGCGTGGCCAGCACGTGGCGACGCGTGATCAGGCACGTGTCTGGCGCGCAGGCGCGGTGCCCTCCAGCCTGGGGCCTCAGCAGCGGGCGTCATGGAGCGGTTGCGCTGGCAGATGGTGGCTGTGGCGGCCGCAGGCTTCGCGCTGGCCCTGGAGGCGCTGCCCTGGCTGCTGCGCAGGCTACGGGCTGGGCGGCCACGGCGCGAAGTCCTCTTCTTCCCGTCCCAGGTGACCTGCACGGAGGCCCTGCTGCAGGCCCCGGGCGCCGCGCCCGCCCGGCCGCCCTCCGGCTGCCCGTGCAGCCTGCCCCACTGCGAGAGCTCGCTGAGCCGCCTGCTGCGCGCGCTGCTGGCCGCCCGTGCCAGCCTCGAGCTCTGCCTCTTCGCCTTCTCCAGCCCGCAGCTGGGGCGCGCCGTCCAGCTGCTGCACCAGCGCGGGGTGCGAGTGCGAGTCATCACCGACTGCGACTACATGGCGCTCAACGGCTCGCAGATCGGCCTGCTGCGCAAGGCGGGTGAGCTGGAGCCGGGCCCTGGGGCGGGCGGGCGCAGAGCAGGGAAGGCCCTGGAAGGCGGCGCTTGGTGGGAGGGATCTGAGGGTAGGCAGAGACCTCCCTGAGTCCCCCGGTAAGGACTGGGTGGTTTTGCACCTGCCGCGACCAAAGTCAAGCCACCTGGCACGTGAGCCACGCCAGGATTCTTTGCAGAGCAGTCTGAGGTCCCGTGTCTTGAGTGTGTCCCCAGAGAGGAGGGGAGGAATAACGGTGGGACTTCCTAAGGGGAGATGTCTTGTCCCAGGACACCACGTAAAAAGTGGAGCCTCCAGGATCCCGCTTATTCCCAGGCCCTGGGGTATGCTGGGGATAGGAGGTGCCTGGGCACAGGTGGGAAGGGTTGCCCTGACCAGTAGTCTTGGTGACTGTTGTCGTCCTACAAGAGGTTGGCAGGACTCAGAATGAAGAGCAAAGCTCTGGCCACACCAGTAATCCCACTGCCTGGGGAGGCTGAGGCAGGAGGATCTCAAGTTCAAGGCCAGTCTCAGCCACTTATACCTTTGTCCCAAAGTAAAAACTAAAAAGGGCTGAGGTGTAAATTAGTGTAGAGGCCTCTGATTTTCATCCCCAGCATGGCAAAACCCAACAAAGCCCAACTTTCTATGCTTAACCACTGGCAGCCTGCAGAGACCCTGAGCCACTTTGTGTGTGATGTCAGAGTTTGGCTTCTGCTCCCAGGGAAGCAGGCACCTGCCTGTGGCACTAAGGAATCCCACACTGGGCTCCAGAAACGCATAAAACTTATCTACTGAAAATGGAGCCAAAAATGTTGATGAGCGGTTGTTTCTCAGCTGCAAAAGAGGAGAAGACAGCTGTGGCTCTCTGGCCTGCTTCTTTGCCCAGCGTGAGGATGAAGGGAAGGATCCAGACCCTCGTCTGCCTGGGGACGATGAGTCTGTTCTTTGCCTACTCAGTGTGGCGGTCGGGTGCTCTTGCTTCCTGTGCCAGTGCACAGGGTGAGCCGTGGGTGTCTCCGGATCCTCAGGCACCTAGAGAGCCATGTCTTTTTTTTTTTTTTTAAAGAGAGAGTGAGAGAGGGGGAGAGAGAGAGAGAGAGAGAATTTATTTATTTATTTATTTTAGTTCTCGGCGGACACAACATCTTTGTTGGTACGTGGTGCTGAGGATCGAACCCGGGCCGCACGCATGCCAGGCGAGCGCGCTACCGCTTGAGCCACATCCCCAGCCCCGAGAGCCATGTCTTGTGTGTGCGTCCATCTCAGTCATCTCGTGGCCACTGTGACTGACGTGGGACATGTCAGGCTTGCCGTGGTCTCACTGCCCAGTTATTTCTGCCCAGCCGCGGGCCGCCTGCTGATCTGGGAATCAGAAGACTCCTTCTGGGCGTCCGTCTGGGTTCCTTTGCTCCGGGTGGGAGGGTGTCAGACCCCCTACCCAGCACAGCCCATCCCCTGGGACCAGAGTGGAGGGTGATCTAAATATTGAGGACCTTCCCATCACCCTTAACTGGCAGTCACAAGAGTTGGCCTCTGCCTGTAGGTCATTTCAGTGTGGGAAGTGTGGATTCCTTCAGGCACAATTTAAATTAGCTGGCGTTTAGACAATTGCAGAATCTCAGGTTTGGAAAGAACCAGATTCTCCTTGAAGGACTGGGCTTCTGCTGATGGCTCCCAGCCACATCTGGGCTGACCTGGCTCTCGGTTGTCCATCAGCTGGCATCCACTCAGCAGATGCATTGTGGGTCAGTGTCTGCTAGGTTTGGGTCCAGGTGCTGGGACACAGCTGATGAGGTCCCCATGGAGAAGGCAACTAAATCATGAATATTTGATTTGAGGAACAATTTTTTTTTTTTTGGTACCAGGGATTGAACTCAGGGTCCTCCACCACTGAGCCCCATCCCCAGCCCTATTTGGCATTTTATTTAGAGACAGGGTCTCACTGAGTTGCTTAGCACCTCGCCATTGCTGAGGCTGGCTTTGAACCGTGATCCTCCTGCCTCAGCCTCCCAAGCCACTGGGGTTACAGGTGTGTGCCACTCCCCCAGCTGATTTGAGGAACTTAAGAAGGGTCTGGAAGACTTCAGTATGGGAGGAAGAGGGACGGCAGGACAGCTGCCAGACTGAGAGAGTGCCCTGAGGGACAGGGTATTGTTTGGAAGGAACAGCAGATGAGCTGTTCAGACGTTCAGTCCTGAGCTGCTGAGGAAGAGTGAGGTCCCTGTGGCTGAAGTGGAGAAGTGGTGACAGATGCCAGGGGCTGGTGTTGTACCAGGACACTGTTGTGTGGCGGGAAATGGCATGTGTGGCCTCAGGTTGTGCAGACACCTGAGGAGCAGGTGGGCGTGGTAGGGTGGGTATCCAGAGGGTTGGAGTTTAGGTCTGTTCTGAGGGTGGAGGGACGGGGTCTGCTGGGTTGGTTCCAGGGTGCGAGCACCAGGCAGGGTCCCTCCTGAGGAGGGAGGACAGGGTGCACAGCCGAGTTTGACTTTCACATACACAATGAGAAACTTTTGGTGTATGTCCCAAGTGCTGTAGGGGACATAGGGACTTCCAAAACTTACTGTTCACCTCAGACACCCAATTTGGACCGCAGGTGTTTCTGTTTGGTAAATCTGGCCCCGATGTTGCACAGCCCCCTGTTGGCATGTTGCCAACAGTCCCACTCTGAGAGCAGATGGTGGTTGGTGCCCTGAGGAGTCAGACAGAGGCAGCCCCTCGCTGTGGGGACTGGGAGAACTGGGACCATGAGGGGGGGAGGGGCCGGGTCTCAGGGCCGGCCAGGCCCAGGGGCCTTCCCTCCTGTCCCTGGTGTCCTGGGCAGTGTGGGCGGACCTTGACCAGGTGGACGGGGCCTCCCTCCTGCCTCAGCCCTGTCCTTCTCAGCCTGTCTCTTCCTCTGTCCAGCTGGCCCGGCCGTGGGAAAGTGGGAGTGGAAAGGAGAGGTGCGGACAGCCTCAGGTGCCCTGCTCTGTACCCTTACCCAGAGCTTGACCATGAAGGAACGTGGTGGGCAGTGGGTTTAGACCCCAGACCTGGCAAAGGGCTGTGCAGGTGGGTGTGGTCCAGTCATAGTGCTGTCCCACTCCCACCACTTGCTCCTTGGAGGCTGGCCCTGCCCTGCTGCGTGCCCTCTGGGTGACACGCTGGCCCTCTCCCTGGGGTCTCCACACTGCCCTGGGCAGCAGATGGCGACCTTGGGAAGGTACTTGGGAGGCCGTGCAGGGCAGGGGAGTAAGACGCCTTTCCTGCACAGGAATCCAGGTGCGGCATGACCAGGACCTGGGCTACATGCACCACAAGTTTGCCATCGTGGACAAGAAGGTGCTCATCACTGGCTCCCTCAACTGGACCACGCAGGCCATCCAGAACAACAGGGAGAACGTCCTGATCATGGAGGACGCCACGTACGTGAAGTTGTTCCTGGAGGAATTCGAGCGCATCTGGGAAGAGTTCAACCCCACCAAGTACAGCTTTTTCCCACAAAAAAAGCGCAGCCGCTGAAGCCGTGCCGTTCCCCCCAGAGATTCGGGGGCTCGTCCTGCCCTGGAAGCCCACCCAGCCTGCGGAGGGGCAGCTCCCGTGCTGAGACCTCCACCCAGAAAGCCCCCAGGTGACACTCTGCTGACTGACTGCCCTGTGTCGAGGAAGGCAGGGGTGAGGGGAGGTCCCGGTCAGGGGCTGGGACTCCGCCCTTTGCCTTCCGCAGTCACTCAGCCCTGGCTCCCTGCGCCTGCTTTTGGGACCTTTGCCACATCCTGCTTGAGAACCCAGCTCCTCAGGCTGCACAGTCAGGCCCGGGGCCTCTTTCAGGGTGAGCATCCCACCCCGCCTTCCGCTTCTAGAAAGGTCTCTCTGGCAGGCTTGGTCCAGCTCAGCCTCGGGGCCTGTCCCTGGGGACCTTCTTTCCCATCCGGGCCTTTCCTCGCCCCACAGTGCAGCTGGCTCTTGGCACCTGTGCCAGCTCTGGTTAGAGAGGTCAAGAGGGGAGCCGCGTGGCAGGTGCTGTCGGCGGGGGCCATTTTCCAGGGCCGCCTTAGAGCAGGAGCTGCCAGAAAAGGCAGGCCATCCTCTGGGGCACCTTCCTGGCAGAGTCAACGGGCTGAGTGACACTGTGACCCTCCGCAGCTAGCCTTCATCTTCCTGTGGCAGCGCCGTGCTCTGCTGATGTGCGCCGCGGTGGCCAGAAGCCACGTCTGTTTGTACATTGTGCTCCCACTTTCAACATCCTCATGTCCAAGGTGACCTTGTGTGGTCAGGAGCAGTCGCACCTGTAGCCCATGGGCCCAACGAGTTCATTCCAGCTCAGTGTGATGAACTGTGGGGACCTGGCCTCGGGGAAACTCCAGGCCGGGAGCCAGCCCCCACCGCGGGACCTCGACCTGCATGTGTTCAGTGGAGGCTTCGATGACAGGCAGTCAGGAAACAGATTTCTCTGCATTTGTGAACTGTTTCCGACCGTCATCACTTATTTTGGCAATGTGTATCTTACATTGTAGATCGTATAACATCTGAGGCTATGATTTTGCTGCTGTTGGTGTTTTTGTAAGATTAGCTGGGTGACTGTCACCAGGACGGAGCGGGTGGGGTCTCCCATCTGTAGTAGCTCATGCTTCCGTCAACCCCTGGAGACCACTCAGCGCTGTGTGTTTCTCCCCTCCTAAAGTTACCTTTGATTTTGTGCTAGGCAAGTCAAGGCAAAGTTCATTTCTAAAAAATGTAATGGAAGCTGTAAAATGTAATATACCCCAAAGTGGTTACCTTAAGTGTGTTCTTTCCCAAGTCTGTTAATGCCCATGGTGTGTCCTGGGAGGAGAACACTTGTCACACGGAGCCTTCTGAGTGGCACTGCTGTGGGATGCCGGGCTTCTGGCACTTTTGAGTAAATATTGCTGATTCTGGAACGAGAATGCTGTGTGGCCTGGCCTTATTCTGTTGTGTTCAACAGCAGCTGTTCTTCACCAGGACTTTTCTTGCAGGGAATAGACAGCTCTTTAGACACCAGTGGTCAAGACGGGAGCCCCTCCAAGACTGCAGTGAGACTGAGGTCCGTCCTGGGGACGAGTGTTTTCTAACGTCCCAGCTTCTTTAGATTGTTTCACCCACAAGGCCTGGGATTCTCAGCCACGTAGGCTTTCCCGCCAGCCTGATCTGTGACGGCGGTGGGCCTTCGGGGAGCCCTGGGCTCCACCGCGACTGCACCTTTTCTTCAGAGGGTAGACTGCTGTTCAGATGGCTGCATGTGGCTATCAGGAATTGGATGCACAAAAGGACCAGCTGAGATATCTGCAGGAATGTCTGAAGATTTGCAAAATAATTTTTTTTCACATATTCATTTTCACTTAATGCAGTAATCATACTTTTTCATAATCTAAGCAAAAGGAACCTCACAGAATGTTCAGATACTATTTAAATTTCCTTTCTTTTTTTTTTAAATTGAACCCAGGGCTTTGTTTATATGAGGCAAGTACTCTACCAACTGAGCTATATCCCCAGCCCCTAACTAGCTAAATTCTCTGAAAAAAGCTTTTGTAAAGTTACATATCCACTGAAGAAATATGACACTAAATTTTCCCTCAAAAGTGGAGGCTGGCGGGGCATATGGCCTATAATCCCAGCGGCTCGGGAAGCTGAGATAGGAGGATCACAAGTTCAGAGCCAGCAACTGCGAGGTGCTAAGCAACTCAGTGAGACCCTGTCTCTAAATAAAATACAAAATAGGGCTGGGGATGGGGCTCAGTGGTTGAGGACCCTGAGTTCAATCCCGAGGACCACCCCCTAAAAAAATGTTGGGGGAGGCTGTTTCCTTTACCAAGGGGTATTTCCTCAGCTTTGGTACAGATGCCCACAAGCCCCAGGAGCATGAAGGCCACCGGTGCAGGCCCAGATCCCCGGGGATGACCATGACAGGCTGGCCAGGCCAGCAGGTGGGAGTCCATCCCTGAGACCCTCAGGGCCATGAAGGCCACCTAGGAAAGCACTCTCTCAGCTGACTGAGGTCCTGCAGGCAGCAGCGTTGTTCAAAGGGCCAGTCCAGGAACAGGCAGCCAGGCTGAGGGGACACCTGCAGCTGGTCTGGCTTGTGTCTCGGCACACTAGAGCAGCGGATGGTAGACTCAGCACCCGTGTACAAGAGGCTGGGTGGGGAGTGTGCAGGACGGTGTCACAGCAGCCTCCCTGTGCCTCCTTTCTAGAGAGAGTTAATGAACTCCCTGAGTAGACTGATCATGAGAGTCCAGGAAGGGGAAGTGCCCTTTCCCCAGCCCCTCGCCTGCTCAGTGGGCAGATGAGTGAGCCACAGGGGGTGATGTCTGTGTGTGGTGTGAGGTAGGGTCCAACTTCAGTCTCTGCTAGGGATATCTACTTCTCCTGGAAGCATTTCTTGAAATGATGTTGTCGACCCCTAGTTGGAAGTTAATTGGCCGTAAGTGTAAGGGCCTGTTTGAGAACTCTCAGTTCTGTTCCATTGATGTGTATGCTTATTCTAATGCCAGTTCCTCACTTGTCTCGATGATTGAAGTTTTGAAACCTGCTAGTACAAGCCCTTTAACTTTGCTCTTTCTCATCATTGGGTATTCTGGGTTCCTTTAATTTCCATATGAATTTTAAGATCAACTGCTGCAAAAATAAGTCAGGATTTAAAAAAATTTTTTTAGTTGTAGATCGACATGATATCTTCATTTTTATTTATGCGGTGCTGAGGATAGAACCCAGTGCCTCACACGTACTATGCGAGCACTGTACCGCTGAGCCACAATGCCAGCCCCACAAGTTAGGATTTTGGTAGTAATTGCATTGAATCTGTAGATCACGTTGGGAAATGTTGCTATCTTGTCTTCCAATCTATGAACACGGGATGTTTTCCCATTTATTTATTTATTTTAAAAATATCTTTGTTTTACTTATTTCTTTTCATGTGGTGCTGAGGATCGAACCCAGGGCCTTGCACATGCTAAGTGAGTGCTCTACCACTGAGTCACAACCCCAGCCCTGTTTTCCCATTTAAATCTCTTAAAATTTCCTTTGATACTTGTGGTTTGCAGTGTACAAGTCCTTACACTTCTAAAGTTTAGTTTTTGATGTTATTGTAAACAGAATTGCTTAATTTCAGGTTTAGATTGTTCATAACTAGTGTGTAGAAATACAATATACAATCTTATATCCTACAAGCTTAGTGAACTTATTAATTTGAACAATTTTTAATGGATTCTTTAGGATTTCCCACATACAAGATCATCCTATTTGCAGAGAAATAATTTTTCTTCTTCCAAGTCGGACGCCTTTTTTTCCCCTCCCAGTTGTTCATGGGAATCCCCAGATGAGCCGTCCTGTGGGCAGAAGTGTGCATCCTAGTCTGCAGCAGGGACAGTTTTGTGGGATCCTCTGCACAATGTTGAAGAGAGAGGTTTTGAGAATAAATATCCTTGTCTTGATCGTCATCTTGGGGGATAGCTTCACACAAGGACTTTATCATATTAAGGAAGTTCTCATTTATTCTCTGTTGACAGATCCCCCTCCCCCACACACCCAAATCACAAGAGGGTGATGATTTGCAGACGTAAATGGATTTTAAATCGTACTTATATAGTTAAAAAAAAAAAAAAGCCTGTGATGCTGGGCAGAGTGGCCTATTCCCAGAATCCCAGTGAGGAGGCTGAGGTGGGAAGATGGAACAAGGCTGAGCTCAGCAACTTAGTGAGACCCTGTCTCAAAATAAAAAAGGGCTGGGGATGTGGTTCAGTGGTAGAGTGCCGCAGTGCAATCCTCAGTTACCATCCCCTGCCAAATGTGTTAAAAGTACAGAACACTGTATCAGGCCAGGGTCCAAACACTTTGTTGTGTATATTTGAATGTAAATTTTTTTTTAATAGGCAAAAAGTTATTGAAAAGTCCTAAACAACTGGGATAACACTCTAGAAATAACGGTTCATGTATTTAACTTTCCTTTTGCTAAGTTTTATACATTCCTTAAATTGAGTTCTAATTGATAGTCTTTGATTTTTTCCTATAATATTCTGAACAAAAGTCTTGGATTCCCATACAGTGACTTTCATACTTTTTATTCTAAAGCCTGAAATAAGATTCCAAAAAAAAATTGGTTTATTTTAAATTTGCCATTCAACCAGAACTTTAAAAACATGAAATAGAAGAGAAAAATCAGAGTATAGGGGTCTGTGTGTTTTGGATCATAATGTAGAATGCATTAAAAAAAAAAAAACCAAAGGTCTGTTCACACTGGAAATGATGAGACAGTATGGGCAGGATGCAGGGTCCCACGCTGGTGACCCCAGTGACTCCGGAGGCTGAGGCAAGAGGACTGCAAGTTCCAGACCCGCCTCAGCAACTCAGCAAGACTGTCCCCTGGAGGAGTGAGGAGAAGCGGGGGCTTAGCTTGGTGGTAAGATGTCCTGAGTTCAATCCCCAGTACCAAATAAGTAGGTAAATAAAAAGTTAAAAATGGTACAGCATGGGGGAATCATGGGACCTTGATTACGAAAGGCGTCATAATAAATATTTCTTATTTTTTTACACCCTGAAGGCTTCTGTGAGGCAATGTACCTTAATTAGATCATAGATGTCAAATATTTTTTCTTATGACTTGTCAAATGGATTTTTATGTGAAATCTCCTAATTTTAAAATGCTGAAAACTAGTCTAAAACTTTTGAAAAAAAGTATTTTAAAAAAGCAGGTTATAAAACTTCAAACCGGGGCTGGGGAAGTGACTCAGTGGTAGAGAGCTTGCCTACCACATGTGAGGCACTGGGTTCGATCCTTAGCACCTCATAAAAAATAAATGTTAAAAAGCCGGTATTTATTAAACAACAACAACAACAACAAACAAACAAAGACCCCAGCCTCTTCAGGAGGTTGGGAAGCAGATGACGGAGTTTTGGCTCAAGACCCACACACACGGTTTGCATTTGCCTTTGCCTGAATCAACACCGCATCACACAGCATGCAAAGGGTGATGCAAAAATAGTTTATTATGATATAGTTTATGTAAAGTTAGGTAGTATTTACAAAATAAAAATGTTCAGCTACATCCATGGGAATCTAGCATGTCACATAAGGGAATAAATATTTAGACAAAGTAACACTTCCAATTAATTAAACATTTGATCACAAACTTTGTTAAGAAAAGTAAGTCTGATGCTAACCACCAGGTCTTGAATCGTGTGGGGAAGAGAGGCAGACTCAGCTCCGGGCAGGACCGGCTCTGGTGGGGAGCAGCCACCTGGGTGCCCGGCCCCGGGAGGCCAAGCTGGCCCTGATGGACCTGGCTCATAGGCCCTGGGTTTTCTTCTGCACATATCTGTAGTCTGGTGAGCAGGATCGTCAGAAGTTGAACAGCAGGTAAAAGGGCTGTTCTGTGAACGTGCCTCATGTGATTGCTGCAGTGATGAACTGTGGCAGAAGTGGCTTGGTGGCTTCTTTCCAGACTTGTCCCACAGACAGAAATTGCCCGTGTTTGGTGTCCCAGCTCCTCAGCAGTTGGGCAGGGCACCCTGGTAGAAGGGACGTTTGTGAGATGGCTCATCAACTCTCTTAGCTGCTGAGGAGCCACCTGGACATGTTACAGGGTTTCACAGAGTTACCTTAGGAAAACCACACGAATTAATGATCATACTGAATTAAATGATTCCGAATCCTAACATTATCAGTAGATAAATCATTAGTAGTAAAGGCAACTAAACCCTTTAAAATCCATTTTAATTGAAGTTTTGTGATAGAAACATAACACAAGAGTGGATTTCATGATCTTTACAGTCTAGTCCTAGCTGAAATAAAACTAAACAAGTGATGTAACTAACTTCTAAGGAGGAAAAGTGCCAAGAGCATGCTGACCATAGCAAGCTGCAGGGGCTGCGTGTATCTGATGACAGCTGTAACTTCATCTCCTTATGGTGAGTTGGAACTGGGGAAGGCCCCACCCTCTCGGAAGCCGCCACCTGTGCTCACGGCTGTGAATCACGACACCGTAGCAGCCTCGGGTTCCCAACCGCGATGGTTTTCTTACCAACGTCACAGAAATACATACTGTAAGAGGCGATGCATTCCAAGGCTCATGACCTCCAGAGTTCAATAACCAGGTGGCTGGGGACCCAGATGGCTCAGCTGCTCTGTGCACAGCCCTGGACACTGTCAGAACCAGGCATGGAGACCTGACAGCCCCCAAGCCCTCAGCCTCACCTCCCACCAGGGACAGTCTGGGATTACTAAACAGACTGGTCAAGACGGCCACCATTTTCCTTTGTCCTTCAGGACTCTGAATGGTTCTGCCAAGAACAGGTGTCCAGAACGCTTTCAGCAACAGGTAAGGTGTGGTTTGTCTTTAAGATACTGTCCATGTTCTCTAAGACCATCTATTAAATGACCTGGGCTTTTGACAAGATACAGTAACCACTAAATCTTCTTCTTAGGAGGCTGGATAGGGCTCATCGCTGTGCCAAAGCTGTCCTCCTCCCCGTCTTGAAAAGGGATATCTGCATAAGATTTTTAAAACGCCATACAAACTTTGTCACAAAAGTCCCTGCAGTCACTGCTCAGTAATATTTACACTGCTTGCTCTGGACAATGTACAGGAAATTCTGAAAAAAAAAAAATAAAGGCTGCCAGCAGACCACCCTGGGCAGAGGGCAGCTCCAGACAGCAGTGCGTTGCTCCCCTCCAGTGCCTAAGGCCTTCGCCCCTCCGTGTGCTCAGGTGGGCTCGTCCCATCTCTGGGCAGTCCACTAGCTCCACTGCCCATCACGCTCTTGTAGACAAGCACCCGAGACTTTTGTTCTCACAGGAGCTAAGGGTGCAGGGCTGCACTCCCCACGCTGGATTATGTCCTCTTCCTGCCGAGCCTGGCCCCGCCAGTTTTACCAAGTCCCCCTCCAGCTGAACTGTGTGCGTGGAAAGTAAAACTTGCTGGGAGTTGCCCCTTCTGCATGTGGCCCTCACTGGATACTCATGCAGAGACACAGCAACAGGGACCCCAGAGTGTTCTCTGTGCCCGTCCCAGACATTGGGCTGCACGGGGCCCAGGGCTGCTCCCTGGTCTTCAGGAACCAGAAGGGGCAGTGGGAGCAGAGGACACCGACTCTATTGGTAGGGGGTGTGCCCCCCTGCGTGGACCCCACTTAACCTGCTGGGTGGCCCCGGCCCAGGACCCTGCAGCCACAGCAGGTCAGGAGCTACTTAGCTACCAGCTGTGTGTGCCCAGGCATTTGGGATGAACGGGGCCGTGCTCATTCTAGGCACACTGCCAGGTGGGCAACTCGGTGCCCTGCCTGCCTCTGTAGGGAAGCAGGTCCTTCTCACGTTTCCACCTAAATGTCTTTTAAGCCATCGATTTTGCTTCTTGGCCCATCTCCCAGGATTCCTTCCAGGCATGTTCTCAGGCTCAATTTTATTCTTTTACAAACTGTGACCATCTCTCCTGAGTTTAGCCCACAGGAGCCGTCTGTCAGCACGCAGCTGGATCTGAGGCCAGCGTGGGAGCAGACTTTCGCCACACCTGTGGCTCTCTGCCTGGTGTGTGGCCTGTGCTCTGAGCTCTTCTGCCTTTATCTCGCTGCCTCTGGGGAGGATCCACTCTGATGTCAGCTCTGGCTGAAGAAACCCACGGTTCCAACCTCCTCCCCACATCCCAGGATGTTCTCGTTCCATCCAACCCCGGGCTCCCTCTTGAGTCTCTGCAGCCGAGGCTTGAGCGGTGGCCTCACTGGCAGGGATCCCTGCCCCAGGGAGGCTGCAGCATCACTGTCCCCTTGCTCAGGTGCCGGGCACCACAGTGGACAACCTGACCAGCAGGAAACGACTCTCCTGTGTGGGCGGGCGCACACGGTGCAGTTCACGCAGACGTTCCTGAAAGTCGCTCAGGAGTCAGAGGACTCCCCGCGGAACATGAGGAACAGGACGTGGCTTGCTCGCAGGTGTGAGCAGGTCCCAAGTGACTATTTGTAGAATAATCCTCACAGTGAAGTGGGCAGAGCTTACTGTTGCTGGCTGGTGCTGGGAGGGGACTGAGACCCCCAGTCACAACACAGCCCCTGCCACCTGCAGCAGCCCTGAGAAACCACCCACGCCCACTCCATCTCCACATCCTGCCCCTCCTCCAGAATGCAATGCCCACAGGCAGAGCCAAGACCAGCAGAGGGGCTCCCAGGGCAGACACAGGCGAATGCCAGCCCCAGAGCCCCAGGGGGCACCTGAGCCTGGGAACACGGGAGGCACAGGAAGAAGTCTTCATCCTCTTCCTTGTTCAGTTCACTTCAGCTGGAGGACAGCCCACTCCTGGACACTCAAGACTTAACCAACCCGGGCAGCAGTGTGGCAGCAGTCAGGTGCAGGGCCACCGTCAGAGGTGTTAGACAGGAGCCAGTGTCCCCCTTCTCTGCTGGCCCAGTTTCTTGGTGATACCCAAGTACCAAACCAGACCTGGGGCGGGGAGTGCTGTCTTGGGGTGAGTGTGGGTCTTTGCCATGGGGTCACAGGGACAGGAGTCCAGGCGCCAGCTGCCTCTTCCTGCCCTTACCTCTGACCCCCAGTGTACACTCAAGGTCATGTCCTGAGGTCCAGCCTCAAGGGATATAAATAATTCTAAAAACCATGGCCAACCTGCTCTTACACAAAGCCCTGTGCTGTCTGAAAGCAGGCAGAGCCCATTTCTAGGCAGCACCGTTGGGGGAGACTAGCTGCAGGCAGGGTCAGCGGGTGCCCAGGGGCTGCAGGGGTGGTCACAAAGGAACCACAGTGGAGCAGAAGGACAGCAGCCCTCAGAGAATGATGTGCAATCATGGCGCCCCGAGACCAGGCACAGCATGTGCCCTCGGGGTCCACTGGACACTGTAGAGCTCCTTCTGCACATTCCCAGTCTGAGCAGGATGCAGACAGGTCATGGCCATTTCTCAAGTGCTGCCAAACTGGGGATTTCTGACAAGTTGATTTTAAGCAGTTCGAATGTGCTTTTGCTGTTGAAAACATGGACCAGGAGCAAAGGAGTTACAGGTGTGGGTGAGGACTCACTAAGGCTGCGGAAGGGGAGGCTCGGGGCCTGTGCAAGCTAGGTGTGTTGCAAACCACCTCACCCTGGGCCTCCGTCCTGTTGCCACCCACCAGGGTGGGCCAGAAGGCCTGGAGGAGCTTGTCCATTAATTGAGCAAGGGGATGTCTGCACTTCACTCCCAAAGCCTCCATCTACCTAGCACCATCCATCCACCTCAAGTACTGGCATGAACGGAAAGCTCCGGCAATGGGGCCAGTGGACAGGGGCATGGCAGGGGAGTAGATGGTGGGGGTCTTGCAGATACAAGACCTCTCGATTCTCCTGCATCACTCCCGTGTGCTGGGGGCTCCTGATCTGCTATGACTTAATGGAATTAATGGTCGTCACAGGAACAGAATGGAAACCCCAATGTAAGAGACTTTCACCAAGTGCTGCAGAATGTTTTGGGCAGTTAAAAAGGTCCCATCAGACTCAGAAAAGCAGACTTGTTACCCCAGCTTCACTGCAAGCACGCTCTCTGAGAGGCTGGCGTGGCGAGGGGACCCCCAGAGCTCAGGTTCACTACAGTCCTGAGACGCCCTGCTGGCTGTTCTCAACACCCTCGACATCCTCCGCACCCCCGGCTTGACTAACACGGGGCTCTTCCTCAGCCTCTGCAAAAGCTACGGGATGGTTTCTTTTCAGGAAACTGAGAAGTGAGCCACTTTCTTCCCTTTGGATGACTCCCTGAGGGAATCCATCACTTTAGTCTGAAGCCCCAGGAAGAGGCCACCAATCCCAGCAGTTAGGAAAAGATCAGGGTGACTCAGAGCAAGGAAGGACCAGGTGGAGGAAGGAATGAGAGGGGCCGGGGATTTTGTGCAAGATTTAATAAAAAACAAACAAAAATAGGAATGGTTGCTTCCAACATTTTCCAGGTTGTGAAAGGTTTGCCAGGGTCATCTGGGGCGTGGTTCTAAGCTGCATTAGTGGAACAAATACCAAATGCTGTCCTCCTCCCAGGCCAAAAGGCAGCGCATGCAGGCTGCACAGCCCGCGGGGCCTCTTCCTCCAGCAACCAGGCAGGGGAGGCACCTCTGCTGAGGTCCAGGCCAAACCCGACCATCCAGGTGGCTCCTCTCTGCCCAACAGGACCTGCCCGCCTGGTGGTGCCCGGCCAGTGGGCAGCAGAGCTGGGATAGCAGCCAGGTCCCCATCCTGCACTCTGAGACAGGGCTAGCTTATCAACAGGCCGCTGAGCCTTAATACTGACAGTGAGTGCGGTGGGGCCGTGGAGGGCGTTCTGCTCCGACGCCGTGGGCCGGCCCTCCCTGCCCCACTGCTGGAGCTTCACTAATTTCAGATACCATGGGAAAAAAGCTGTGACGGGGACAAGAAGCCAGAGTCAGCACGGCAGGGAGTGTGCGGACAACCCAGACACCAGTCTCTCACGCATCCATACCCACAGTTAATGATGACAATGACAACAAACAAAAGTACGGACAAGAAGCTGCTTGGGTCGTGCTGCCGCCAGCTGGGAAGGGTGTGTCAAGTTGCGTGGGACGCAGCTAGTCTTTCTTCAAGTCCCTGGATTCAAAGAGCTTCAGCCGCTCCTGCACCGTCAGGCCTTCCTTCAGACTCTGGGTAGGGTGCGAGAGGAGGAGACACTGTGTTAGAGGGTGGCGGGCACCAGGCGGACACTGAGGCATGGGCTTTGGTCAGAGGGTGCAGGTGCGGAGGCAGAGGGTGAGGGGTGGCTCCTGAGATTAGTGGGCATGCTAGGACAAGAAACGGCCCCTGGGGAGGGTGTTACTGGTAGGGTACGCTTTCCCCTGCAGAAATTTACACAACTGAAAAAGGGGGAGCACAACAAAACAAAACAAAAACAAAACAAGAGAAACAAGGCCACGTGTTTCGGTAGCTTAATTCTGGGCTTAGGGCTCTTTAGACAAGAGCAACCAGACCGACCCACCAGGGGGAAATGCACTGTGAGCCAGGTGACTGCCCAGCCGTGGCCCTTCCTGCATGTGCACCTGTGCACGTTGGTTCCTCTATGCGTATGAGCCAGGTAACCTTGGGACATGTGCCCTGCTCTCCTGGGGCTGCAGATGCACCCTGGGCATTCCCCAGGCAGAAGCCTGAGGGGATCACCAGATGTTGTGGGGTTTAAGAACACGCCAACATAACCACCGGGAGTTTCGAGAATGCAGAAGCTATACTCTGTTCACGTGGGTTCTTGGTGTGTCCGGAGTATGGATATTTGGCTAATTGGGGGACAGGCTGTTTCCCACTTCAGACTTTTCTCAAAGATGTCCTGTTGGATGGCTGGGCCTTGGCTCCGCACTTGCCACATCTCCCCTTTACATCTCCCCCCTGGTGTCGGGGGCAGGCTCAGCGCTGCCTGATTCTGCAGGGCTCAGAGCTGGAGGGGCAAGGCTGTCCCACCAGGAATAGGAAACCAAGAGCATGATTATACCAGTTTTAGTCCAAATGCTGGGTGGTGTGACACTGCCTTCCAGGACTCTAGCCCCTGGCAGCTCCAGCAATAGGGAGGCTCATCGGACAGCCTGACACTTCCTGAGGTCTGGAGCCCAGCTTCACTCAGAACAGCTCTGAGCGTCTGTTCTACACTCGGGACTTGTGTATAGGGAATAAACACCCACACATGCTGAGAGTGTCTGGGGCCACTTCTGAGCCCAAGAGTAGCCCCAGACACTCCAGGCATTTGAGTGTGTAGCAGTCAGGCTCCTAGAGATGCTGGGCAGAGGTGTGGCCGCGACCCAGGCAGGTGGCCTGGCGTGAACGCCCGAGGCAGACCTCTGCAGGATGCGAGGGCCGTGTGGCATGGCCAGGCCTGCTCCTTTCTGGCTGAGAACTTTCTTCAGGGTTTAAATGAACTTGCGAGTCCGAGATTCACAAGGACAGGAGTGTTTGGCTTCTGGAACTGCCCCTGTGTGCATGGCGGACGCCCTCAAGGGACACAGCGGGCTGGAGCAGGCTCTGCACAGTACCCAAGGTCTCCCCTTGTACACCTTGGGGCAGGGCAGTTTGGGGCCAGAGAAAGTCCTGGACTGCCCCTTACACCCTGGAGATGGCCTTCCCTCCAAGGCTTCTGGATTCTTCTCCTAGGTGCTGCTCAGCCTGAAGACAGGGCCCTAAGTGAACTAGTGCCTGCCAGGTCTCAGGGGATCACTAGCTCTCTTTGGGGCTCATCCCCCTTCCTGATTAGTCTCTTCAATCCACTGAGGTTACCACAGATGTGGGCCCCGGTGAGAACACCATGGACAGAATTCTCTCTGCCCTTGATCTGAGAAAGAACGGTGCCGCTGTTGAGTTGGTTTGCTGTAATTCACAGGCATGAGACTCGCTCTCTTTCTGAGTGAAGTAGGAAGTAAAGACAACATGCATGGAAGGTGCCAAGACTGCACCAGAGGGCACCAAGGCCCTGTCTCTGGCCCCCGTCACTCCTGTTTTCTTGGGGGCTTGGAGGGAGTCTCCACACGCACTCAAGGAAAACAAGGTCGAAGTGCCTCAGAGGCCAGCCCTACTGCAACACCCAGTGTCCCAAAGGATGTCTACAAGTCTCCGATTTTCTGCTGGGGCCCATGGGACTGCCCTGTGCACCACGGGCCTCTTACATTGGAGCCTGGCCATGCCAAACAGGAACTGAAAAAACACTTGGTAAGACTTACTCTGTGTCTACTCTACCCTTTCCTAGTCCCTCTCAGAGTCTGAGCTGGCCCTGGCGGCCCGGATAGTCTTCCGTGGGTCTCCATAAAGGTCTTCATGTTCCACCTTTGCTTTAGAGACTTCCCAATGCTCGGCCTGACCGAGCACACAGCACTATAAAGACCCACTCGGTATAGCCCTGTCTGTCTTAATGTCACTGCAGGGAGTCATGCCTGTGCAGGGACACCCTGTAGCACAGTTTCCTTGTACTCCCCTGCCCCTAAATGTCCCCAGATGTCATTTCTAGGCCCAACTCCATCAGGGAGCTCCAAGCTCACTCAGGAAAAGCTGACAAGTGGCAGCTTGAGTCCAGCCTCAGAGAGGAACACAAACATCATGAGCCAAAAAATAATAAGCTTCCTTTTTACTAAACTAAACTTCATGTTTAAGGAGAAAAGCCACAAATTTTCAATCAAGCCTAAACCATATTTGGGTAGAAAAACATGATCAATCCAACTAGGAAAAAACCCTTGAGTCTCTTAATACTCTTCTTAAGGCAGACACAATTCACTCAAGCTTCAGGGCTGATGTCCTTTGGCCACCAGAATGCTCCAGAAGGTTGGGGGGCTCGTACGCAGCAGGAGCTGGTGACCACACATGCTCCCTGTGTCCCCTGCTCATGCTAACAGGCAGCACTTCTTGTCAGGGCCGCCCCGCCTCCTCCTGTGGGGACAGCACTTCCCTGTGTGGTGCCGGGGAGGGGCTTTGGTTTAAAGTGCTGGCAGTAGTCATGAATCTTGCGTGCAGCTGTGAGGTTCCTGTGAACCACTTCCCCAGGTGCTGCCACAGCCCTAAAGGACAGGGAGGCTGAGAAGGGCTGTGAGAACGGGGCAGCAGGGGGCACCGGATGACAGGGAGTTGGGCCATGCTCTCAGTAGGAAGGTGAGGTCTCCAGTGAGGGCAGACACTGCTTGCCAGGGGCAGTGGGCATCTGTCAGCTCTCTCTCTTGACAGGGGGCAGGAAGGGTTTGTTTGGGGTGGGGTGGGGGGGTGTGAGCTCAGCACCGTGCATGAACCGTCCAGCATGCATTGATACCTGCCTGCCAGGCTCGGGGGCACGTCGGGCAGGGTCAGCTCTGAAGGGGTTAGAGTGCGAGT
Source organism: Spermophilus citellus (assembly GCF_964194105.1). NCBI lineage: Eukaryota > Metazoa > Chordata > Mammalia > Rodentia > Sciuridae > Spermophilus > Spermophilus citellus. The sequence continues at coordinate 1,958,210 of NC_138199.1, read as the reverse complement.
CAGCGCCCCCAAACAGGGTGCAGAAACGTCCTGTGGATTCTGTATGTGCTTGCTGGAGCAGGATGAATTAAAATTAAGGAACAACGACACAGGCGTGTGCTATGGAGGTGTGAGCAGTGCATGCAGAGAGCCACCCCTGCATGGGCAGGTGGGCAGTGGTGAGAGGTGGTTTACCTACACGACAGGGGACCTGGAAGCGGGCGCGAGTCAGTTATCCCATGAGACCTGCTCAATTACGGACTGTCAGGGGAAAAAGCAAAAATGAGACACACACACACAATAAATCCTAAATGCAATATGCTGGCCAGACCCCTTCCACCCACCTTTCCCCAGAGACAGACGAACACCAGACTCTGGGGAGCACACTGAAGGCTGGCTGCTGTGCTGAAGCAGGGTGGGTGGCTTTGTCTCTCAGAGGCAGGTGGCATCAGTATTACAACGGGGACATATAAGGAATAACACAGACAGCACTGACACAAGGATGCGCTGGGGTGAAGCCCAGCCTCGAGCTAAGACACTAAAACGCTCTACCCCCTGCTTCTTGCAGCCCTGGCCTCTTGGCGTTGCTGCCTGATGGTAGTTCATGAAAGAGACATGAAGCTTAACCAGCCCAGCAGGTGGCTGTGTAGGTGGGCTGGCTGCAGGACCTAGGGATTCTGTGCTGGCACCATGGTAGGCTTGGCCTTGGTCCTTGCTTCTCTCCCCAGCACCCTTCAGTCCCACCCAACGAGGGCTAGACACAACTCACCTTGGACCTGATGCTTCTGAGCTGCCGGGTGACACAGGATCTGTCTTTCTTCAGGAAGTCAGGATTGCTTTTAGATTTCATTATGTCTGAAGAAACAAAGAGACCCATTCATTATCTTTTGTTTTCTGAACCTTCTGGAACCAGACTGAATGTTTAAAAGCTTCCAAGTTCACTCTCGCAGAGAACACCTTGACACTTCCTTGAACAGCTCTCCGCAAGAACACAAAGTCCACAACCATAACACACAGTAGGCTTTTTTTGAATACCATAAGGCACGAGAACAAGAGTAAGCTGGTTCCTGCAAGGGCTTTAGCTGTGCAAGTGCTGAGGGCTGTGCACTCTCAGCAGGAGACTGGGTCTCCAGCTCCTGGCAGATCAGCTGGTCCCAAGATTTGTTCATTCCCAGCCTCCTCCTGATGACACAGGACCATCACAGAACAAGGTAAGGCCAGGTTTTTCTCAGGACCTGCCCCCACTGAGACAAAGTCTACTCCTACACATGCAAAATGGACACGCTGGTCATATACCTACGCACCTTCTGCACATGGAGGTTTTTAATTTTTACTAAATACATTTATGTCATAACTCTTTCAATGTCATAACAAAAATATCTACCTGACCTCTTTTAAGATCTGCAGGTCTAGCCAGTTGTGGTGGTAATCCCTGTAGTCTCTGCTATTTGAGAGGCTGAGGTAGGCTCCAGGCCAGCCCCAGCAACTTAGCAAGACACTGTCTCAAAATCAACTCCTGGAGGACGTAGTTCAGAGGCAGAACAGCTCTGAACTACTGGGTTCAATCCAGTCCTGCAAAGTGGCTGTGTCTAGCACGAACAGCCCTCCATCTGTGCCTTATGGCAACTGCTATTTTCAGCCCAGTAACCTGCTTGTTTTTTCAAAGTTATCTTGATAGGTCAAAGGTATGCCTGCATTCACCTCATTCTAGGACTCCCCCTCTCCCTGTTCCCTGGACACCTTAGCTGCCTCCTCAGAAGCAATCACTGTTATCATTTCATTGCCCTCCAGAGTTGGTCTATGGTTTGATTTTAGGTTCTGCCATATACTGCATGATGACCTTCTAGAAAGAATGGCCATTTGTCCCCTCACTGGCAACGCACATGACATTTCTTCCAAGTATATGTCAATACTGCCATTGTAGCATTCTGTGGCTGGCTGATAGAAGAAATTATTATTAGTTTTTTGGTAGGTTTTTAAAAGGTCAACATGAAGGTCAAGTGAAGTCATGGATTATCTGATCTTGCTCGACAAGATGTAGTTCTTCAGCCTCTCTGTAATCTGCCTCACAGAGCCACCAGCATGTCTTCAGTCAACAATGAAAGGAGCCAGTCACCTAAGAAGCAAAAAGGGGTTTCCTCTTCTGCCCCACCTGGGGCCATTACAGACTTTATGATATAACCCTCAGTCCAAGCATCTAGCAAGAGCTTCTAGCCAGCGGCCGAGTTGTGCAGGAGACGGAGAAACCAGACTCTCATTACTGTGGAGTTGTCACTGCCGGGGCAGGAGGGCGGACACGCAGCCCCTGCGCCTGTGCTGCAGTCCCAAGGAGACGCAGGTCTACACCAAGCCCAGGAAAGCCCCATGAACAGTCCCACAGGACTCACCGTATCCTGCCACAGCAGGGCTCTCGGGGGACTTTTCTCCCAGGGCTTCGGTAGCTGCTTTCAGCTGCTCTTTCAGCTTGCTGATGTCGCAGTCTGCCTTGGCCTTTGCGATGCTGAGCTCTGTGTAGATATCTTTGTATTTGTCACTGGCATACTTCTTGTCCTAAGGAGAGAGCAGACGGAGCTGAGGGTAGTTACGACCAGGGGAGGAGGCTCCCGTGGAACCCGGGTCTGTCCCCATCAGGGCTGAAACCCTGTGGGAGAGCGGGCTGTGGGCCTGAGGCCTGGTCCTTGCTCCTCCATAGGACAGAACATGTGGATCTGTCTGCCAGAGGCAGGAACTGAACACAAAAGGAAAGAAACAGGGCCTGTGAACCCAGGTCTGGCACTCTGCACCTGCACATGATGAGAACCGCCAGGTCCCGTGAGTGCAGAGTGTGGCCTTGACTGCCCAGCACCTTACCTCAGGGGCTTAAGTCAGGAAAGCCCCCGTCTTGGATTTTCTAAGTGACTGGAACTGCCACCAAGGATTCTATCACAGGAGTAGAGGGGGGGTGGGCCTGATCCAGCTATGAATGGCAGGTGGGGCCTTGCCTCACCCCAAGATCATTTCCCTAGGTGTCACCATTCTGATGAACCACAAGGAAACACAAGCGACCATAGCTCCAGGGCCGGGCCAGGCTGGCCGCTGACTTCTCCAGCACCTGTTTGCAGGCTGGTATTTTAAAAGAACTTGACTGAGAAACTGTGACCTCACAAAAGCGAAATCTAGCCTAGAGTGGCTGGTGCTGAGCCACAGGGATGCAGCCTGGCCCAGTCCCACCAGTGTCAGCGTGGCTCTTACCCGCAGTGCTGTCTGGAGCTCATCCTTGAGAGAGCTGATCTCCTGTTTCAGGTACTGTATTTCTGATTCCTTTACCCGCAATAAGACCTACAATGAGAGAAATCAGGGACTGGCATTCAGGAGCCAGGGAACCTCCAGAGTGTCACACGCACAAGCTGAGAGGTGAGAAGATAGCCCTCCACACACCAGGGAGCAGGATAACCATGCCCACCTCAGAGAATTTCATATCACTCAAAACTTCCACATGACATGAAGAAACAGAAGAGGGGAAAAACCACTGCATTCCCTTCCACGTCCCAAGAACCTCAGCTCAGCCTGGGAAGACCAGGAACTATCGCTGCCAACTTACTCATCTCCTGAGACCGGCACTCAGGCTTGCCATTCCTGTAGAGATCTCTACCAGACTCATTCAGTGCTCATTATGGGAAGCATTTTTAAGATACAATTATCATCTAATAGAGAAAAACCTATATATCTTCCTAAGAGGACACCGTAATACACCAGAATCAGTTACTGTGATTTAACAAGCACTCCTGGCTCCTAAGAAGTGGAGTGTAACAGAACCTCAGGCCACAGCACTCATGTAGCTATAAAATGGGTCACTTTATGTGGCCAGTGTTTGTGGTGAGATAGAGAGGGTGGGGCTGGAGGCAGGTGGAGGGAAGGTGGGGTTGAACATACCCCCAGCCTCTCAAGGTGGCCCTGGTTCCCGCCTGTGAACCCCAGGCTGCCTGGCAGCTAACTGCTCCCTTGCCATCTTGCAGTGACTTTGGATCTTCCTATGTCCTTTAAGTTTTTTTGTTTTTTTCTTTAAATTTCTTGGGGGCATGGCTGGGGATGGAAGCCACAGCCTCACACAAGCGCTCTCCCACTGAGTCATATCTTCATCCCTCTTTCCCAGTCTATCCCTCCAACGTCGAAGGGCCACACCTTGCTTCCTCTGGGGCTCCTCTGCAGCAAGGCTGAACAGGGCAGGACCTGGTTCTTGACAGTACCTCTAGCTCATAGGCATCCTTGCCCTGCGTGAGGGGCGACCCTGAGGCCTCTCCACCACCGTCCCCGGTCAGTAGTGTCCGTAACCGTGTGATTTCTGCAGCCAGGCGGTTATTCAGTTCCTGGGGGACAACAACACAACACATTCCACAGAGCTGCCTGGGGGCCAAATTGCACATCATGACCTGGAAAAGTCATTTCTCACCAACAATATGAGAGACCCAAGTATCGGGGTCACGAGTAATGTGCATGTGCATCATTGTGTTTGGGGTTCAGCATTTGAGGCTCCACACCTGTGAAGTTCAGTCGTCTAAAAGCTGTGTGTGGGGGTTGAATGTAGAATGTTGGTATTGGTAGGGGACTGGTTCAAGACTCTCACAGATACCCAGGTGCATGGCTGCTGAAGCCTTTTACACAAAGTAGCAGCATTTGCATACGACCTATGCACCTTCTCCTGCACACTTTATTTATTTTTTAAAAATACTTATTCTTAAGTTTTAGGTAGACAAAATATCTTTATTTTACATTTATGTGGTGCTGAGGGTCAAACCCAGTGCCTTGTTCATGCTAGGCGAGCGTTTTACTGCTGAGCCACAGCCACAGCCCCTCCTATATACTTCAAACTAGATCACTTATGATACGCAATACAAAGTAAATGCAATGCACACAGCTGTATTGTGTTGTTTAGGGGATAATGATAAGGAAAAAAATGTGATAAGGAAAAAAACGTGTACACGTTCAGTGTGGATCCAACTCTTGACCCAAATATTTCCCACCATATTGGTTGCATCCATGGATGCAAATTAAGATATGGAGGGCTATTTGTATCTGGAGAGTTGTGTGAGGATTCCATAAACCTTAACACCTCTCCTTATTAATAAAGTATCTGCTTGTTTCGTGGTTTATCCCACGTGAGCTCCTGCAGGATGTGGCTATTCTGCCTCCTTGCCACTGCAATGTTTACATGAGCAACTAAATGTCCAGTCCTGTGTGGCCTGAGCATTAGGCTGTGTGATGCGGGCAGGGAGGTCATGCAGGGCGGGCTGGCAGAGGGCAGTGGAACAGGGCATCTGACTCTCAGGGATGAGTCCTGGGCCCTGCCTGGCAATGAATGAGAGGTTCAGAGAAACCACTCGGCTCTTGGTCTCAGGAAGAGAGATTCTGAACTCCAACAACTGGTCTGAGCAGACAAGCTTGCTCTGGCCATATGCAGTGAGTTTCTGGCAACATGATGAGAACTACCAAGTGGCCGTCACTGGGTGGCCTGCTGTGTGGATGGCCACGCCATGGCTCAGAGACCCTCAGGACCACCTTCGGGGTGAGGTCTGGTCCCAGCTCAGCCTCACCTGACTTCAGGCTCACCTGGTTGTGGGCGTTGAGCTCCTGGTTCTCACGCTGGCACTGCCGCAGGGCCTGCCGCTCGGCCTCCAGGGCCTGGGCCAGGTGGGCATTCTCCAGGCACTTCTGCGAGTACTGCTCCGAGAGGACCTCTAGCTCCCGCTGCACTGACTGCAGCTCCTCCCTGGGGAGAGGGGCGCTCAGCACTCCACCCTTGATCCAGGACCCAAGGGTCAACTAGACACCACAGCAGTACAGCAAAGGGCAGGCATAACCCACTCCATGTCCTTCCTGGTCCTCCCCCACAGCCCAGGAGTTACAAAATGACACTTCTAGGGACAGAATTCAGTCACCAACAGCAACGTGGATGTCGGGTTTCTAAGATAACTCGGGCAGGCAGCTCTCCTGACAAGGAGCTGTTTTCAGTGAGCCTACTTCTGCCATCCCCGGAAGACCCAGTGGGTGTGCGAGATGCAGAGAACCAGCCCTTTGGTAGTTCTCGGCCCCCTGGATCCACAAGGGCCAACTTCCTACTGGTGGAACCAAGGAGGGGTCACCCAGGCCTTGGCACCTGTTAGCTCAGCCCAGCCAGGTGAGCATGGCTACTCTATGGGATGTCACCTAAACTGCTGTGGCCTTGGCTCTGCTGCACTGACTGTTCCTGAGGCAGGGTCCTGGCGACCTTGGCACAGTCTAAGCAATAAACAGACCCCCAAGGCCAACCCCAGGGTCCCAGCTGCGTCAATTCTACAGAGGGGGAAAGAAAATCAACAGGGACCGCTCTGGAGTCTTCTCCCCACTCCCCCACTTATGGAAAGGGAATCAGCACACACAAGGTGACCACAGAGACTGTGGTGACTTCAGCTACGTACAGCCATGGAGTACCGGGCACCAGGCATCAGCCAGGCTCCCCGTTTCTTAGGAGGTGATGGAGCCATTGATGGAGACTAAATTGTGGGGTGGCCTCTACACCAGTCTGGACAAGCTGTTTCAGAATTTCATCAGTTGCACCTCTTTCTTTGGATTTTAGTGATCAGTTTTTGTTTTAGTACAGGAAGCCTCAGGTGGGCTGTGTCCCACCCCTGGAGAGGAAGGTGGTCTGGGGGGCCCGACACCATGGCTTTTCCTAGGACCAACTCTCAAGCTCTCACAGAGACCCAGGAAGGCAGGGGTCTCCACCTGTGGGCCTCCCCCGGGGGCCCTGCCTGGGGCTGGGTGACTCACAGGTACTGTCGCCTCAGGGCTTCGATGTCCGAGTTGATGCTGCTGATCTGAGACCGCTGGCTCTTTTCTAGCTCGCGTTCCATCTCCTCCCGGTGGGCATTCTTCATGGCTTCAATGGCTGTGGGCGAGGACATGGCCCTCAGCACCCAGAGGCTGGGGCTGCACATGCAGCAGTGCCACTCCCCACTGTACCCTTCCTTCCCGGGGGCTCGGCAGGTCAGGACAGTGTGACATGTGAACGCCACGGACACGGCATCCCTCAGGAACACACGCTCCGACAGGCTGCCTCCCACCAGCAGTTCTCTGAGGGGGAACTCCCTGCCAACTCCTGCCATAGGGGATGTGGAGGCTGACGGGAGGATTCCAGATTCAAGGCCAGCCTCAGCAATTTAGCAAGGCCCTGTCTCAAAATAAAAAGGGCTGGGGACATGGTCCAGTGGTAGTGCCCTCTGGGGGCTCAATTCCCAGGACCGCCAACAGCACAACGCCAAACTGACTAAACACGGATGTTAAATTGGAGTACGAGTTTATAAAACACACAGCTTTTCCAGAACTTCCTTCCTTGCCACGACATGACGAGTTACTGTAATCTTACTGATTATGAGGAGGGAAGGCAACACCGCACAGACGGGATGGGCTTGCTCAGGTGGTGACAGTGTCCCCAGAGAGAAGCTGCACACCTCTCCCCTCTGGTGTCTAGGCTGCTGTGGCCAGAGGGTCCTCATGCTGGTGGTATCTGTCGCAGGGGCTAGACAGGAAGGCCCAGTTCCCCTGGGGAGCCCGCTGTGCTGGAGCACTGGCTCTCAATGACTCCTCAAACCAGCCCCTGCCTCAGATAAAGAACACCTCTTCTCAAAATGAAGCTTCAATCCCAGACAGAATGCTCAGCAAGGCTGGTGGTGACCGAGTTGCAGGCCCAGCCCAGGAGGTGGGTCAGACGCTGCTCTTGGTGCCCCAGCCCCACCTGAGATGGTGGCGGCGGTCTCCTCAGCCAGGAGGCGGTCTTTCTCTTCCCTCAGCTTCTCCAGCTCCCTCTGGTGCTGCCTCTGCAGATCTTCAATCTTCTTCTGGTGTGTTTCCTCCATTGCAGCAAAGCCCCGCTCACATGTGGCCTGTAGAATGCAAAAGGGGCTTATCGATTTCTCTATTTGCCTGCACTATTGTCCTGTATGACCAATGGACAGCAACCCTGCCCCGTCCGGGCCCAGTGATAACCCGCAGCCAGTGCACATCCCAAGGGGCTCTGAGGGGGGCAGGCTCCTGGGGTGGTGTGGGGATCTCCATGGTCTTCCTCAGGCCACCAGGCAGCTGAGGGTGTTTACAGCCTACACTCGCCATCTATTTTCTGGAACTGCTCTGAATCCCGTTTCTTGGTGGGACTTTGGTATTTTGGGTGAGAGGAGGGTGTGAAGAGGGTTTAAACGGGGCCTGTGCACACCACTGTGAGGAAGAATTGACAGGAGGGAGGCCAGAACACACTTGCTGGCTGCAGCTGGTGTGGGGTGACAGGCACACACTTCGTGCTCTCACAGGCAGGTGACAGCTTGGGGGAGCCAAGGCTATCCTGGGTTGGGGCCTGGCTTGGGGGGGCTCTATTCCCTGCTGGTTGGTGGTACACAGAGCCCATTTCTGGGGAGCTTGGGGGGAGGGCTGTCCCTGACACTAGCCAGATTGTGACCTCAAACTGTTGTTTAACTTCTCAGATGTCCACTGAGGGAGTCAGAATGGACCACAGGATCCCCTTCCTGCTAGCCTGTGCCTTCCTCTTTTCTTTCTCTTTTGAAGGAAAATACGAGCTCTCAACTTCAACAAGACACGGAACAGGGACAGCCTCATTATAACCTGGCAGGACAGGGGTGTGCCACAGGAAGAGACCAAACTATCCCACTCAGCCAGAGGAAGCCCATACCTGACCTATCAGAGCTGTGCTCACGTGAGCCCCACGACTGTGAGTGGCTAGAGCGTGCAGCTACTTTGAGCGCGTAAGGGTACGTTGTGTCTAAACTCCTTACAAGATCCACTTCAGGGTAGGGATCAGGTCTTTTGCTATTTCTTAAAAATATTGTTTTGTTTTTGTAGACAGACATGATACCTTTATCTTTATGTGGTGCTGAGGATCAAACCCGGTGCCTCACCCATGCTAGGCGAGTGCTCTACTGCTGAGCCCCAGCCCAGCCCTGCTGTCTTTTGAATGCTGGAGAAATGTGGCCACACTGCTTTCCAAGTACAACTAAGAGGGGAGGCCTTCCCCACTTGAGGCTTTAATCCAGTATCTACTCTTTCTGCCTGTAGATTCAAGAAAGGATATCAAGAGCCAAACCCTCATGCTTCAGTACCTTTCCCTAAGACCTCCAATCAACGAGCCCTTCTCATTCAGGACTTTAAGTTCCTGGTCAGAGCCTGCACTTCACGGCCACAGATCTGTGCTGGCCAAGGTCTGAACCACTGCTCTCCATTAAGGGGGCATCCCCTCCCCCAGCAGCTCAACCCTGGAAGTCATCTGTCTCCTGGGCCTCCTCTCCTCCGGGTGCCTGAACACCAAAGGACAGCTGTGGAAACCCTGGGGCCCAGCTGGGTCTGACGGGAGCCTCCCAGGGTCAGGCTCCTTGCTCCGCGCCATGTGCTTGGTTTAGTCACAACTTCTCAGGTATAGTATCTCTATCACTTGGACTAGAAGCATTCCCAATTCTGGATTTTATTTAGATTTTGGAATATTTGCATATATAAGATATCTTGGAGATGGGGCCCAAGTCTAAACATGAAATTCGCTTAAGTTTCACAGGGCCCAAAGGTAATTTTGCACAATATTTTTAGAGTACTTGTTTTGACTGTGACCTATTACATGAGGTCAGGTGTGACATTTTCTACTAGTCATGCTGGTGTTCAAAAAGCTTCAAATTTCCAGATGGAGGATATTTACCCTGCAGTAAGTGACCGAAAACTGTCCTTATTCTTTGCCTCTGTGTGATGACCTAGCTCCTACCAAAGACAAGAAGGGGAGCCGGGAGCAAGAACTTCTCAGGTAGCCACGATGCTGCGCTCAGTCCAGGTTCCCTGCTCCCAGGGTCCTGCACATGCCAGGCAAATTCTGTCACTTTCTTATGTCTGATTTTGAGTGATTTGGAACATATGAAGTTAAGGGTCAAAACATTTCTAACAGAAATACTGAGGTATCTTTAAAGACCCAGCTGCTTCTTTATTAAACCCATATGTTAAAAAAAAAAATTAATCCACGGCTGAGGATGTAGTTCAGTGGTAAACACTTGCCTAGCATGCACGGGCCCTGGGTTTAATCCTGAATGTGTGTGTGTGGGGGGGGGGGTGCAGGGGGAAAGATCTGTAAACAATTTTAATTTTAAGTCAGTCTTCCCTGGGATCAAGAACAACTCCTCAGTGACTATGATACACAGCTGCACAGGTGGTAGGGACACTGACCCTGGGGCCAGCACCCCTCGTCTGTCAGATCCAGGGAGAAATCTGTATAAAGTAACTCAAGAGGTTGCTGGTTATAAACTCTGCATGTGTCTAGGGGTCAAGGAGAACACCACACATGGGCTGGAAGCGCTTGGGCACAGGACGGGGCTGGGGATGTGGCTCAGTGGTTGAGTGCCCCTGAGTTCGATCTCCAGTACCCCTCACCAGAAGTGAACTGGGGTCAAAACCAAGGTCTGTGCCATTTTCTTCTCTTTCTTTTCCTTTTTAGTTTTTGCTTTGTGGTCTCAGAGATTGAACCAGGGTCCTGCACATGCCAGGCAAACGCTCTACCGCTGAGCTACACCCCTGATTCTTTTTGAAATAGGGTCTTGCTAAGTAGCCCAGGCTGGCCTTGAACTTAGAATCCTACAGACTCAGCCTTCCCAGTAGTTGGAATTATAGGCATGTACCACCGTGCCTGGCAGTGCCACTTACTTTTAAAGGCACACCCAGACCTAGCTGATGCTGCGCTCAGTGAAGTAACCAGAGGGTCACTGCATACGCAACTGGGGAAAACGGCCACTAAAATGTTCTCACAGTTCATGATGGTGGTTGAAGGCTTGGACCGAGCAGGGAACCTGGACTGAGCGCAGCATCGTGGCTGCCTGAGAAGTGCTTGCTCCTGACTCCCCTTCTTGTCTTTGGTAGGGGCTAGGTCATCACACAGAGGCAAAGAATAAGGACAGTTTTCGGTCACTTTCAGCACTAGAGTAAGGTATTGGGAAGCAGCCACCATGTTCTGCCAAGAAGTAGTTGTTGGCTGGCAGGAGCAACTGCCTGTGAAAGGACAGGGGGATCAGTGTTGGCTATGCCTGAAGGGCCTAGGCATGTGTCATACATACCTGTCAGAGGAAGAGGGAAATGAGGGTACAGTTACTGGGGCAAAGTTGAGTCTGAAGGATGTCAAGAACCTCTAGGATGATGCCCAGGCAGCTATGTGCATATTGCAGTGAGGTCACAAAGTGGGGGTGGCCAGAGCATTTGGACTGCTCCACTGGCCGGGCCTGAGACACCACCTCTGTGGGCCAGGGCCTACAAGGCAGTGCCAAACAGGTGGATGTAGAGGTCAGTCTCTTTTGCAGCTACTGGGGAAGGGAACAGGAGCTGCCTGAAACTGTGGTCCAGAGAAAAGCCTTTCTTAGACAAGTGCCTACCCAGTGCTGGTACTTACAGGTAGCTGGGACAGAAAAGGGACCCTTGGGGCTGGGGATATAGCTCAGTTGATAGGGTGCTTGCCTTGTATGCACAAGGCCCTGGGGTTCGATCCCCAGCACCAAAAAACAAAACGAACAAAAAAAGAAAAGAGACCCTTGACACTTGAAAACAGTCCTATATGGGAAAATCCAACTCCTAGGACAGTCGGGAAAAACGTGACTGCACCTGAAGAGTACAAGGCAGTCCTTGGGCAGATGCCTTAGCCTTGGATTCTGTGAGGGTGGAACGAGGTGGTGGGGCTGCCCTGGGAGCATGGACTGCACTCTCTTCTCCACAGGGACCCTGCCTTCTTTCCACTGGTCCTCCTGGGTGGGTGATGCTCAGACCCTACCCTGACCAATGAATAGAGGGATAGTAGAACAGCATCTGATTCTGGCCAGACGGCAGCCAAGAATGGAGAAATACCACCCAGCTCTGAGAGCCCTGAGAGCTCTGGCAGCCCCTGAAGCCCCCCTCCCTGCATCTGCAAGTAGAATCAATTTAGCAAATTAAGTGCTGAAGACCTTGAGATTCTCAAAGTCCCGCTGGTATTTCTCCCGCAGTGTGGCTGCATCGCCCTCCAGCTCCTTGTGGCCCAGCTCTTCGCGCATTACATCCATCTGGGCCTCCAGTTCCTGGATGCGCTCCCGCAGCCCTGTCATGGAGTCAGCTTCTCCTTGGGCTGCCTGTGGGGCAGCCCCAGACTCTGGCCGCCATCGGGGGGAGGGGACTGGCAGGGCTTCAGGGCGCTGCTGCTGGCAGAGGCTGAGGGTCTCCTGCAGGCGCAGCAGGCTCCGTGAGTAATGCTCCTGCAAGGCCCTTAGCTCTTCCTCGTGGATGGCCTGCAGCTCCTTGATCTTCAGCTGGAATCTGTCCTCCAGTGTCTGCATCTGCTGCACATGCTGCCGCTCCATGTCCTGTTTGTCTCTGACGGAGGCGTCCAGCTGGCTTAGGACCCGGCTGCGCTCGGCCTGCAGTGTGTTCTCAGTGCGGTTCAGCTGCTCTACCACACACCTGATCTCCTCCTCATACCTGCCCTGCAGGGCAAACATGCTCTCACTGTGCTTGCTCTCTGCTTCTTCCAAACACCTCTGCTGATGGTCCAGCTGGCTCACCTTGGCCTTGAGCTCGGCATTTTCCCTTTCTATGAGGGCAATCACCTCCAGATACTCGCTTTTTTGCTTGCGGAGGAGCTCCTCGTACTCCTCCCGCAGGGCCCCAACCACTTGTGCCTGTTCCTGGCAGGAGGTCTCCCTGGTTCGCCAGGACTCCTTGTAAAATCGAAGTTCCTTTTCATACTCTAACCGGAGTTTGCAGGCCGCATAGCACACCTGAGCCTGAATGATTGCGTCCTGAACCAGTAAGGATGAATACTGACCAAGGCCTCCCAAACAAGCACTGTAGGAGAGAGTCTGAGATGTCTGCAGAAGCTTCCGACAATCCTTTAATGACTCAGCAGCGGGTAGGGCTGGCAAAGCAGCAGCGATCTCCTTTAGGATGCTGGCTTTCTCTCTCAGCTGCTGGGCAAGCTCTTCCTGAATAGCAACAAGGGCCCCAGGGCTCTGATGGGACACATGCAAGGGTTCCTGGGAGCTGTCTGTGTCTGGACTCAGAACTTCTCCTAACAGTCTCAGGTCACAGGATGTCTGCACACTGTCCACACTGCCCTCTGGACGCCTGAGGGCTTCTGAAACCTGCTGCATCACTCTCTCAAAATCTGGGGTTCCATAAGCTCCCAGGATTTCCCCCAACACACATTTGTGCTGCTGCAGGGCAGTCTGCGTCCCCCGCAGGGTCTCTTGGACACTCTGCAGCCTACGGTGGAATGACTCCCTCACCAATTGTGTGGCAAAGCTGAGCTCTGCCCGGACCCATGTGGCATCGGCCAGGCCTTGGGGGACATGCTGCTGCCCATCTCCTGATGAGCCGGTTGCCTCTCCTCCCAGTATCCCCAGGCGTTTACTCAGGGACTCGACCTGGCTCCAGAACTCGCCATCCACCAGCACCTTCCTGGCCCAGGCCTCTGCTGGGGCGTCAGCAGAGATGGCACAACTTTCTCCCTCCAGCAAGCGCTCTTCTGACCACGCAACCTCACGGAGAAGGCGAGACACGTCTGAGGTCGTGCTCTTCAGTGAGTCTGCTATTTGGCTGATCAGGGCTGCCTCCAGGGCCATCTGGTCAGAAAGCAGCTTTGCCTGCTCCTGCTCACTCAGCACGTGCTGGCGCAGAGGCGCTGCCACCCCGCTCTCCACGGAGCACCCCTCCTCCTGCCCAGCCTGGGCCCCACCACCTGTGGAGGCTGGCCAGGACTGCAGGGCCTGGATGGCACTCATAAGTGTGCTCTCCACACTGGCCAGGGAGGCCGCATGTGCCTCCCGCTCATCCTCCTGGGCAGCGTGTGGCAGGGACCTCAGTTGTTGGCGGCAGTTTTCCAAGCATGTCAGGGCCTGACTATTTTTTGCCTGGAAGTCCCCTAGCTCCCCAACATGGCTCTCAATACTCGTGGCCCTCTCTTGTCTCTCCTGCTCCAGCTGGGAGGCCAGGGCGCCGACCTGCAGCAGGCTGGTGCGAAGCTGCTCGCGGAGCTGCGCCTCGGTGCCGGCCCACTGGTGGTGCAGTGCGAGGAGCGCCTCCTGGCTCTGGCCCTGCTGGCTTTCTAGCCTCACGGTCACTTCCTTCAGCTTCTCCTCTGTGACGTACAGCTTGGTCTCCAGGGAGTGGATTATGGAGAGATATGTCTCGGAGTCTCCGGCCACAGGCAGCGTGTTAGGGGTGACCTCTGAGGACATGCTCTCCTCTGAGGGTGACCGGTCCTGGCTGGTGTCTGATGACGTGCTGCTGGTCCAGGTCTTCTCAGACCCCTCAGGGTGGATGTATCTTTGGCACTGGATTGTGGAGAAGCGAATTCTTTGCCTTTTAACACCAGGTGCTCCCTGGTCGGGTTTGGCTGTGCTCTGTGGATGCCCCTCCCTGTCAGGAGCGTCCAAGGACTTCAGGGGCACTGCACTCCCTTCCCTGCTGGGGCTGCCATCCCCACATTCTTCCCCCAGCCCCGCTCCTGAGTCTTCATCTTCCAACCGCATGTGGGGTAAGCCTGGAGGTGCCCCAGCTGTTGGGAGCTGTTGGCCCGAGAGTAAACCCCGGTCCTCTGTTTCTTCCGGGGTGCTCTGTGGCTCTTCCAATTCCTTTGGAGACTCATCTGCAAATTTCCTTAAAATCTCTTCCTTTGCCTGCAGCTTAATTTCTGTTTCCTCTAAACTGCTCCCCAAGGCCACCATTTTAACCAAAGCCTCATTGAGGTCCTGCTCTTTCTTTTCCAGAACTTTCTCATGTGCTTCCTTGATGTGCTTCAGTTCTTCCTCCTTCTCTCTCAGCAGAGTGCGCATGCTCTGCAGCTGGCCAGAGACCCTACGGTGTGAGTGCTCCAGGTTTTGGTAGTCAGCTTCTCTTCCTCTCAGTTTCTCCCGAAGCTCAGCCACATCCCCATCGGATGTGGCCACACGCTCCATCAGCTCTTGGAACCGCTGCCTGATGAGGTCCCGCTCATCACGGAGGCTCTGCACATGCTCAGCAAGCTGGCGGATGCTGGCCTCCCGGGCCTCCAGCTGCTCCTCCAGCTGGTGCACTTGCTCACTGCCCTCACACTTGGCACTAAGCTTCTCTTTCTGGAGAGCCTCCACCTGCTGCGCATGGCCCTGCAGCTGTTCCTCATAGGCGCTGGCCTTGTCCTCCACCTCCTTCAGGTTCTGCAGCAGTGCCTGCTTCTCCTCCTCGCAGCTCTCCAGCAGCAGCGCATAGTTCCTCTGCAACTTCTCCTCCATCAGCCGCTGGGCCTGCTCGCTGGCACCCAGTTGCTGGCTGAGGTCAGCAATGCGCTCCTGTAGCCTCTGTACCTCCTTCTGCCGGTCCCGCTGTAGGGCCTGCTGCATCTCCAGGTCCCGCAGCTCCTGAGTCTTCTCTAGCAGCAGGGCCTCTGCGCTCTTGAGCTTTTGCTCGCTGGCCCTCAGCTGGCCGCTCAGCGCGGCCTCACTGTGCTGCCGCTCCTCCAGCTGCTCACGGACCCTGCCCTGCTCCAGCTTCAGCTCGCCTTTGAGCTTGGCCAGTGCCTGCTCTTTGATGGCCAGCTCAGCGGCGGCGTTGCTGAGCCTTGCCTGCAGGCTCCTGATCTCGGCCTCGTGGTGCCGGATCGCATCCTTGGCCTCCCCATAGCTACGTTTCAGGGTCTGTATCTGCTGCGTGATCAGCTCCTGCCGCTGGCACTGGGCTTCCAGCTCACTTTGGAGGTCTTGGTTGACTCTATGGAGCCTCTGCCAGGCACCCGATGGGGAGGTGGCCACTTCAGTCTTAAAAAAATCGATTAAATACTGGTTAGTAACACTCGGGCCTCCCCGTTCTGAGTGTCACACCTCTGGCCAAGATCAACCACAGAAAAGTTCCTTGGTGGGTTTGCCTTTTATCCTTTGTACAAATTTTTTTTTTTTCCCATTTAAAAAACTCCAACGAATTATCTATGATTATTTTTTGGTAAGTTGTTTCCAGGTAACAGAAAACATGGACAATAACATCAAAATACAGCTCTAACCGAACAGCTTCTAGGAGAAATAAACCAAACAAAACTGAGTAATGGAACACACTGAGAAGCAAAACAGACTGAAGGACGAGAGGACGGCGGGAAGCGGGACAGGGGAGCACAGTGCCTGCATCTGTTTTGCAAAACAAAAGATACACAGTTCTAGACCACAGATCCTAAACAAGCGCAGGACGCAAGGTGCAGGTAAGTGATGTCACTTCCTTCCAAGACAGGGAGAGAAGGAAGGAAGGTAACCACTCGGGAGATGTCAGTGAGGTGACATCTGGAACACTGTCCTTTGGAAAGCGTAGCCAGGCCTCCACAGTAACAGGAAGAACTAATCTCTACCTGTAAGAAGACAAAACGAGGGGGAACGCAAACCATGGAGTAAAATGTATAATCAACAAAAACAAACCTTTGTGGAGTTCAAAATAAGAGAGTGAAGCATGCAAAAAAACAAAACACGAAAGAAAGAAAACTCCCCCAGGTAAAAGGCATGCAGAATGGACAGAACTAATATAATGCAAGAGAAAAAATAAACATGAAAAAGAGTGAGGAGAGTCCCGCCTACAATCTGGCCTGCTCAGGTTCCCTCCTGGTCTACTGGTGGGGAAGCCACAGATGTGACACTCAGTTATGTTAAGTTCCAGTTAAACTCACACTCAACGTCAAACCATGCAAGCTCCTCCCACCAGTTAGTGCAGCACCCTCCCAGCATCACACCTCTTGATGCTCAGGCCCAAGGCTCCTGCCTTTCCAAAGCTCAGGGGTGGTGCAGAGTCCCCCATTGTTAGATGCAGCAGGAAGTTAGGAAGAGCAGCCCACCCGTGGCTAACAAGGCTGATGTGATGGTCCACATCAGACACACAGCAACGTTCCCAGGTTAGCAATGTGCAAAGCCCACTGTAGTGCATTTTCCACTTGACCGAAGTTGGTTCTTGGAGGATGGGGCCCGACCAAGGCTTAGAAAGATACTCTCCAACAGGGAGGGCCTGCACAAATGACCTCAAGGTTCTCAGAGTGGGACATGTAGGAGGAGGACAGCTGCATGGGTTTAGAGTCTGAACTGGGCATGGCACTGCATGTACTAAAAGGGGCAGGGGAGGAAGGTGCAGGCATGTGGGGGAGAAAGAAGGCCAAAGACACGTGCAGGAGCAGAGACGGTGGGAGGAAAGGCAGGAAGGCAGACCTGGGACACCTCACACAGAGGTTAGTGCATGACAGTCTAGAAATGCTGACAACCAACTCACCAGAGACTCTGGGCAACAGAGTCAAAGGGCCCTCGGGATCACTAGGTCTACACCAGCAGGGAGCTGATGATACAGGGGGAGGAACACTTGCTTCTCGGGTCAGTTCTTGAACTCAGGATCCTGACTCCACTGCCATACTCTCAGCTTTCACTGAGAGCTTCAATCCTGGTTCTGTCACCCCACCCCACTCCCTTCCAGAACTAATTCATCAACAGTACCGTGGGGGCAGGGGCATGTCTTTTTTGTGCCTCAGAGCTAGCCCGGGGCCTAGAATGAGGCTGGACAGTGACCCAGGCTATTTGCCCTCACACCTGCCACCTCCCGCCTCGCATGCCCATCAGAGTGGCCACACTGTGGGTCTGGTCGAGGGTTGGGACTCTGTGGCATACACCTCTGGGGAAAGGCTACCAGGTGTGGGTTGTCAGCTTAGGACCCAGGCTGCCACCCTTCTGGGCTGGGGTCATGGACTCCTGAAATTTCAGCCTAGGCAGAAAGTAAGAAGCACAGCCACTAGGCCAGTAGTGACAGCCCAGGTCTGCACGTTCCTGGCGACATGGGCAGGGATGGGGTCCAGTTCTAGATCTGCGACTAACTTGCTAATGGTCATAAGCAGGCACCAACTTGTCGAGTGACTCAATTTCTCCAATCTGTAAAATGGGCTTGATCCTACTTTTGTGAGAACAATGGGTAATGGCATGCAGATGTATGGTATTCATAAGAAACACTGGCTACTTTGAGAGCCAAAAGGAGAGATCACCAAAATGATTTCATTATAATAAAACCCTTCAATGTAGAGGTTTCAGGCCCATTTCTCAAAATGTCACAGTAGGAGGGAAAAACAAACCAGAGCCCCCTGCATTTTCAGAGTCCTGGTCTTTCTGGCAGAAAAGCTGAAGTGTGAGCTCCCCTGGGATTTGCACATTCCTAGCCTGCCCGGCCCCAGCATCTGCCCTTCACATTGAAGCCCCTGTTTGTACTCTGGGCCTCAGCAACTGCTCTGCCCCCCTACCTGGAGCACATAGCCCTCCCGGGCGCTCTGCTCACGGCCTAGGGCCACTCTCAGCTGATCCTGTAGGAGCCGGTTCTGCTCCAGAAGGTCCGAGGCCTCCTTCTGGCTCTGCTCCAGCTGTTGGCATAAAGATATTTTCTTAAGCAATGTGACAATAATAAACAAAAGCAGCCACACAGCACAGGCCCCCAGAGGCCTCCTGAAGGCAGCAGGCCTGCTACAGGTGCCTCCTTCATTTGTTCAGGATTCTGGGGTCTCCTATTCCCAAGGGATGTGCGTATCTGGCCTGTACCTGCAGTACCAGAATTGAATCTTCCAGCTCCAGGCCACAAATGACACTGGCAGCCACTACCCTCTGAGGGCCAAGGGACAGGCTTGTCCTTCCTACCCTAGGTAACCCTGGTACCCACAAAACCTCCACATGTACTAATGGTTTCACCATGTAGGCCCTTCCACAGGTCCCAAGGCCTATGCAGGAAATTCCTTTCTGAGAAGCAGGCTGTGTGCCCCACTGAGAACTAAGGGCTTTCCATCTTCACTAGAAAGAGACCATCCAACAGGGTAGGGTCTCTGGGGGTCCTTGGAATGGTCATGTTGTCCTCCACGGGGGCAACCATAGGCCTGAGTGGCTCCAACCTGAAATGACTGTTTGATCAGCTGTACGTGATGTATGTCACATGAAGTTCTGTTTGCAAAAAGGTTCCTGTAGTTTCCTCAAACAAGATGTGGAAACCGGAGGGCTGGGGATGTGGCTACTAAGTTGAGGGACCCTGAGTTCAATCCCCAGTACCCCCTCATCCCCCCAAATCTGACCAAGATGTGGAAACCTATAAGCTATTTTATACTCCTCTCACTTTGAAAAGCTGTAGTTCACTCATGTATCCATCTCCCATTTTCCCCCAAACCTTCTAGCTCCTATGTGTG
The DNA here is from genome assembly GCF_964194105.1 of Spermophilus citellus. NCBI lineage: Eukaryota > Metazoa > Chordata > Mammalia > Rodentia > Sciuridae > Spermophilus > Spermophilus citellus. The sequence continues at coordinate 1,939,024 of NC_138199.1, read as the reverse complement.
CTCTGCCCTCCTGGGGTTGGTGGTCAGGAGCCAACTGAGCAGCAGGGAGTCAGTGTGCTGCCTGGCTGGGCTGCAAGAAGCAGGAAATCCTCAGTTGTGAAGCATTAAAGACCAACCCCAGATCGTGAAGCCATAGACAGGTGATTCAGTGTGTGGCCTAAAGGCTAGCATGTTTTTTTTGGTAGCTTAGAGTCATGTGAGTTTGAATTATTTTATCTCATCTTGTCTGTATTATTTTATTAGCAAGTGTATAAAATGGAAAAGTCAAAGTGTTGATGTTAGTGATAACTATTAACTCATAAATAAAATACAAAACCAGAAGAGACATGTGAGGCATGCTGAAGCGGTGAATGTAGGAGAAGCCTGCTGTTGAAGGGCATCCCTAAGGGGCAGGTGGAACAAAGACTTCCTTTATCCAAAATGCTTCAGACTAGAAGTGTTTTAGATTTCAAGTTTTCATGATTTTGGAATATTTGCTTATACGTAATGAGCTCAGTCTAAACACAAAATCCACTTAGGTTTCATCTACACCTTAGTATATGCAGCCTGAAGGTAATTTTATACTGCATTTGGGTGTCCGTGTGTGTGTGTGTGTGTGTGTGTGTGTTGGCAGTGCTGCAAATTGCACCCAGCGCTCCACAGATGACAGGCAAGTGCTCTACCAATGAGTGACATACCCAACTCCCTATACGCTATTTTTAATTATTTTGTGCATGAAACAAAGCTTCATTGTATAGAATTTTCTGCTTGTGGTGACATGTCGGACCTTAAAAAGTTATGGACTTTTAAGTTTTTTGGATTTTTGGACTAGGGATGCTTACCCTGCAATTTCCTTGGCCAAGAAACTTGCTAGCAAGGCATATAAATCCCTTGTGGAAAGAGGTTTTGCAGATTTATCCTGATATACATTTCTGAGAGAGCATCAGATGATGGGAATACAGTTGGCTCATGCAGCTCTATGTTGGGGTCCTAGATCTGCCTGCCCAGCTTTACCTCACTACACCCCACCTCTACATCCTAAGTATCTGGTCCTAACTATATCTCCTGGGGTCTGCTCGCTAGCCCTTCAGGTCACTGACAAAGCACCCAGGCCGTCTCTCTACTTCCAGCTTCAACCCACACCTCTTAGCAATGCCCGGGCAGATCGAAATCACATGCCCTGCCACTTACAACCTCCAGCTTATGCCTTATAATGGGGAAAAAAGGACCACCAGTTGGACCCTGCAAGTCAATCAGCCTTGCATCTGGCTACTTAGGTCCACACGCACCATGAATTCTTCCATCTTTCAGGAAAGGCCTGCCACACCTTCCCCATCCCAAACAGGCAACCTGCTGTGCTCAGTCCCCCACCTCCACTCTAAAGACCTGTCTATGCACCCATGTCCTCTAGAGGTCTGTGGATCCTGAGGGGGAGACTACATGGCTGAACCCACAGGCCACAGCTGGGCACAGACTGCTCAGGACAGGCTGCTGCACTGGGGGAGCTGGCCCACTATTACCTCCTTCTCCAGCAGGGATGTCAGCTCATGAGTGGAGAGTCGGTCGCTTCCATCCTCGGAGGACAGGTGCAGGGGGGCAATGGGCACCTGCTTTTCCTCCCGGAGAGGAGTGGTCTCCACCTGATGCCACCGCTGCTCAATCTCCACATGGACATTCTGTGTCTTGAGGTCAGTGGCCACTGGCAACCCTGGGCTCCTATCAACCTCCATTCGCAGGGTCATGTCCTCAGCACCTGGTCCATCTGCAGTGTCCAGCATCCCAAATCGCTTGCGGCGTTCTTCCCGCCGCCGTGCACGTTCCCGCTCCAGCTCCCCTGGCTCTACCTCAAGGTGCCCCGGTTCATGGGCATCAGCAGGCCCCACAGTGCTGGACCTTTCCTGAGCCAAGGCCTGCTGGATGGGGCGGAACTCAGCCCAGTCAAAGGTCTTAGAGCGGCCCTCCCGCCTTCGTTCACGTGCACGGCTCCTCTTCTGTTCAGGATCTGGCTCCCCTGGTTCTGTCTCAAGCTTCTCACTTGGCCTTGAGCAGGTCTCAAAAGATGTGCTGCTCTTGTTCTTTTCCTCAGGCAATGAGCTATGGGGTAAGGGGGTAACAGCATCTGTCAGGGGGGCCTGAGACACCCCAGCCCCACTACAGAACCGGCAAAGGTGAGCTATGGCCCAGCCCACACCTGCTTCACATCTGTCCTCTATCCCAAGTGCAACTTCCTAAGTACAGCAGAAAGGAATGACCCACCTGTACTCAGCTTCCCTCCCTTGGAGAACCTAAACCTAGTTCTGATGGGGAGTAGGAGAAAGAGCCTCAGATGTTTCCAAGGTTTCCAGCATGCACCCCTTAACTGAGAAGATGCTATGAGACGAGTGTCATGGTGCCTCCATTACCAAAACGATGAGGAAGAGTAGCCCAGGGAACTCCAGTGAGCCACAGAGGTAAGAGGAGCCCAGCCACTGACCAAACAGTGACGCTGACTCTGGGGCAACCCCGTTCTGGTGATGGAATATACAAGAACCAACCACTTCCCAAGAAGGGTTCAGAGGTTTCAAAAAGCAGGTGACATGATCAGCTCTGTTTTAAAAGCCTACTCTGCCACTGGCACGACAAGTGTGTCAAAGACCAAGACTACCTGTGGGGCAAGCGAACAGGTAGCCCAGGCCGTAACAAGCTCACACCATACAGTGACCCAAGGGCTGGGTGGGGAGTGGGGAGCAGGGAAAGGTAACACAAGGAGAGGTGACCAGGGTGGTAGGCTGGGATGAAGCTGGTTGGCCTGAAGAACTCTTGCCTTTCCCGGATTTGCTCCAAAGGGAAGATTTCTGGGGAGGCCTCTACTTGAGCAGGGGAAGGTGGGGGACATCTCCAAGGGCAGAAGCTTCTGGGCTACAAGGAAAGAGTCCCAGAGACTGCCAGCCAAACTGAGGCTGAGCAGAGCGCTCCCTGGTCTTGTCCAAGCCTCAGAAAAGAACTGGAAGAAACCTGGGAACATTGAAGGCCCAGGGGGAGCACCCAGGAGCACCCGTGTTTATCCTAAAACCAAACAGAAAGGAGGATGTGAAAGGGACCCCAGGGAAAAGGAAGCACTTCCCATGACCCTGGGACCACCTGTCCTGACAAACAGTAAGGATCAAAGTGCTTCAGCGCAGCATGACTGGCAAGGGTCCAACCTAAGACCACACACACATGCAAAGAAAAATGACCCAGAGCGGGTCTTTCGTATCATGGAGTCGAGAGCGAGCTGGCTTAGGCTCAACACTGGGGGGAGATGACATGTGAGTGCAGGTGGGTGTGACAGACATGCTTCCAGAAGCTGCCTCTCCTTAAGGCTCCAAGGCCAGTGCCCTGTGACTTCCCCACCAGACTGCAAGACAGCAGCAAGAAACAGAATGAGGCCAGCAGCTCTGACACTGTCACCTTTGCATCTAATACCTTCTTGGAGTTTGGCCTTCTAGTGGTAAAACAATTCAAGTTTTCCTCAGCTCATGAGAGCTGACATAGAAGAACACAAGCAAAAACAAACGGGAGGGGGGGCGCTCTACCAACTTTAAGATACACTAAACTGTGAGGTCCACTCTAGTCAGGAAGACAAAGTCAGGCCCACTTTGGTATGAAAGCACAACACTGGCCTCCATCTTGTTCCCCAGAGACCATAGTCACTGCATGGAGGGGAATAGGAACGTCCATGTAGGAGACCACCCCTTCCAGGCCGCATGCAAGCACATGGTATGCACAAGTGTCCTCTTGACACCTGCCCCCAAATATCCCAACACTGACTTTTTCTAGCCAGGACCCTCAACCTGAGCATGCAGCCCAGGCCTGGCAGAAGAGGACAGCAGGCCGCCTGCCCTCTCGCATCCACTGCCCGCCTGAGCACACAGCCGCACCATCTGTTGCGCAGCCTGGGCAGGCAACACAGGTGCCTTTCTCGCTCTGTTGTGAGGCCTTTTATGGGAGTTGGGAAGAGCGCCGGGCACCTTGCACTGTGGGCTCTGCTCCTGACTTAGAGGGCTCTTTGATGAAAACCAGCAAGCAGCAGCCCTCTGCCAAGCTCCCAAGAGACAGCAGGAGGGCTGCTGAGCTTGGCCACAACCTCCTGACCTTATGATATAGGAACAACTAGATACTGCTGGCAAATGAATGAAGGAATGAATGTATGAGAGAAAAGGGGCCTGAAGTAAAGGGGTGGTCAAGTTTCCTTCTTGTTCAGAGGGGATGGAGTCAGCCTCTGGAGGGAGGTGAAGGTTCTGACCAAGCACAGATGTGGGAGAGGCTGCTGCAGACCACAACAGCCACTGCCGTCACTGTGCTGCCTGCCACAGCTTGACCTCTGGAGCCAGAAACACCCTGAGCCTCCCCAGCAGAGCAAGGCATGGGAGATGCTCAGAACACATGGTGGCTCTGTGGCCTCAGGTGGGCACAGCAGTGTTTGGCCAACACAGAGCCAGACCCTGCACAGTGGAGCTGTTTCCACTTTCTCTGAAAATGCAAACTGGTGGCAGGTTTCTAACTTCCAGGGCAGGAGGAGGAAGGCATGCAGTGGGTCCCAAGGGATACGAACCACAGAATGCTAACACAGGAGAGAACACACTTTTCCAGCTTGGGCTTCAGCAGTGAGAGTCTCAGAGAGAAGCTTTTCCTGGTTGCACAGAAATCAAACAGATGTAGGAGTGAGGCGAAAAGAAACCAAGGAAGAGCAAAGCTATGGTGGCCTGTGCCTTGCAGCATTGGGACTGCCCTAGCCAGCCAGAGGACAGTAGTTAGACAGGGCCCACGGCACAGCCTAAGCCCAGGCCTGGGCCGAGAGAGAGACTAAGAAGACTCTCTGTCAAGCACAGTTCTACCAGTGGGCACAAAGGTGACCTGCATGGCTGATCTGGCCAGTAAAAGAGGATAAGCTAGCCTGGGACAGAAAAACCAGAGAGCCACAAGGAGACCAAGCAGGGCCAGCCAACTGTGGGACAGAAGAGGGAGGGAAGGAAGCTGTGCTGGGATGTAGCCAGGCTCAGGTCCAGGGGAATGACAGATCCAAAACTGTAGCTCCCTTAGCAGGAGCCAGAGGGTTCCCATAAGAGGCATGAGGGGCTCCCTCAGGCATCCCCGACTATCTCACCTGGTCACATCTGGGGCAGTGGTTGGGTGAACGTGCTTCATGATGGTCTGTATCCAGTTCCTCCGGATTCCAGAAGTCATGGCAGACAGTGTGAACTCGCCCTCCTTTGTCTACACAAAAGACACAGGTGTCACCCAGTGACTGGTCCCTGGAGATGATTGCCACCTCCCACCTCCAGGGGAGATCCTTGTACTAGGCAGAGACCAGGTTCTACAGGGAGGAAGGCAGAGGCTAGCAGTCAAGAGCTGCATGGGGCAGACTCTCAGAGAAGTGGCAGATGGAGCCTTTGCCCCTACAGGGCTAGCACACATGTACTGAACTCTTGCTCTACACCAGCTACCTGTGAGCTGACGGAGGATGACAGGCACTCCATCAGGGACTCCCAGGCAGAGCCCAGGGACATGGCCTTAGGGACATGATCCCTGCATCCCCATGCAGCTCTACTCAAGCACCTTCAGAAAGGACAGGTGCATGACATGCGGCCAGCGGCTCCCCGAGTCATCTTCCTGCACCTAGCGAAGGGAATGCTACAGCACCATCCTACTGGCTACCCAGGCTGCTCAGACCCCACCATAAACACAGCGGTTGGCAGGAAGATGCCATCACCAAGATGGCTTTGGCACAGGAGTCACACCAAAGATCACATGTTGGCCCAGATGCCAGCTGCCAAGCACAGATCAACTTGGTCTCTTCCTCACTAGGGACCAAGCCCTAGGCCACACCCCACTCTTCTCTAGGCTGCAGCCCGGGATGTACACTCACACCTCGGGGGGTCTCCCTCTCCACCCCTCAGTAGGGCACTTCTGGAGTCTATAGATACAGAGCCCCACTGTGATGGGCCTCATCTCTAGCTGACCTCTCTTTCCAGCTTCAGGACGGCACTTGCCTGATACGTGTTCTCGAGAGAGCCCATCACAGCCTCAAACGCACCACCAACCAGGTTCCAGAGCACCTACTTCCCGAGTCAGCTCTTTGGGCAGCTTCTCGGTGGGCCTCACGGGCTCCCACTGTCCCCCTCCTCTCATGTCTCTTCCTGCTGCTCAGCTCCCCTCCTCCCTTCTTTGCTCATCACCACAGAACCTACCAAGTGCTGCAGACACAATTCCCTAGCGTACAGTCACCGGTTATATCACGCGGGTGCTTTCTACCGACTTAGAGCAGAACCTTCTCCAAGTAGAGCAGGATGAAAACAGCCTGTCCTGATCCAGGCTTGCAGCCCCTGGGGCTCATGGCAGGCACGATGGGTTGGGGGCTAAAGATGGAGACCAAGTGCCAAGATGAAAACTCAAAAGTAAGCCCCCAGTCAGAGCAATGAGGAGGGTCTATGGCCACAGAGGCAAAGTGGCCACACCTATCCACACCTAGCCCTACTAGGTCTAGTGTCCTTGCCATCACCAGAAAAGAGTGGGTGAGCTCAACTGCAGGACGCCCTGCCCCAATGCCTGCTGACCAAGACTGGGGCGCTGGGGCTAGCAGGGGCCCCGAAAGCCACAGCCCACACCAGGTCTGGCACTGAGAGGGATCTTGGTGAGGGGCTCATGGAGTGCTCTGCTCCTCCCACAGGGATTGAGGGGCAGAAAAACACTGCAGCAGGGCCCTGTGAGCTGCTGAGAGCAACCAGACAACACCAGCCCTGGAAGCAGGCCTTCAGTGCCACCTCCACATGGCGTGGTACTCACAGACCGCATGTGGAGGAGAGCCGTGACGGTTGCCCAGGGGTGGCAGTGGGCTTTTAACACATCTGCCGCCGGAGCTAGCTTTCCATGTCCTCTGAATTTGGTGGGTCCAAGTCTGTCCCAAAGTACCTGGTCAACTCTGAGCATAGCGACACACAGGAAGTAAGCGCAATTGAGTTTCCGGGCCCCCAGATAGGAAGGTGAAACCTGCTACAGTGAGTCCACCAGCGTCCAGCATCCTATGAGAAACCAAGTCCCAGAGCCTGCCCTGTGGGAGACAACTCTGCTACTGCCACCAATCTGAAGGCTCTTACGAGAGAAAACAAAGAGGCTTCACCCAAAGAGAGGCCTGGCCTCTGTCCTAAGCCCCTGGGAGGTAACCTGCAAATCCTGCCTGAGTGATTGGAGCATTACCTATGACAAATTCCTGAGTCCCCACCTGACAGCTGATACTGTCAAGATTACCCGGGGAGGGGCTGGCTGTGTCAGAAAAACCAAAATCCAACCATGAACTCAGAGGGTTAAGACTGGGCCGTGTAAAGTGACTTTGGTGGGCTGGGGGCTAAAGATGGAGACCAGGTGCCAAGATGAAAACTCAACTGGTTACAACGTTATGAAAGCTTGATGAAAACTGGACACTGAGGTCCAGGCTAGCGATCTGGAAATGCTCTGTGTATTGTTTCGTGACAAGGCCAAGAGGGTACAGTGTCCCCAAAGGACACAGATACTCTGGGACCCTCCAGGTCCCAGGTTCTACCCCTTGTGTCCCTTCCATTGACTTGATTCTAATTTGTACCCTTCTGCTGTAATAAAACTAATTTTAAAGTTAGTGCTTTCCTTAGTGCTCTGAGTCATTCTAGAGAATTCTTGAAGTTCAAGGTTACTTTGGAAACCCCCAAACTTGCAACTGGTGTGAGAGGTGAGAGTGGATATGGCAGTCCTGTGCTCTTAATCCTGGGTAGGGCTGATTCCAAGCGTAATTCTATAGCAATGGCCAGTGGTGACTATTTCATTTGTCCAACAAGTTACTGTTTTGAGAGAAAAGTGAAGCACTGTTCACAAGATCTTGGAAAAAAATAGACTTGCAAGTGAATATATGAATGAATGAATAAGTGAATAAAAACCTTTCTCTTTTAAATAATTAACAAACACTTTTATTCTTAGTCTCCATATCCTAATCCTTCTAAAGGCCCCAAACTCCAGCATCAAAATTAAAAAAGAGCGGGGCATGGTGGCACACTCCTGAAACCCCAGCCACTTGGGAGGCAGAGGCAGGAGGATTGTGAGTTCCAGGAAGACAGCCTCAGCAACTTATCGAGACTCAGTGTCAAAATAAAAAATAAATAGAACTAAAAGGGGTAGGGATGCAGATCAGAGGCAGAATGCTCCTGTTTAATCCTCAGTACAACAAAACACCACGCTTCAGTAACAAAAGTCTTTAAACAGCCTTGAGAGAAAAGATGTCCACCTTTGTGTTCACATTACGCTCTAGGGTTGGAGGCCAAGGGCCACAGGGACAGGAGTCCACGCTAATGGAAAAGACTTAGCCCTCCCATGGGGGGCCCCGCTGAGACACCAGGTTCTCCAAGATACATCCCTGCTGGTCAAGCCCATGTGCCCCCTTTCCCCTGGGCTCACGTGTATCTGGAAGCCATAGTTCCTCTGGACTGGATATTCTGTGACGTCATAACATGTGGACAAGTCAATTTCCCCATCCAAGTCAGCTGCCTGCAGAGAGAAATGAGGGGGTCTTAAAGAGATTTTGGAGGAGCCAATGTCTAGATGAGCACCTTCCCTTGTACTAAGTCTTTAATGGGAATAGACCTTGACTACATATCCCCACCACTGTAGGACCCAGGTCCCCCCCCCAGGAGCATCCATACTACCATGCTCTTGGGTATCTGGCTAAAGACATTCCATGCCTGCCGGAAGGCCTAAATGTGTTGGTTAGGACTCTTTTAAAAACAAAGAGTTTTTGTGTATGTGCAGATTATCTACTTATGATATTTACATTAAAAATTAAAGCTGAACATTTTAAACTGTTTTTTAAAAAATAAAAACAAACTCATTTCATTTTAAAATTAAAAATATGATTAGAAGTCAATGATAAAAGTGGCACTGTTTTGAATTTCTGCAATCTCTTCTGTGTCTGGCTTCAGAGAGGATGGGTGGGTTCTTTCTACATTCAGTCTGTTCAGTGTATTGTTTTGGTTGAAGTTCATTAAGACAAAGTGGTCTCAGAGTTGGAAAAGGATGGATTTTAACAGTCTTTCCAGCAACTATAGACTCTTTGACAAGCAGTAGTTTCTCAAAAGTAAACTGTGAAATCTGCAATCCCATCAGTGAGTTTTCTGTGTTGTTATATTAAGTGTACAGTTTATCCTGCCCTTTAGATATATCTTTTGACAGGCATGATGCTGTAACAGGTGTCACTTGGAAAACATTAGGTTGTACATAGCTTTCAAATGTCCACATAGTTCATTATGTGGGATCAAAATGTCACATTTGTTAAATCATCACCAATTTCATCTGAGAAGTCCTCAAGTAAAAGGGAAGCTGTCAAGTTCATGATATAATAGGAATTTTTGGAAGTTCTAACTTTTACCTTTTTCTTTTATCATTTTTTTCTTTACTTTTTTGAGATGGAGTCTACATTGCCCAGACTGGCCTCTGACTTCCTGGTTTAAGTGTTCCTCCTGCCTCAGCCTCCCCAGTAGACCTACAAACTATACCATTATGCCCAGCCTAATATTCCTTTTTTTAAAAAAATTATTTGTTCTCTTTATATTAATTTTTTCTTAAAAGCTCAAATTGTACTACTGGCAATGAACTGTCAGTTGCTTTCCTTGAAAGAACAGGTTCTTTTATTATTATTTACTAGTACTATTATTAGTATTGGTACTGGGGATTAAACCCAGGGGTTCTCTACCATTGAACTACATCCCCAGCCCCTTTTGTTTTTTGAGACAGGATATCATTAAGATATACAGGCTTGCCTGTAACTTGTGATGCTTCTGCCTCAGCTTCCTGAGTAGCTGGGGATTACAGGTATGCACTGTCACACCTGGTAGGAATAGGTTCTTGATTTTAAAAAAGTCTACCTAACTCACAAACTGAACGACCAGTTTGTCAGCTCTTTCTTCAAATAATAATGGTGTTGCGCAAAGACATGGCTAGTTCAGCTCACAACTCAACAGCCCAAGTGTGTTCCATAAGACAGCCTGTGGCTGTGGTTGATGTTGAATTCCCACTTAAATCACAGAATACAAAAAGGACAGGCATTCAAAGGTTGAGGCTTAATAAAATTACTAACCTTTACTGCCCAATTAAGACTCGGCTTTTTTTTTAAAATATTTTTTTTTTTAGTTGTTGATAGTCCTTTATTTATTTATATGTGGTGCTGAGAATTGAACCCAGTGACTCAGACATGCCAGGCAAGCGCTCTGCCACTGAGCAAGACTCGGGCTGTTTTTAAACACCGCGGCTGTTGGCAGTGTGAACACAGTGACGCTGCAGCCTGTGCCAAGGTGCTGGGGTCTCACCTACCACTGCTCCCGTACCTCAGTGCAGACATCAACACCACAAAAAAAGTTTTTATTATAAACATTTGACCCTCACAGCTCTCCTGAAAGGAACTCAGGGTCTCCAGGGGTCTGCAGACCACTCTTGAAATCACAGAACGCTGATTTTGGACACAGCAGAGCCTGCTGCCCACAACACTTTGCACCTACATCCTACTGGCAACATCTTCCCCCTTCAAGTCCACGCAGACCAATTCAGAATATTTAAATATGAAGAGCACTGTTTAATGATGGATATTCAGGTTCTTTCCCACTTTTTACTACAAAGGTCTGAGAATGGCTAACTTGAGACTGAGATCTTTTTCTAGATGTATGGGTGCAACTGAAGGATTCTGAGTAGAATTAGCAGCGAAAATTAAGCACACAGACTTTCTAGATTATTCAAAAGGGGGTGTTTTTTGGGGATAGGTGAAGAAAAGAGTCTGTCCCAGTTGGTCTTCAGTCATGGTGTTAGGACTGTTAAGGTCCCAACTGAATTCTCCCACCATATGCCATCCTTATCCAAAAGACAGGACAAGATTTAGTTCAGTTCCTCCAACAACTCAATTCACCACAAATCTCTCTGTAGAAACAATCAGATTGCTCATCCTGAGTATTCAAATTTCAGTGTTCTTCAAAGGACAGAAACACGGGAGTGACCAAAGCCCACTGTGCCGAGGTACCTGAACAGGGTCTCAGGAAAGCCTGCTGTCACAGGCAGGAAGAGCCATGAGCTGTTAAAGCTGGTCTGGCTGCTCCCACCAGACGAAGACCAGGACACCCAAGATGGCAGCAGGAACACTCTTTCCCAGATAGACAGGGATATCAGCCCACGAGAAAGCAACAGCAGCGAGAGCCTCAAGCTCCAAGATGCCACCTGCGCCCTCAGGTTTCTCCCAGAGGAGTAGAGCCAGTCACTTACCTCCTCAGCTACGGAATCCCTGTAGTACCTCAGGCTCTGATCTGCCAGGACAAACCAGTGTTTCTTCCACTAACAGGAAAGAAAGAAACAAACAACAAAATTCAACTACCACTCCAGGGTGCCCTAGAGCCAGCGTCCAGGAGTACCTTCCAGAACACAGGGTAAGCAAAGGGCAGCCTCAACCCCCGACATGGCACGTAGCACACAGACTGCTCAGATGCAGGCAGCCATGCGCTCAACCTCAGGGAGGCTTGCTAAGCTGTGGCTCCTCTGTGAAAAGGCAGCAGACAGTAGGGTGGCCTTAGCTGGGGGTTCTCTGTGATCCACAGTGGTACAGCTGGTGACCAAGTGCTTTGTAGGCCTCCGTTCCCCCCTCCAGAGTCTGCAGACCATCACAATGGAAAGGTGGCTGTGAAATGGCACCAAGAGCCATGGCCATCTGACTGGCTCCCCAGATGGGCATGTCCCACCTGCACCAGCAGAAGTGGTACCAAGTCTTCACTGTGAGCAGCAAGGAGGGGACCTTGAGTCTTCAGGCAAGGCCAAAGGGATCCGATATAGAGGGGAGAGAGGATGTCTTGGCAGAGGGGAAGCCGGGATGGGTCAGGGTTAGGGTCTCCTGGGTGTAGACCCTGCAGAATCCTCTTCATGCCTCCTCAGGCGGCCAGGACTTTTAGCCTCAGACCCTTGTCAGGCCCAGCTGCAAACAGCTCTACCTGCTTGGATTTGGCAGCAAGAATGGACTACATTTGCTCCCACCAGGGCCTAATGGTGCCATTGCAATGGAGCTGATTTCTTGCACACAGGGTCTTGCCATCTTAGGTGACCATCTTTGGCTGCTTTGTACAATAACAAATGTCAGCCCCACTGCCAGAGGCCTTCTCTGTCCCTGGGCCCCTAGGTGGTGGGGGTGAACGCTATAGAATGTCCTCAGGCCTAAGGCCAAGAGACACTGCAGGAAGCCAGCAGAGCCAAGTGGTGCCTCCCCAGGGTCCCTGCCACCATGACCACGGGATCTGTGCACCTGCACTATGAGCAGGTGGGGGTCCTGGCGAGTCCTGGTCCATGAGTTGAGTGTGCCCATGGTAGGGAGATGGAGCTCGGGCCCACAGACCCCACCAGGGACAAGGTCAGCAAGAATTCACACCTGCTTCAGTCCTCAAGGTCATAGGAGCTCTACCAACTCACCTGGCTGTCCTCGTACTGCTTGGTCAGCCAGCCTTTCTTGAAATTCAGCAGGTCAGGCTGGGAAAGGAAGAGAAAAAAACAGCTCAGAGGAAAGCCTCATGGTGTGCAGTTGTGGACAAGCGTGGCTGATGGGACTGATAATTTTGTCCAGACGAAGTGGCACCAGGAAAAGGGGTTTCTCCACCTGCCAGATGAGCCTGTGTGCCTTTCCCTGCCCTTCCTGGATGCTGCCCAAGGGCACGTGAGTCCATGAGGAAGGAGATACCAGGTAGAGAGCGGGCATGGCCTCATTTGCCCTGGAAAGCAGCAGCATGGGCTGCCTAGCTGCCCCAAGATGCCTACCCTGGCCTGCGTGGGTCCTGTTACAAGGCCTGTCTGGAGCAGAGAGCAGACCCAGTAGAGTGTTGGATTTCATGAAGGAGAAGGTCTGTAAGGACAGTTGAAAGGAGAATTCAGGGGCTCTTGCCAAAGCTGCAGGAAAAGCAAAGTCACAGAAGCCTGGGGGCACAGACCACAGTTGGTGTTGAGGAAAGAGGCAGTTGCAGCCCTTCCCAGGCCCTCAAGTCACTCCTCCATCAGGAGGAAGTTCAGTCTCCATTGTCCATAAGATGCAGGACAGCAGACAAGAAGGCCCAGCAGCCCTTTTCACCTATGCTGTTCAGGCATGTGTGGATCTGAGAGGCAGCCTAACAGTGCCACGTCAGAACACCTGCATCTTGCCTGGCCAAGGCCCTCACCCACCACTCTGTGCTCCTGTGAGGCAGGTCCCCACGCAGACACCAGCCACCCCTTCTCTGTTTTTCCTGCTGTCCTGATCAGAACTGGCTTTGATGTCTCAGTATTCCCAGGGCAGGGAGGGAGTTGCAAAAGATGAGAAGTAGCAGAGTAACAACCAGGTGTGTTCCAGGAGACCTGCTGCATCACACAGAAACAGCGGTGGACTGCTGCCTGGACCACTCTGACCAGGAAGCACATTCCTTGGTGGAGCCCTCTAATTCCCGCTTTAAGCCAGACTCCCTTCCTTTAGGGTTGTCTGAAGTATCCAGTAAATAATAACATTGAGAAATCAGGGCACTGATCCCACATGGCCATTATGCAGGGGAAGACCCTCCTGGGTACACATGGTTGTTCTGCACAAGACCTGGGATGAAAGGTTTCTCTCTTCCCCTCTGATTGTCCTGCCTGTTGTGGATCTGTAAGTAATAAAGACTCTTATTATTATTATTATTTTGGAGACAGGGTCTTGTCATGTTGCTGAGGTGGTCTTTGAACTTGTGATCCTCCTGAGTCAGCCTCCCTAGTAACTGAGGTGACAGGCATGCGCCACCACGCCCAGCTTATAAAGACTCCCAAACTTTGCTTTGGTGGTGTCACTGCAGCTGCGCCTGCCCTGGAGGGAGGGTGCTGGTGGATCCCTGCTGATCTCTTCTGTCTGGGCCTCTGGAGGCGGTGAGCCTGCCCAGGAGCCTGGAGAGGGTGCAGAAGGGTCAGGTCAGCTGCCGACGTAGCCCATGACCCGAGCTTTGACCACTCCTGTTGAGCCACCACTGCTGTAGATCTAAGCTCCACGGAAGGACCCGGGCAAGGCCTGCTTTCCCCCATGGCACAGACTCAAGAACAGGACAAGTCTCAACAAGTCACGGCTCCTGCCTCCACAGCACCACAAAAGTGAACACCCAGAAGCAGAAGAGCAGAAGGTCTCTGATGCAGTCCTGACTTCCTAAACCAAGATTCCCTGCCAAGGCCAAGGTGGCCTCCTCTGCAGAGACCGCCACGCAGAGCTCAGGATGCCACACAGTCCCTGATTCTGCTGGGCCCAGGATGGGGAAGAAACAGGACTTGCTTCCAGTGGGCCGTGAGTTGGCAGGCAGGGGCACTCACAGACATGAGGGCTGTGCACAGAGGGACATCTGGCATGAACTCAAGGACACAAACAGACAGCGGCCCAGAGTGGCCAGAAGCAGGAGCAGCAGCGGCAGCGGCAGGTCTCCAGAGAACTTGGCACACAGTCCGGGCTCACCGTCATGGAGGACTCCGTGGACCTCCTGTCCAGTGACTTGGCTCTTCGGTGTGGAGACAGGGGGGAAGCTGAGGTGTCCGATAGAGGCGCTGTGGGGATTTCACTGGTGAAGTCCTATGGCAGAGAGTAGCCGCCAGTCAGTGCAGCCCAGGGCAGCTTGGGTGGGCACAGGGGCAGTGAGCTGGGTCATCCATCCTTCCTTGAGAGGGACACTGTTCTAGCCCCACCCCATCCTCCAGCTTCTCAGAGCACAGAAGGAAGACCAGGTTCTGTGGCAGTGGACAGCAGCTGGGCAGTGGGCACCTCACAAACAAGAGTCGCCAGGGAGGAAGAAGAGCTCAGACACAGCAAGCTATAGAAGAGGTGGGCAGGCAGGTGTGCCTGGGAACAGGAGGACCGCAGAGGATGATCCACCTTGTGATGGAGCAAAGAGGGGAGTGGCTGCTACTCAAGACAGAAAGAGAAGGAAGGAAGAAAGGCACCATGTTCAGCCTTGTTGCTGGGCTGCCTCAGGGAGGAAGAGAACAGTCTAGTTGCTGCCTGTGATATAAAACTCGTTTGAGCACCATCTCGGGGAGATGAGGTTCTGGAACGCAGATGCAGAAGACAGGCTGGCCCTCAAGAGGCTCACTAATGGAGGGAGATCAGGGAGTAGAGGCCAGCAGAAGCACATCTCCAGCGCTAGGGGAACGTGGAATGTGTGGGATCATGTGTGCCCAAACCCTGAGCTGCCCCGCCAGCCCCATGGGGGCCTCGGCACCCCTGCCCTAGGAGCTCACCCGCTTCCTGGGGCATGCCCTCTTCTCGCTGCGGCCCTGGCGAGTGTCACTTGATGGAGAGAGCACTGCCGAAGCATTGGTCTCCATGTGCTCTGCCTTCTCAATGTCTAAGGCCTCAAATTTCTCAATTACCTGGGATCTCCTGTAAGAGAGGGTAGGAGGCTGCTGAAGCAAGAGAATCTCCCACACTCCCGAGGCGGCGCTGGCCTTGGGTCGAGGAGGAGCTCCTGGAGCGGACCTCCCACACTCAGCTCACTCCACAAGGCCTGTGCCCACTTTCCCTAAGCCTCCCCTATCAGGCAGGCGGCACAAGCTTCACACAGCACCAACCCAACCAGTTTCCAGGCACAAGCTTGGTCAACCCAAGCTCTTTCGGTGCCCCCTCTACATGGGCAAGAGCAGATCAGGGCTGGGAACTCCCCTGCCAGTCCTGCACCTGCCCGACCCCGGAGGCCCTACAGGCTCTCTTGTGTTGACCCACGTGGCCTTCACACAGCTTGGCACCCAACAGCTTCTCCCGAGCCACAAACACAATCAAAAGGCAACCACCACCTCAGAGGGACTCCACGCTCAAGGCGTCCCTCCACAATCATGACGCAGATCCCACCCCAGGGTGCCCAAAATTCAGCAAGAAAGAGGCTCATGAATTAACATTGTTTCTGCCAACAGTTAAAAGGAATCAAAAACCAAACTAAAGCAAAACAAAGCAGGTTGATTTCATGTGAGAGGGCCGGCGGCCTCGTCAGGTGGTCTGTGCCGGAGACGGAGCTGAGATGGGAGCGAAGCGGGTGGAGGAGGCGCGAACGCCACAGCGACACAGCAGAGGGCGGAGAGGACAAGACCTGAAAGAAAACAAGGCTGGAGAATGAATAAACAGAAAAGAACTGTCTTCAAAATCAAATAACGGCAAACCGAAATCACCCTCAGAGTCAAAGAAGCAAAACCCAAGATGGTCACTGCAGAGGAGGAACCCCAGTCGACCCTCAGTCAGGAGTCCAGGCAGGGTCAGGCAGAGAGGCTGGCAAGTGGCGGGCTGTGCTCAGTCCTGCACTCTGGGGCTGACCCCTGGGCCTACGGTTGGACTGGACCTGTCAGGAGAACAGCCCCGCCTCCCTCGACCTCTGCAAGGTCTGCCCTCGCGGTGACACCTCAGGCCCCCAGCTATGTCCCAGGCAAGCATGAGAGCTGAGGAGAAGGTGCTTCTCCTTGGACTTGGACTACACTTGGACCCCACCTGACTCTGCCGACAGGAGAGGCTTTGTAGGTCCTCCTTTTCCCAGGGAGGCTCAGTGTGAATCTGTCTTGGAGGTCCCTACTCAAGGGAGGCAGAGCACCCAGGCTAAGCTCAGAGGGCACGTGGGTGCCACTTCCCTGGTCTTGCTTCTGCACAGTGCCTCTTCAGGAAGGGGGCTCATGTCAGGCCAGCTTGCCACACCAGCAAAGGGGGCAGACACTGACCGGGAGCAGGCAAGGAGGTAAGTGTGAGGGAGGGAAGCTAAGGAGGCTGCTGGGGCCATGGGCACAAGAGAAGGCTTGGGTAGTAAGGGCAAGGCACCCAGCATGGCTGAACTGCAGCGGGGTGATCTGGCCCCAACAGGCCTGGGTGCTGCCATTGGACCTGACGTGGAGGCTCCCCAGGAAAGCAGTAGGGCTGTGTTGAGCCTGAAGCACATGCAAGTCACATGCTGTGGGGCTCCGGGGCTCCAGGGCTCCAGGGCTCGAAGTCAGAGTGGAAAACAGGAAAGGCACTTGCTACAGCCACTCCATCTGAGGGAAAGCACTGCAAGGCCAGGCTCAGCACCCTCTGCCCTGGTTCACCGTGTCGGTGGGAAGTTACTAACATGGCACCCGTGAAGCACTGCAGGTGTCAGCAACACCTCACACAGGTAGCACAGAGAACAGGCACCTGCCCTCAGAGTGCCAGGGTTCCCGGGGCATGACCCCTACATGGCAAGGGCCTGGGAGTCAGACTGCGCAGCAGGACTGGCTTGGTTATCTGTCACCAGCAGCCCCATAAGGACCGTGGCTTCCCCACACTCAGCAGTCAGAGGCAATCCCTGTTCCAGAAATATCTGCACAGGCTCTGGAAGTCTGAAAAACAAACATGTCGAAGCCCAAAGCCCATCCTGCTCACACAGATTGCTTGCTCATTGGTTTAGCTGAGGCTTATCAAGAAACTGCCCCACGGCTGCAGGGCAGGCCTGTCCTGGCTGCCACTGTGCGCAGCTGTGTCTGATTTCCTGCCACTCTGGACATTGCTGTAACCTACCAGAGGACAGGATCCAGTTCAGCAGAGGGTGGCCTACTTGGGATCCAGTGAGTGGGCCTCAGAGAGCAGCAGCAGCCAGTCAGAGGTCATTAGGGTCAGTGAGAAAGGGACAGTTGCAGGGTTAGTATGTAAAGGCAGGAAGTCCCAGAATGCTAACACCAGCTGAAACCCTTCTCCATGGTGGCAAAGAGCATGCAAGAGCAAAGCCCCCCAAACCACATCTATCCAAGGCCAGTGGATGAGAATGAGTTCAAAATGAGTCTCTCTGAGAAGCAGCCAAGCCAAGCAGGTGTGCAGAATGTTAATTCTGTGGTCTGGCACTGACTCAGGCCCTGGCTGATCCTGCTCCAGAGCCAGCATGACACACAGTCTGCCTGCCAGCCAGCATAAAGCCTTCCTGCCCACGCTGCCAGCCTCCTCGGTCACCAGCAAGACCCTTCGTTTCTATGTTTACTTAACTGCTTAAGACACCCTGGGCTCTAACAATGGGTTACACCATGGGAGCAGGGACTTCCCACTATGGGCCCCTCAGCTATTTGCTATAGGAGGGCACCCTATCACTGAACCCTGGTTTTCAGTTTTTGCACCTATAGGCTGGGGATGGTTACAGCAGGCATCTTGTCAAGCTGTCAATGAAATATGAGAGCAGCCCAGTACACAGGGTGCCTGGAAGGGACCTGGGAGGCACCTGGTTCCCTCGGCTTTACTGCTCTCCCTAGACGGTGCACCTACTTTCCCGTTTTCAAGACCAGTAACTCTGGGCAGAGTCAGACAGCCCCTTATCCTGGAGACTGACCACAGGCCCTTTTATCTGGGACATGTAGATGAATGGGTGGACCGTGGCTTCACTGTGGGTTAAGAAAGGGATGAGAGATAAAAAACACCTCTTCTGAGCTGTCCCTCAAGGGAGCCTCAAGGATCCCACACCAACGTTCTGTGTCCCCAACAGCAACTCCAAATCAGCTTAGGCTGTGCCCAGGGCCGGAGGGACACCGTGGACACTTCTAGAATTAAATCTATTTTCAGAGAGTAAATTTCTTCGAAAACCAAATGAAAACTATAGTTTTTCTTCCCTGACAAATGTACAAATCTACTCCTAAATTGTTTTGGGGTGGGCTGGGGTTGTGGCTTAGCAGTAGACACTCGCCTAGCATGTGCAAGGCCCTGGGTTTGATCCTTAACACCATATAAAAATAAATAAATAAAAAACAAAGATATTGTGTCCAACTACAACTAAAAAATAAAATATTTTTTAAAAATTTGTTTTGAGGTAAGGGCCAACGACCTCCAGAGTCTATCCCCACAGGTGAGGCGTCCTGTTATTCCTCAAAGCCTCAATTTATAGAGGCAGGTGGAAGACCCTCTGAAGGACATGTGGGGACTCTGTCCAGGCCTCCAGTGACATCTTCTGGTTCTCAGGAAACTCAGGCCAGTGGAACAGGGGGAGAGTGGGCAAAAGCCATCCTCTTTTCAGCACTAAGTTCTGCATCTACAGTGTCAGCCCAGCTGCCCACAGCCCATCTCTCCCCCGGAAGCTGGGACTCTGGTCGGCCTCCCCAGTTCAGCCAAGGCCAAAGGGCAACAGTGATACCATCAGGCACTGAGTGGGTTTGCAGGCCACCATGGCTTCCCTGTAGCTTGCAGGGAGCATGTCCCCAAGGGAGAGGCACTGTGTTGCCCTCACCTTCCTGGGCACAGCTGTTTGCCCCGGCACCTTCTCATTGTGCTCTGCCCACATGGGCCTGCCAGAGTGAAGAGGGTCTGTCCCCACCTACGGCCAGGGCCACCTGATAGAAAAGAGTGGGCCAAGAAGAATAAGATCCAGCCCAGTGAGATTCAGGCAGTTGAGAATCCACCAGGGATCCAAGAGATACTGGTCCACAGCAGCCAAGGCACTCAGAAATCCTGGTGGCTGCAGGGAGCCTGGCTCTGGGGCCGGAAGCCAGGGCCCAGAGGGAAAGGTGCTCCTGCTTTTAAAAGAACACTGTTTTCCCAGGGCAGCTCGAGGAGGGTGAGAGTGTGAGTGAGTGAGTGTCCACACACACGGGAAGCCCCTCGTCCCCGCCTTACCTCCGCTCGTTGCCAAACAGACGGGCCACCTCTTCCCTGCCAGGACTCCGGGCCCGAGTTCTACGTTCCAGTCGCCTCCTCTCCACCTGGAAGGCTTCTCGGTGGCTGATCCTGATGGCCTTGGGGACGTCGGCCAGGGCAGCATACTGCCTGCTGGCTCTGAAGGCAAAGGCGCTCCCCAGCGTCTCTGTCTCCCGTCCCCCAGTGCTGCTGGCGTCCACATGAGCAGGCTGCTGTCTGGCCTCGTCCAGGGAGTTGAGGGAGAGGCTGCAGATCATGCGGCTGGGGGCCCGAGGACCTGGGGAGTGAAGGGGACGACCGAGTCCCTGGGAGGGCGGTTCAGGGCAACTGTACCTGTTGGGGGTGCTGGGGCTGGGGGGCGAGAGTGGCGGGGGCAGCTGCTGCTCCTCGGCCTTCAGGTCCTGCTTGGTCTTCTCCAGGGAGAAGTAGCCACTCTCCACCCGCACTTTGCGGCCACAGTCCATGCGGTCACTACTCATGCTGCTCTCCTCTGCAAGAGAGGGGGAGAAGGTAGCACACTCAGCCTGCTGCTTCCAGAGCCCACACAGGACCCAACAGGGGCCATCTCTCCATCTTTCAGCTCCAGTGTCCATCACTCAAGGGCAGAGCTGGGAGGGAAAGAACCCCGAGGTGGGAATGAAAGACTCACTGCCATCTTCCCCTCCACTGGCTCCTCTTGCCCAGACTGGCTGGCAGGGAGAGCAGGACTCCAGCCCAGGAGGGAAGACGCCCTACCAGATGTTTCTTACTGAACTCTGAGGAGGAAACCAACAGTCTGCCAGCCTTTTGGTCTCTTAGATCTGGGGGCTGGAAGGGGCAGAGGGCTGCACAGATGTGAATGGAGCAGAAGGCTCTTAGAGGTGGATGGGCACGTGCTACCAAAGAAGAACTCAGACAATCTTTGCCCAGAGTGAGTGAAAATTTTGTTTCAGACTGGATCAGCTGGGCCACCCCAACTATGCACTTGTCCTTAATTGTATGGACAAAATAGGAAGGGACAAAGCCAGACTGTGTCTTGTGGAACTCACTAAGTCCTGAGATGAGAGAGGTAGACACAGAAACTCTGATTCTGCTCAAGCAATCCCAAAGTGTTCAGTGGAAAGGACACAATGATGCCAACTACTTCCTCTCCAGCACCCTAACTATAGCCAGGGGCCCGGACAGGGTAGAGGCAATAGGGGCTGGGGAGCCCTCATCAACACCGCTCATGGTGGGTAGCGGCATGAACACAAGCACACGGTGCAGGGACAGAGGTCTCATCATACACATGGGCATTGCCACAGAACACTTTTGATTCTCCTGATATCCATCCTGGGGCTGAGAGAGCAGGAGCCACCCTCCTCCCTTACAGATGGAACTTAAATTAGAATGGCCAGCCCAAGAAGCCCAGGCCATTGGCTGCCCAGAACCTATGCACAAAGGGAGAGTGAGGTCTGGGGGCCATGACCAATTCCCAGTGTCAGCTCCTATCTGCTGGGATGCAGGCCCATTCTAGCACTGCGAGACAGGGCACCAGGACAGGTGAGCACGCAGGCCAGCTGGTCACTGCTCACCTTCTTTGCCTTCCAGCCCTGGTTCCCGCAAAGAGCTGGCAGCAGGAGGCTGGCTCTGGCTAGGACTCTGAGTTGGGCTCAGGCTGCTCCCATCGGGCTGGTCCTTGGCCCTCATTTCTTCCTGCCAGAGTGTGGACTTGGTGGTGGGGACTTTTTCTGCACTGGGAATGCTGCTGCTGCTGCTGCTGCTGGTGACAGCCACCTTGGCAGGTCCAGGCTCCTGCAGAAACAGTGGTGTAAGTTGGGGCCTAGGTGCACACAGCACAAGCCAGCTCATAGGTCCTGAGTGCCCACCTACAGGGGACACAGGGTCAGCTACGCAGCACCAGGGGCCAAGAAGCTCCAGAAGGGAATGCTTGGAACAGTGGAGACACTCCTTCCAGAGAGCACCATGGCCTTTTCACCTCTGTGGCCCCACAGTTGCCTATTCCAAGTGGCCTGAGGCTCACTTGGCCAATATGTGGAGGAAAGGCCCCAGCTTAATTCCAAAGGTAGGTCCCAAACATGTGCAAGTTCTTCCCACCCACACAACCAGAGAGAAATCAGAACAGCAGCCCTAGAATCATGGGTGAAACCATTGGGGCTGGCTCAGAGTTTGCCATTCCTAGGCTCCTGGGTACTTTATTTATTTATTTTTTTAAAATATTTACTTTTTAATTTTAGGTGGACACAATATCTTTATTTTACATTTATGTGGTGCTGAGGATCTAACCCAGTGCCTCGTGCATGCTAGGCGAGCACTCTACCACTGAGCCACAACCCCAGCCCATCCTGGGTACTTTAGACACGAACAAGGGGAGATGGATGTGGCAAAGGAAGCAATCACATCTCTAAGTTGGGTCCATGACCATCTGCTGGGCCCTAGGGTAGATGCAGAGAGCAGGTTTCCATGCACTCAAGCCTTACCTACCTCTACTTTTGGTCCTAAGAAGCTAAAATGGAACACTCAGACACTGTGTGAAGGAGAGAATCATCAATGGAAGTCAAATGCTACGGCCTAAGATGTTTGTGTCCCCCACCCCATTTATACACGGCAATCCTAACATCAAAGGCAATGGCACTAGGAGGTGAGGCCTTTGGGAGGTGATTAGGTCATGAGTGGAGCCCTCACAAATGGGACTTGTACCCTTACAAAGAGGCCCCATGACTTGCCCCTTCCCAGGTGAGGACCAGGAAGTAACCCTAATCAGACTTTTAATCTCCAGACTGTAAGGAAATAAGTGTCTGTTATTTAAGCCACCTCGTCTGCAGTATTTTACCAAGTTGGTAGCCCCACCGAGAATGGCATCAAGTCCCATTTCCCCCAGGTCCTAGAAGTGGTGCTGCCCAAGGGGAGAAGTGTTTGTGGGGCAGGCTTTGGCAGACACAAGAAACCCAGTTCTGGGCACCCAGGTAAGTGATCCCTTCTATAGAACCCTGACAAGGGCGGGGCTGGGATCTCCTGCTTTCCTGCAGCATCAGTTCATCCCTTGTCCAATTTGCCTGCCAAGGGTGCTTGCCGCCAACAGGACGGCTTCAATCCCTTTCAAAAGGAAGGCAAGTTTCAGTTCTCTTGCCAAAGACGGGGGTGACACAAAAATGCTCACCTCCCAGTCCCCTCCTGGCAGCCCTGCCTCAGTTTCTGAATCACCTCTCAGCTTACCTCAGGCCCGGGGCCCTTGGTGAGGGCTAAAGATGACCAGATCATTTGTATGCGCTTCTATGTGCACATGCAGACACAGTAGAACCTTCGGGTTATCTGTTACCAGCCAGGCTAGGCACCATACCATTCAGTCTCACCAATTCACCCCCTTGGAGGGCAGGCCTCTTGTGTGGTCAGGAAGAGGCAGTGTGGGATCCAAACATTTCCACCGTTACATGCCCTCAGAGCAGGACAAAGGGTGGGAGGGGCAGAGCATTCCCTTGGATGGGGGCCCCAGTTCAAATCTGCTGTCAGCTTCGTAAGGACTACAGGCCTCACAGGACAAGATCAGTTAGGACGGCTTTTCCTGTAGGCCCAAAGGCAAACACCTGACCACCCATTTGGCTCAGAGTCAATGGCTCACTAACTCTCAGGCTGGAGACTCTTCTCAGAAGTCAAGATTCTCCAAAGTAAATGGTATAGGTTTCTCCTGCCAGTTTCACGAGGGCTCCAATGACCCAGAGACTCAGCCTCAGGGCCACCTGCTCCTCCAGTCAGCACACTGCCCTGGCCTGCCCATCCATCATAAATCACAGCTGTGCCACCTTCACTCCCCATAGCAGCAACAATTCCCCCAAGCTCCGGGCCACTCCAGGTCCTTCTGCCATTGTCTGCCACTCCAATTCCAGGTGGCCAGAGGCTGAGACACAGCTCTGGTGGGCTCAAGGGTAGCTGGATTCCTGCACAGCAGTGGTGGGAGGCAACATAAAAACTGTCCTTCATAAATCAGTCTCCATAGTGGGAGGGAAGCTGGACCAAGGGCTGGCAGAGGCCACCAGGGAGGGTCACAGAGGAAGGAGCAGGATTCTGTGCCTGTGAGGGGCACAGCCCTGGCCACGGTCCTATAGTCCCACACTGGGAGAGGAAGTACGCAGGCACATGCATGCCCTTCCTGAGGTACAACGCTAGGACATGACTGATGGTCCCTCCTCCAATTACCTGATTTCTTTTATCCCTACACTGATACTGTCCTCATTTGGACAGCAGTAACAAAGTCACTCCGGCTTGTAGGGCACAGGTGGGGATGGGCAATGAGGAAGTCCATCCTATGCAAAGATGCTTTTCTTCCTCTGAGCAGGTAGATGAGATATCTGGCTGGACCAAGTGTGGCCACACAGCTAGGCCTAGGTCTTGGGGATCCCTTGATTCCCCCATAATGTGGGGGAGGGCTGCTGGGGCTCATGCTACGTAGACCCAGCCTAAATCAGAGGAAGAGGCACATCTCCTGGATGCCCAGGACAGCTGTGCTGCTCATGCTGTTAATGCTGCAGTGAAGTCTGCTGCTCATTAGGAACATTCACAGGGTTTTCAGAGCAGGAGAGAGAAAATGGGACCCCTCGCTCTGAAGGAGTGTCAGAGAAGGCCTCTCTACTTCCCTGGCATGAAAATGGAGGAGGAGGGAGGGCTCTGCCCTGAAGTAGGGGACAGCAGACACCTCAAGAGAAAACGAGACTCCTACGGAAGGAGAAGCAGATAATATATGCACAGGCCAGGGCATGGCCTCAGTTTTACAGGTCTCCGAAAAGGGACCCAAACCTGGGGGACTGGGAAAAGGGAGGAGTTGACTTCTCAGGGCTCCACTGGCTAACAGAGACCTTCAGGGCCTGCACATCTGGCTAGGGACTCTGGCCCTGGTCATACCTAACAGCGGATTAGGGCTTCCTCCTGTTCCCGCTCCTTCTCAGTACTCCTTGGAGGCTGTGCCTCACAGGCCACAAGTTGTGGGGCTCTGGTCAGGGCTGGGTCTGTCTCCTCTCCCTGCCCTGGGCTCTCCTGGCTACTTCCCCTTCAGCCTAATCCATGGGCCCACCTTGGGGCCATTACCTCCCAACTGAGCACCTCCAGGGCAGAGGCTAAGTTCAACTGGATGCAGCAGAGAGCCAAGGCTTCAAGCCCTGGATGGTTTAATGAGAAAGTCTCCTGGGTCTACAAAAGCCCACGGAGAAAGTGTCCGACACGGGGCTCTTGACTCTCCAGGAACCCAAAAGCTTTAGGCTCACCCCACAACTTTACCCTGGCCACTTGAACACCTTCAGCATCAGGCTGCAGAGGGAGGTGACCAGACCTTGACCCAGTGTAGTGCCTGTCTCTCCTCTGTAGAGGTCCCATGTCACCACAACATCAGCTGGGGAAGATGTGTGATGAAAGTTCATAGTTTTTGAAACTAGTGGACTCAAAGGGATGATCTAGGACAGAAATGAGAGCGACCCTGCTAGGCCAGCTTAGGAGAGAGCTGAGCAGAAGAGGCTGAGAGCCCTGCACCCCCAGGTCTGAGAGGCACACTCTCAGGGCAGAAGTGGGTGATTTCCCTGCCCTGGGATCAGGTACCAGGTAGAACCTGGCTAAGGGCAGCACCATTTGGGGAGGGAGCACAACCAATTCCCTGGAGTTACCTTATTTGGAGGCAGAAGCTCTGCCTAGCTTCTGAGGCATCACCATGGGAACCCGGTGTAACCCTAAATTCTGCTATTCTGCCTATGACACTTTCTCAGACCAGGCAGCGTGGGGGATCTGTGTGTCGACTACTATTCTCCAGAAGGAAGCTCCATTCTCGGTCTCCAGGAAGCATTCTGACTGCATTTTTTCCTGACTAACGGGGCATTTTCCTTTCAGGAGATGCCTGCGTGCCACCTGGGACTCTGGGGAGTCACCCGATGGTGACTGGACATCTGTCAATGGAGGGTGGGTTCAGGCTGTGTCCCGCTGTCAGGAGGGCCTGTGCGACAGCTCAGCACAAACTGGCTGAGGGGCAGTCAAGGGGTGTGAGGGAGGGACCTCAAGCCCAGGTGCATCGCTCCTTTCCTGCCCACCCCTGACTGCAGCTCAGGGAGGCAGCCTGCGAGGACTCCATGACCTTAGGGCAGCAGGCTCCACCCAGGCTGGCTCTCTTCATTTCCACTGCCTCTGGCCTTGTAATGCCCAAGGGACCCCACCTCATCCTGCTCACTCTTGGGGTGGAGGTGGGAGGGTGGCAGCTGTAGGCTTGATCCATCAAGAGCAAAAGCCCTTGGTGAGGCCAACTGTTTGACACAGAGGGGAAAGGATTAGTATTTGCTGAGTGCCCACAGTGGGCTTTGTTTCCTTCAGTACCCACCATCATTCTAGCAATCAGATACCAACAGACCCGTTTTGCAAATTAGTTAGTAAAGGCTCAGAAAGGTCACCTCATGCCCCCCGGCCCCAGGAATGTAGAAAGTATATCAGAGCTGGAGGTGCAGAGCCCTTCCTGCCCTGGCCAGGGAGGGAGGGAGGGAGGGAGAGGAGAGGGGCCTGGAGAGACTAGCCCAGCCATCCTCTCTTACCACATGGGAATCAGGGTGGGGGACCCTGAAAGTCTCCCACTGGGTGGGGACACCCCAGGACTCTCCCTCCCCACTGCACAGCTGTCTCCTCTCCTGGGCTGTGGCAGTACAGGATTGCATGCAGCAGGCCACCCTTGCACATGCTCTTCCTCCCCAGAGGCCAACAGGATGATCAGGGGAGGGACACACACTACAGTGTTGACTGGCACCTGCCGACTGGCTGGAACCCTCCCTTGGGCAGCAGCCCCAGAGCACGCCAGCAGGCTATTGTGTCCTGGTGGCTTGGAGAAGATGGTGTGGACTGTGGTCCTCAGAACATGGAGAGGATCAGAACGTATGTAGAGTGTGACTGCCTCAGCCCTAGCACGAACCCTTCCTTTCCTTCTCCAGGAACCCTCCTTCCCAGGCCTCAGCCCCACCAAGGGGATGTCACCTGGCAAACCCAAGGCCTACCTGCGGGGTGGGTGGCTCTACTTTCCTTTTCTTCTTCTGGTTCTGCTTGTTGGTCCTGGGATAAACCATTAGCATCTCTAGCCACCTGGGGAGAAGAGAGGAGACAGACCACCAGATTAAGACCCTGACCCTTGCTGGAGTGGTCCAGGTTGCAGGCACTGGACCTCCTCCCTGGAGATGCTCATCCAGTGGCCAGGCTTCCAGGCACTGAGCAAGGCAGAAGCACAGGCTGTGTCAGGCCCAGGTCCAGATGATGCCCCTGCCATGGCCACAGCAGATTCAGGGCACAAGGCAGGCTCCACTCTGGCAGAGGCCCTGGCCACAGGCCTTGAGGCACAAGGGCATATCACTATCATATCACGGACCTATCTCCACGGCTTAGACTCAGCTCTCAAACTGCCTGCTCTGAGTGGATTTGTGGAGTACACAGATGGGCAGCAGCTGGAGGCCATTTAGGGCTACTGAGGCAGATGATTTCTTCCTGACCCTGACAACTGCTTTTTCCCCTCCCCAGGATGGGACACTTGGCCTCAATGGCAAGTCACATAACCATATCTGCATCCTGGGTCAGGTGCTCCTGTCTGTCTTTCCTGTCTTCTCTTGTACTTGTAGACAGCCCCTTCTCTAGCGCCTGCTACAGCCTCCTCTGCTTGTCACGGCTCCTCATGTGTCAGCACTAGGCCCCTCCGTGGGTCTGAGCACTCAGGGTACAACAGAGTCAGGTCCCTAAGGAGGTACAAGTGGGAGCCGGGCCACTGGGACTGGCCCATTCAACCTCCCTCCCAGTCTTCTGAGTGGCCTTGAGGCTGCTGGTCTCTCTAGGGCTGGGAGAGGGAGTAAGTGGTTCTCTTTCCAGTTTCCATATACCAGACTTTCAGGCTGCTAAGGCCACCCTTCACACAGCTCTTCCGGAGGAGGTGGCATTGGGTGGAAGCCAGCACGCACGCCTCACCTGCACTCTCCACCGGAGCTGGGGGCTGGCCCCCCTTCTTTCCCCTGCTCTGCTCTCCTTCTCTCATTCCCCCGGCTCTGCCTTCTAGAGTTGGGCAGCCCAAGCACCCACCCAAAGTCACCCCTCTTCTTTCTTCACTCGTTTATTTTGTTAACACCCTCAACATCTAGTTAACACTAGATACTTCCCTCTGGGCTCCTGTGAGAAATCTGAGAAGTGAGGATGCCTCCCGTCACCTGTTTCAGCATCT
This sequence comes from Spermophilus citellus, assembly GCF_964194105.1. NCBI lineage: Eukaryota > Metazoa > Chordata > Mammalia > Rodentia > Sciuridae > Spermophilus > Spermophilus citellus. Next base: position 1,911,224 of record NC_138199.1, on the reverse strand, counting down.
GTGACCCCAGCCACTGCAGGGCCAAGCAGCGAGTAAGATGCCCAGAGCGCCACCAGGCCCTTCCCTGCCTCCTTAAACTGCATTCAGTTGGTGGTGCAGTGCAAGGACATGGTGGCCAGTTCATTCCTTCCTCCCAGGAGCTGGCACCTGCAGAGCTTGGGGCTCTTGGAAGACTCTGCAATTCCACTATGCTCCCACACACTTGGGGCCATGAGTGTGTGTATACACTTGACCAGAGTCTGGTGAAGTTGTAGGATCTGTCCTCTGCAGACACAGGCCCTTGGAGTGCCTGGCAGAAATATCAGCTGTCATGGCTGCTGAAAGGGCAGCCATAGCACTGTGAGCTCCCCAAGTTCTAGGAGCAAGACACAAAAAGTGAGAGGGCTTGGGTCCCTGGGGAAGCCCTCGTCCTGCAGATAGTTGCAGTCTCCTTTCCTGCCTTGGGCCGTGAAGCAGAGACCTGCTGACCTGTCTCTGATGGCACAGGTGTTTGTCTATACTTTTAGCTCATAACTGAGTGTCACTGCCCATGGGCTGAGCTAGAGGCAGCCACTGTTCAATTCCTTTGTCCTTGTAAAATTCTGTGCAGCGTTCAAGCCATCACCGGATCTAGCCTCTAGTTTCAGAAATGAGGAAATGAAATCCTCAAGGGGATAGGAGTGCCTAAGGCAGAGCCAGAAGGTTGCAGACCTCTGAGGTCCCAGCTTATAGCTACCACTCCTTCTATGCTCCCCTGTGACATCCTTAGTAATGGTCCCTGGGCACTTCTGCTGGCCTCCCCCAAAGCCAGGGTGCCTAGGATCCTCCCTGTGCAAGGGGCTGGCTGAGAAGTCAGGCACTCACCCCTAAGGTGACCCACTACGGGGACCTTTGCTAGCAATAACTACAGAGCCCAGGGACAGTTTGCCACCATGAGAACCTACCTGCTAGACAGAAATGAGCAGGACCCCAACCCAGACAATGAGAGAGGAAGAGCCTGGGGTGACCTATTCTGGCTGTGGCTATGGCACCAAGCCACAGCACAAGCCTTGGCTCCATGGAGCACCATGTACAGGATACCGAGGCCACATGCACCCAATACTTTGGTCTGCAAATAACAATGTCTGTCCATGCTATATGGGAATAGCAGGCCCCATACATGCTAACAGAAGAGAAAACAGAGGCTGCTTATGGTGGTACATACCTATAATCCCAATTGGGAGGCTGAGGCAGGAGAATAGCAAGTTTGAGGCCAGCATAAGCAACTTAGTAAGACCCTCTCTCAAAATAAAATGAGAAGGCAGGGGTGTAGTTCAGTGCCAGAACACTTGCTTATTAGCATGTGCAAGATCCTGAGCTTCATTCCCAGTAGGTGGGGAGGGGAGGAAGAGAAGAAGGGGAAGAGGAGAGGATGGCAAAATGAAAAAGGGGTCTGGGATACAAGGACCCCACGATAACTGCCACATTGCTGGGTGTGGTGGCCAGGCCTGTAATCCTAGCGGTTCAGGAGGCTGAGGCAAGAGGACCCTGGGTTCAAAGCCAGCCCCAGCAATGGCAAGGGGCTAAGCAACTGAGTGAGACCCTGTCTCTAAATAAAATACAAAATAGGGCTGGGGATGGGGCTCAGTGGTGGAGGGCCCCTGAGTTCCATTCCCGGTAGCACCCCCACCCCCCCAAAACACCAAAAAGCTAAGCATCACCTTCATCACCTTTCGTAACCATCACCAAGGCAGCTCCAGATACTCCCCTGCCTGCCTGGGGACCTCGGACCTCCTTTCTGCCTCGCCTGTCACCCAGGCTGCTTAGTTACAGCCAGGAGGGAGTGTTTCCCTAAGGGGTCCATTTTGGTCAGGTGTGTCTGGCCAGTGTCAGCAACAGCAGCTGGTGTGAAAAGGAAGTGCAGATGGCCACTCACACCCAGAAGGAGTACTGACAGCAGCCCTGCCATTAGGCCCTCGGGCTCCTCACTGCAAGGTCTAGGTTCTTCAAAAGCCCTGGATACCCTCAAGCCCCGTGGTTCTAGATTAAGCTCAGGGACAGACAAAAAGGTACTCCTCCAGCTCATCCCCAGCAAACAGATGGCCTCCCGCATAGGGCACCCCTTGGCACCCAGCCTCTCACCTCCTTACTCTAGGCCTGGGTCAGAGATGCAGCTGAGATGCTAAAGCAAGGTGGTGCTCCAAGGAGTCTTCTGATTGTCCACCAAAGGGCTTCATATGTCCAATTCCTTCTACCCTGCAGGGCAGCCATCAGCCATTCCCTAGGTTTGCTTTCTTCCAAAGCCTCTTCTGACACATGTCCCTCCATTAATCCTTAAAGGATGAGTGGGAATTTCTGGGACCCACTCCCCAAGCTCCCAGCCAGGCATGCTGAGCCTTCCCACCCACACAGAGCAGGCAGTTTTACACCATGGCCCAGGCTATGCAGTGCTGGTACCAAATGACCACTGCTGGATCAGGAGGTTCTGAGCTCAGAGGCTTGGAGCGCACATCTGCCGGGACTATCAGCTATCTCAAAACGCAGCATCCTTTACCTCACAGGCCCTCCTCTAAACCCTGCACAGAGGGATAGGATGAGCAAAGTGCTCGTCTGTCCTTTCCACCCAAAGAAGCCAGTCCCTAGACTGGGAGCACAGAGTGGCTTAAGGTGAGGCACTGGGGACATGACTAAGATAGGCCTCTACCCTCAAGGACCATCACTGCAAAAGACAGATCCACATGGATCATCTGGAGCTTTTACCCGAGCCAGGCGATGGAGCCCAGCGTCTCCACATGATGTGCTCCTCTGAATGGCTGACACTCAGCCTAGAGGAAAAGAGAAAAGAGGAGTATTTCCAGACTTAGGGGAGGGCATGGTCAACACCGTGCAGTCCAGTACCTGAGGCACATGGCAGTGGTGCGTCGGGGCTGGAGAGCCATAAAGGGCCTCATAGGGTCCACCAGGCAACTTGGACCTCTATGGTGACAAGGTTTAGGGCAGGAAAAGGACAGGGGCGGATGTGCTTTGGGGAATGTGCTGCCTTGTGGCTGAGTGATAGGAGGGTTGGGGTGTGGTGAGAATGGAGGTGGGGAAGCCAGTGAAGAGACCAGAGGAAGACATGGTGGCCCCACAAGGAGAGGAGATCCCAGGGTCCGCAGGACGCATGGGCAGCCTTGTGGAGTGTATAGAAAACGCGAGGCCTGGGACATAGGCCTGGTGGGCACAGTATGCTGAAGTGCTGAGAGAGACAGGGAGCTGACATGGCCAAAACTGCACACAGCCCATTTTATGCTGAACTGAACGCCAGCCTGGTGCAAGGGCCCACTGACAGGGGGCAGAGCACACTGCCCCCTCCTGTTTGCTGAGTGCTCACCCGTTGATGATTTCCTTGGTTTCTGCCCTGATGAAATGCTCCTTCTCAGGTGTCAGGATGCACAGGGAGAACTTCTGGCCAGTACGGCCCTCCCCATCCACCACATCTGTGCACTGGTTCATGTTGATAGTGCCCTGTGGGAGGGTTGTGGGCTGAAAGAAAAGACAGGCAGAGTCACCAAGAGGTAGCAGAAAAGAGGCAGCACAAGGTGGCATCTCACCCTGGAGTACTTGGTCATTCTGGTCCTCCATCCTCCTAGTTCCACTTCCTCCCTTACCCACTCAGGAAGAAGCAGGCCAAGCCAGGTTTTCTCAGAGGACACCCGGCTGCACTTTACTTCCTCCTTGAAAACAATATCCTGGCCTGCACCAGAGGAAGGGGCAGGGATGGGGGAGAACAGGAAAGGGACAGCTCAGTGAGGAGGGCTGGGGGTACAGAGGCAGCCAAGATCTTAGTCCCAGAGGGGTTGCTGATCCAAGAGAATAAGGAGAGAAAGCTCCAGAGGAGGTGGATCAAAATAGCCAGGTTATTTTTAGATACAAGGAGAGGACTGGAGCGGAGCCATATCCTTAAGCTCTGGCCATGGGGCTAGGGAACAGAGTTGGGCACCCTGAAAGGGCTAGCCCACCAGCACCTGCCCAGTCCTTGGAGCCTGCAGAGGCTGCCAGCCAGCTCTGATCCAGAACACCTTTCCCCCCCCAAACAGAAAAGCTGTTAGAAGCTGAAACTGGGGACAGAAAAACAAACATAGGAAAGGAAAGCTTTAAGAAAATTCACATAGGCAACAGCTAGAGAAACAGGCCTTTCTAGAGGTGATCTGTCAGCCCTTATTTGGTCTTAAGACTCCCCCCACCAAATGTGTAGATGCTTTGGGAAGGTGGGCAGGGTGCTGCGGAAGCGCAGTCAGTGGATCGCAGTCAGTGGGTTAGAGCCCTGGGGCCCCAGGAGGGCAGGCTGACTCTGCAGCCCTCTGGGGTTTGCCTCTGTTTCACTCCTGGAGAAGCAGGAAACATTTGCATCTTCAATTTGAAAAAGAGGCAGATGGTGGCAGTAGGGGACAGCCCAATCAGTTCTTACTGCCAGCTCCCTGCTCATAGCTGAGGGAGGGTCCTGGTCTGAGGGCAAGATGTGGTACCCATGCTAACCTCAGACCAACTACCCCACCCTACTCCACCCCACACCCAATGGTTTCATCTGCCAAACTCAGGTTAGCTGCCATCCCCCCAAGCCTCTTCCACTGGACTGTGTGTGAGCTTCCTGTTACTGCCACTAGGCAGACCTGTAAGCCACTACTGCCACCTCTCTCAGCAGCCAGCCCTGATGCATGCTGCAGGAGCAGACCCGATGGTCACTAGGATCCACATACTACCCCCACTGGGTCTCTTTCCCAAGGCTGCAGAGTGAGCCCCCAACTCCAAGAAGCCTTTCCTTGTGGGGCCTCTGAGCTTAAATGAGCTCCACTGGCCTAGCTCAGAAAGGCAGGTGGCAGGGCAGAGGCTGGGCTCACAGTGCCGGGCCTCAGCACTGCAAGGGTGGGGTTGAGCAGCAGCAGCCACCCAGCACTCTCGCAGCACAGCAGGGTATCTCCAGGCACGGTGGGCTGGCACTTGAGGAGGGGCCAGCAATGGGAGCCAGGTGGGGCTGTCCTGCAACAAAGCAGCAGTCGAGGGCAGTGGTCTCCAAGTCCCCACAGCCTTCTGGCTGAAGAGGCCCAGGAGAGGTTCTTGACCTTTTCCACCCCCTCTCTAGCCCCAGCCCCGTATCCTACTCTGCAGAAGGCTGATCCCTAGGCCTTCTCTGAGGTGCTCCTCTAAGCTGCTTGGAGTTGGACTTCCCCACACAGAAGGACTGAGTAGAGACCAAACGGCAAAGCTGTGCATGAGCCATGAGTGACCACAGAGGGAGGGGACTGCAGACTCTTTTCCAGGCCACCATTTCTTCCTGGTCCTGGATTACCAACCAACCCTTGGCCCGGGGTCTTAAAATGTTGACAGAATGTGCACTTGGAAAGGTACAGACGTGTGCCACAGCACCAATAGATAATAAGACATAACGTGCATCACGCAAAGATTAATAGAGATGATGAAACATCAGAAAAATTCTGATGATTTCTTCTCAAGGGATCACCCACTGGGCCTACTTCTGACAACTACTCCAGGATTCAGTGTCACCAAACTACTCATTGTCATCAGAGGCCTGCTCTCCTCCCTGGCACAGAAACTGTTTCCACTGAGTACTGGGCCACCAGCCATAGATCTTGCCTTGCAGCTGGACACAGTCATGGGTCTCAGCCTCACCAACCAAGCAAGAAGTAATGCCCACAGCTTCTCCTCCTCCTCACTGGGGCCTCAGCTTCCTCATGTGTGAAACGGGGCTCTATCTCCTTCCCAAAGGGGTTTTAGGAGAGAAGAAGAAAGCAAAGACAGGCCAGGACTGAAGGAGACTGATGCTCATTTGTGACCTATGTGCCAGACCCCACAATTACCATGCCCTTCACGGCCCCTTCAATATTACTGTGAGGCAGTCAGCTGATCCTATTACATACGCAGCAACGGGGAAAACAGAGGGGATGCCAAGGAATAGGGGCAGCTGTGATTCAGAGCCCAATTCACTCATGGAGCATCCAATGAGGTAGAAAGAAACTCGCTGCCAAAATTAGATGATCTCATTCTTAGTTAACCCTGGCATTAACTTTTCTTTTTTTTTTTAAATATTTTTTTATTTGTCAATGAACCTTTATTTTATTTATTAATACGTGGTGCTGAGAATAGAACCCAGCACCTCACACATGCTAGGCAAGCACTATGCCACTGAGCCCCAGCCCCAGCCCTAATTTTTCTTTTTAATAGCAGCTTTACTGAGATATAATTCACATATCACACAATTTACCAATTTACAGAGCACAAATCCAATGGTTTTTAGCATGTTCATGTCATGCTAACAATTAATTACATGTGGAACATTCTCATCACCCCCCTAAAAAACCTGGCCAACAGAACTCACTTCCCTCTAAACCCCTGCACCACTAATCTGCTTTCTGTCTCTGGAGACTTACTTATTCTGGATACTCCATGTAGATGGAGTCATACAATGCAACCTTTGTGTCTGCTTCTTCCTTGAGCATACTTTGAAGGACCATCTGCAATGCAGCATGTGCCAGTACCTCACTCCTTGTTAGGGCTGAATAACGGCCCATTCTGTGGATTTACCACATTCTGTCTGGTCACCTGTTGATGGACACCTGGGTTTGTTTCCACTTTGGGGCTGTTGTGAACAATGCTGTTATGCATGTTTACATACGAGTATTCATGTGAACATATGCTTTCATTACTCTTGGGTGGAAACCTAGGAGTGAAATTGCTGGGTCATATGGGAACTGTTTAACTCTTTGTGAAACTTCTAGACCATTTCCCAAAGTGGCTGTACCATTTGACATTCCCTTCAGCACCATTAAGGATCTGGCATTAACTTTTAAGACTTTATTTATGCTGTGCTTCCAACCAGTGCTCTTGGACAACAGGTCAGGGTATGTATAACTGTCAACCTGCTAAGAAAATAGTTCCTTCCAAGTCTCAACAGCACTGCCTAAGGAAGCAAGCACCAACGCTTTGTGTGTGGGGTGAGGGTGGGGGGAGTGTGTGGGTGGGGGGAGTGGCTGGTGGAAACTGTGGATTGAACCCAGGGGCATTTAATCACTGAGCCACATCCCCAGCCCTTTTTAATATTTTGTTTAGAGACAGGGTCTCCCTGAGTTACTTAGGGCCTTGCTAAGTTGCTGAGTCTGACTTTAAACTCATGATTCCCCCTGCCTCACCCTCCTGAGCTGCTGGGATTACAGATATGTGCCCCTGTGCCTGCCTTCACAAGTACCAGTGTTACAGTAGTACTACTGGCAACAAGGCCACTCACCTGAACGTGGCCCTGGTCCAAGCCCTGTCCCTGCGTCCTCCCACTGGACACTCTCATGACCCCATGGGGCAGGCACCACAGTCATCTGAATCCTACACGTGACAAACAAAATCGGGTGGCCCATTTTCAGAATACAGTATTTAGCTTATAAATGTAAAATTGGAATGTAAGAAAAGCAGCAGAAGGGGAGAACAGAGTGGAAAGTTACAAGCAGGTAACATTTGAATGTGAAAAATTCACAGCCCTTTGACCAACAGGAGGCGAGAGGGAAGGTGCTGGGCCAGGGAAGAGAAGGGGCCAGCCTAGCCAACAGAGAGAGAAACTGCAAGACGTCTCAATCCAAGAAGACTTTCCTGCCACAAGAGAACAAAGGGAGGTGGGACAACAAAGGTATATTTCTTTAAATAACCCAACAGAAGGCAGAAGAACCTAGGCAATGTTTGGGATGACTACACCCCCACAGTACTCAGCCAGTGAGGAATCAGGGGAGAGCGCTTGCGCATTAGGGTATAAAATGCTGACAGTAACTGCCCTGGGTGTGCATGCTTACCTAAATACTAGATCTTGCAAGACCATCATTAAAGTCTTGCTTTCCCTGTGCCTTTGTCTCTTAGTTTATTCTTTGAGATAGAACAGGTGAACACTACAGAGGGTAAGTAGGCCACCAAGTAGCTAAATAACTCATCCAAGGTCACAGTGTTCAGAGGTAGCCACGTCAGGATTCAAATTCAGGCTCCTGGCTCTAAAGTAGCCCCTTTGCTACTCTGCACGCAGTCACTCTCCTACAAAGAAAAAGCTGAAGCAGATTCAACCAAGTGTTCCAAGACAGCCCATGATTCTGGCCAGTGCCTACCCACCCCCCCACCCCCCCCCCCCCGGCTGCCTCTGTCTAGGAGCAGGACACACCCATCTGTATTCTCAGCCCTTAGAAGACAGAAGAAAATGTTCAGGCTGGGTCCAAACCTTGTGCTCCAAGAGCAAGGGCAAGTATCTAGGCTGTAACCCAATTTCAGGCAGAGGGAACGCCTGTTTCTGACGCTGTCAGCAAGAAGCCAGCTCCACTGAGCTCCCTGCCCTAGTTCTGCACCTCCAAAGGTGAGCAACCCAGGCCTCCTAAGAGGCCAAGCTTCACCTAGTTTTGCTTATTCCTGAAAAAGAGATGTACCAGTCGAACCAGAGAGAGAAAAAAAAAAAAAGAGAAGCAGGGGAGAGAAACCACAGGGAGGGGCCACTCAGGGTGGCGTTCAGATATCTGCTGTCACAGAACCACAAGATTCTCCTACTTGGGACATAGCAGGAATCACATATGCTGTCCCCCATACCCCCCTTTCATATGGTGAAGGAAAACAGGCTCACAGCTGATTATCTCAGGTAGTTTATTACTGTAACAGAAAGCTAACACACACGGCAATCCACTCCTAAGTGTATACCCTAGGTATACACTCAAAAGAACTGACAGTTATTTAACAAAAATGCTCACAGAAGCATGATTCATAATAGTCAAAAGGTGGAAACTACCCAAATGCCCACTATGGATTAAAAAAAATAATGAGATACAGCCATACAATGGAATATTATTCACCCATAAAAAGAATGGAACACTGACACACACTGGAACATGAGTGAATCTTGGACACATGACACTGAGGGACACGAGTCAGTTGCAAAGGGACAAGGCAGTTTAATACAACTGCATTTTGATGAAACATTCAGAATGAGGAAACACATGAAGAAAGACAGGAAGAAGATCAATAACTGCAAAAGAGATAAGGGGGGCTAGGAGGTGAACAGTGACTTATTGTGTATGGGTTTCCATGTGGGGCGATGAAAAGGTCTTAAAATTAGAGTGATGTTGAAAAACATTATGAATATATAAAATCACCACTTCACATTGGCTAAAATGGTGAATTTTATCTTATGTGTACCCCCCCAACACATATAGTACACACAACCCACACCTGTACAGTTGCCATGAAACCCAAGGGACTGTCAAGTAAAGGGGGCTTGGCTGGCCCTGCATGCTGCTCCTCCTGGCTCCTGGCGCATTCCCACACACATCGTACCAGGGCAAGAATGTCGTCAGGGGTTTCCCTGAACAACCTGTCTCAGGAGGAAGGAAGAAGAGTCTTGGGATTTGGTCTCCCACTTCAGGACAGAGAGGCAGGTCCTGCGATATTGATGGTGCTCTAGGCACTAGATGATCTGTTCCCCTGAGAGGGGAGGGGAACCAAAGTCTCTGTGCAGACCTTGGCCACTGGCTGCTTATGAAAAGGTGGCAAAGAGGCATCTTGAAAATGAGGGCCAAACCAGGGGTTTATCTAGGAGTAACCCGCATACTCTCTACACGTGTCCTGCAGATCCCACCTGACCTTGGGAAAGGCTGGAGCCTAGTTTCCAAGGCTACATCTGGATCAGGGGGAGGCAGGGCCAGCCCTTCTATGGAACCCCAAGTGGACAGCAAAGGGCTCTGTACACCAGCATCACGTCGCCAGCTGCCCTCCCCACTAGCTCTGGGCACGTGCAGACCGGCTCTGAGTGCTGCACCTTTCTTCCAACCACCCACCAGGCAGTCATTCTGCTGCCAACCAATCTGAACTGGGGTCAGGACGGTAAGTGGCAGGCAGGCCTTAAAGCTGGGGTCCTGGGAGAGGCTGTGGGAGCTTGGCAGGCCAAGGCAGCTTTGGGCTCCTGTGCACAGCAGGAGGCCTGGGCTCTGCACCTCTGTACTGCTCCATGGATGAGTCCAGGGTCAGGCCAACCCAGAGCTCTCTGTCATGAGTAGAGATCTGGCCAGGCCACCTCTCTCAATAGCCTCCCAGCATTGCTCTCCCTGTATCTGAAGCTCTGCCACTAGCCTACTTCGCCTCTTGGACTAGCTCACTGAGAGGTCCACAGAAACTGGCTGAACAGGCCAGCCTCCTCAATGCTGCCCCTGTCAGAGATGCCCACTGAAGTCCCTAACCTCCTGTGTGGTTACCCTGTATTCTTTAAAGGGCAGGCTTGTGCATAGCCCCTGGCTATGGGTCACCCACCTGTTCTCCACACGAGACCGGAAAGTACTAGATAAAATTAATTTTATTCACCACTATCTATCTAGCTTGGCACCTCCCAAAATGAACTTTGGTGAATATTTTTGGATGATACTTGAACAAACAAACTTCCAAACTCCACTGGATTTATGGGATAGATTTACAATACAAACATTTTCCCCTCATTTTTAATTGATGCATTATAGTTGTACGTATTCATGGGACTTGTCATCTATTTGTACCTGCAAACAATATTACAGTATTATTTGACCAATATCACTCCCCACATTGCCGCCTGCCCCCACCCCACCTCTCACCCCTTGGTCCTTTTCCTCTTCTGATCTCCCTTTGATTTTTAGAAGACTTGCCCCCACCTTTGTTTTCTTTTTTCCTCTCTAGTTTCCACATGAGAGAGAACATACAACCCTTAACCTTCCAAGTCTGACTTACTTTGCTTAACATGTTGGTGTCTGGTTGCATTCAATTTCCTGCAAACACTATGATTTCATTTTTATTTACGACTGAACAAAGCTCCATTGTATATACCAGTTTCTCTATCCATTCATCTGTTGATGGACCCCTAGGCTGGTTCCACAGTTTGGCTATTATGAATGTGGTGCTATTAACGAGGGTATGCATGTATCACTGTAGTAAGATGCCTGTAGCTCTTTAGGGTAAATACCAAGAAGCGGTACGCCTGGGTCGTAGGGTAGGTTCATGCCTAGTGTTTTAAGGTGCCTCCATACTGATTTCCATAGTGGTTTTACTAACTTACAATCCCACCAACAGTGTAGAAGTGATCCTTTTTCTCCACATCCTCTCTCGCATTTATTATTACTTGTACTCTTGATGGCTACCATTCTAACTGGTATAAGATTTCAGAGTAGTTTTGATTGGTACTTTCCTAATTGCTAATAATGTTGAACATTTTTTCATGTTTTTGTTGGCCACTTGTATTTCTTCTTTTGAGAAGTGTCTGTTTAGTTTGCCCATTTACTAATTGGGTTATTCGATTTTTTGGTGAAAAGCTTTTGAGCTCTTTATATATTCTAGATATTAATCCTCTGTCAGAAGAGTAGCTAGCAAAAATATTCTCCCATTCTGTGGGTTTCTCTGCACATTCCTAATTGTTTCCTTTGCTGTACAGAAGATTTTTAATTTCATGCTGTCCTATTTACTAGCTCTTGGCATCATTACCTGAGCTTCAGGGGTCCTATTGAGGAATTCATCACCTGTGCCTAAAAGTTAGAGTGTGACCCTGTGTCTTCTTCTAGGAGTTGCATAGTTTCTGGTCTAATTCCAAGGTCTTTGATCCTTTTTGAGGTGAGAGATGAGGGTCTACTTTCATTCTCCTACATATGGATAACCAGTTGTCCCAGCACCACGGAAACATGTGTTTTACTTATAAACATCATAAATATTTTACATGTAAATAAATGTCTTCTTTACAAATTAGGAACAAAAATCTTTACCAAAGCCCGTGTTCTAAGGGTTGACAGGATAACACATGTGCAAAGACCAGACAAAACAGGCCCCACAGCCTTTCCACCTCAGCACTGGGCTACCAAGGCCAGGGTCTGCAGCCACCATCCAGGTGTTGGCCAGAACTCGACTGTAATCAGCAGAGGGTCAAGTTGAAAGGCAAGAGGTGAGTGCAGCGATGCTGCTTATTCCATACACATTAAATGCCCCAGACAGGCCGACTGACAGAGACAGAATGCAGATGGGTGGGTGGCTTGCTAGGGTGGGGCAGGACTGCAGGGAGAGCTAATGATGTAGGGTTTCTTTTGGAGGTGACGAAAACTAAAGATGCAGCGATGGTTGCACGACCCTGTGAAAGTTCTAAGACAATGGACTGGCACACTTAAAACAAGTTACTGTACAGATAACAGAAAAGCGTCAGAGTGTGACAGCCAGCAGGCTCACTCCTGGAGAAGCCTGTGCAGCTCCTCCCATGCTCCACAGTTCCCATGACAGCATGTGGCCTCTACCACAAGAAGAGGCAGGGACCCCAGCAGTATGACTAAAACACCAAGGACCTGACTCACAAGCTACTGGGATCTGACCCCAGATGACTGCCCCACTCATGGGAGCGCTGCTCCTACTCCTGGGAGGCTCCCCTTTAAGACCTGCTCTGGTCTCACCCACGGCCGTGTGGGGCTTTAGAGGTATCCGAAGTTTCCACAGATTAGGGGTCTCTAAAATGTGACACATCTGCTGATCCCGGCAGGACAGAGAGCCTGTGGTGCAGTGCAGTCCGTACTCTGGCCTGCAGAGGCGGGTGAAGCCTGCACCCTGCACACTGAGGTGGTCTGGGGACTTTGTGGGGTACTTGAGGGGATGACCCACTCGGGGCTTCTGTAGGAGCGGGGGGCATTTGTTAGACTGGCTAAACTGATTTTTGCTAGGGAGAACACAACACAAGGATCTTTCTCACTTGCTGCCAAGACCAAGAAGTTCCTTCTCACACCTGCTGTGTGAGCCTGGCCTACTGGCTAGGGAGCAAGACGCCCAAGGACCCCACCAAGTGGCCAGAGCCGGCTCTCAGCCAATCCTCCCACCAGTCAAGGGCCACCTTCCTCCGTAAGCCAGAAGCGGGAGAGCTTCCATCCTCCTCGCCCACTTGACACAATGGCTGCCTAAAGGGCCCTGCCAGAACCACGCTCTCACTACAGCACCTGCGATCCTGAAGCCACAGCATAAGGAGAAAAGCTACGATGTGCTGAGTCGAGGACCAAGGGCAAAGGTTTCCTAACACTGGGTCTGGCAGCGATTGTTTAGATATATTTGGAGCAAAGAGAAAGACAAACTAAATTGGACTTCACCAAATATAAAAACTTCAGAGCATCTAAAGACACTATCACAAAAGTGAAAACATGAAGGCAAGAACAAACAAATCATCTATCTGACAGAGCATTAACAATATCCAGAATACAGAGAAGTCCTAAAATCAGCAGCAACAACAACAACTACGATTAAAAATGGGCAGAGACTTGAATAAACATTTCTCCAAAGAAGAAAGACAAAGAGCCAACAAGCCTACAAAGACACCTGACAACTTTAGTCATCAGGAAAATGCCAATCAAAACCACAGTGAGAAATACCACAGCACATCCACTAGGACAGTGGTAAGTTAAAAAGTAAATAAATAAATCAGAAAACAACAAATGCTGCCAAGGATGTGGAGAAACTGGAACCTCTATGTATCACTCAGGGGAATGTATAATGGTACGGCTGCTGTGGGAAACAGTATGGAGGTTCCTCAAGAAACTAAACATGGACTTACCATATCATCAGTGCATCTGAACACAATTCAGAATGACGTTTTTATATTGGGTAATATACTTGTAGGTTTATCCCTAGAAGAACTGAAAGCTAGAACTTAAAAAGATATCTGTAGGGCTGGGGATGTGGCTCAAGCGGTAGCGCGCTCGCCTGGCATGCGTGCGGCCCGGGTTCGATCCTCAGCACCACATACCAACAAAGATGTTGTGTCCGCCGAGAACTGAAAATAAATATTAAAAATTCTCTCTCTCTCTCTCTCTCTCCTCTCTCACTCTCTCTTAAAAAAATAAAAAAATTAAAAAAAAAAGATATCTGTAGGGCTGGGGATGTGGCTCAGTGGTAGAGCGCTCGTCTAGCACATGTGAAACTTGGGTTCCATCCTCAGCACCACATAAAAATAAATAAATAAAATAAAGGTATTGTGTCCAATTACTTCTAAAAAATAAATATTTTAAAAAAGATATTTGTATACCATTTTCACAGTAGCATTATTCACAATGGCCAAGAAGTGGAAGCAACCAAAATGTCCTCTGATGCGAATATAAACAAAATGCGGAATGGTATTCAGCCACAAAAGGGAACAAAATTCTTGACATGTGCTACAATATGAATGAACCTTGAATGAAATAAGCCAGCCACAAAAGGACAAACACTAGATGATTCCACTCTTATGAGGTACCTAAGGTAGTCAGATTCATAGAGACAGAAAGAAGAATCACGGTGGCCAGGGACTCGGGGGACAAGAGGGGAATTAGTGTGTAATGGGGAGAGTTTCTTTTGGGGAAGATGAAGCTTTGGAGACAGACAATGGTGGTGGCTGCAGAGTACTGTGAGTGTACTGAACGACACTAAACTATGCAATTAGAAATTATTAAAATGGTGAATTTTGTGATGTATATTTGAACATGAACACACAAACACACACACACAACCAAGTGTCTAGACCAACTCTGATTCCCAAATTGGGAATAACTACAACAAATACAGTGAGAGCGGAGACAGCAGGGACAAAATGCCTCCTTTAGGCCTACGTGCTTCTTGTGTGGAAATGGTCATCCTACAGACAGAGCGGAGGCAGGGAAGACAATGGAGTCTGGCTCACTCACTGCCGGTGGTCTTCCACAGTGGCTACAGAACAGAAGACACACAAGGGCATGGCCTCCACCCTCCGATCCTTCCACATTTGCAACCTCAGCTCCAGGCTGGGGTAGCAGTTGGCAGAAAAGCCATTGTCCTAGGAAGATCCCAGGTGCAAACCCCACACCAACACCTGCCCAACAGAGACCCAAGTCCTCTGAGCTGAGCAGGACTGGCACAGGTTGGCATGCAGGTCTGTTTCCTCAGCTTGGCTCCTAAAGAAGCCCAGTCTCCTCATCAGCAGAATCACTCAACCTCCTCTGGCTGCAAAATGGCCCTCCATCACAAGGTCTTCAAGAGCTGGCCTTGAAGATCTGAAGGATCTAAGTCACCACCTATCTAACTGGCATCTGGGCCTGTAGCTGATGGCTCCTGTTCCCAGATCACTAACTCCACAAGCATCTACTGGAAGCTAAACCTGGGAGCCACAGTAATGAGTGAGACATGGCATCCACTGAAGGCTGTTCGTGGTACCACGGAGAAGAGAGGGTGTTCATGGCACTAAAGTACAGGTGGGAACACAGCCCATTGGGTGCAAGGGAAGGAGGCCAGGCACAGAGTCTGAGTATTTTAAGGTTGCTGAAAGTGTAAGGGCTGGACTTGTCCTGGGAAGTCCCAGGAGGAGCTGAGCATCAAGAGCAGAAGAGTGGAAAGACGGATGAAGTGTGTTTATCAAGGGGCTTACAGTAAACGGGTGTTCTGTCCCCACAACAGCGAGGAGGCATCATTTCCACTAGAGACAATGAGAAACCACTCAGAATGCAAAGCAGCAGGTCATGAGCGAATTGGGCTGCCAGGGCCAGTGTATTCTTCAGGCACCTGATGGGTGCTGGCCCTGTCCTAGCACTGGGAATACAGCAATGAACCAAAATGACAGAAGACCTGGTATGCCCCCCGTCAACCCCCGAGTCTGACCTTTTGGCCTGGAGTCGAGCAAGGCACACAAACAAGGCAGGCTGTGCTACAAGCAGTGACAAAACAGCCCACAGCCCCCGACTCCTGTGTCTCTTCCTGCTGTCTTCTTGTGCCGGAGTCTAAGATAATCTTGTGGCTAACAACACGTGGTCCTGAGAAGGAGCCCAGCCTAATCCCCGCTGGCACTCCGGTACACGTTCTCCCAA
This sequence comes from Spermophilus citellus, assembly GCF_964194105.1. Lineage (NCBI taxonomy): Eukaryota > Metazoa > Chordata > Mammalia > Rodentia > Sciuridae > Spermophilus > Spermophilus citellus. Next base: position 1,895,412 of record NC_138199.1, on the reverse strand, counting down.
GGCGCCCACCACCGGGCCTCCTGGCACAGAGACAGAAAATGGCTCCCGGATGAGTGGGCAGTGGAGGAAACGCCCCTGGTTGTGTCCTCGCCCTGGACACCTGCCCAAGCTCTCCTGACAAGGGCACCCCAACTGGCGCCTCATCTCCCCGTCCTTCCCAGCAGTGAGCAGCTTCCTCTTTCCCCAAGACTCTGCAGTACTTTTTTTTTAACTTTTTAATTCAGAATGAATTTAGATTTATAGAAAAGTTGTGAAGAGAATACGACGAGCTCCTACATACCCTTCACCCAGTTGACCTTGTCACTAACACCCTTCACGGCTGTGGGGTATGGGTCACGAGTGGCCAGCCAACACTGAACTGACGGAAGCCTGGACCTGCTCAGCAGTCCTGGTGCCCTTTTCCTGTTCCAAGACCACATCCCGTTTAGTTGTCCTATCCCCTTAGGCCACTTTTGGCTGAAGTGGTCTCTCAGGCCCCTGGTTTTGATGACCTTCCTAGTTGTAAGAAGTTGGTGGGGCCTTCGGTAGGATGTTTTGGTGGGTTTGTGTGAGGTTTTCCTCACAACTGGTCTGTGGCTATGGGCTTCAGGGTGGGACACCACAGAGGTAAGATGCCCATCCCATCCCACCAGGTCTAGGACATTACTGTTGATGACGACTTTGGCACCTGGCTGGGGTGGTGGTGCCCGCGTCTCCACCGTGTCCCCCCCCCCCATCCCATGATCCCTGGAAGGAAGTTACTACAAATAGCCCACAGTGAGGAGCAGGGAGTGCCATGCCACTTCCTTAAGGGGAAAGTGTCTGCACGAATTACTTGGGGTCCCTCTGCAGAGGGCATTTTGCCTCTTCTCCTTCACTGATTTCTGATTCAATCCTTTACTTACATCGACCTGTGGGTATTTATTTTCCATGTGCACATGTGTAGTCTCAAAGTACTACCTCTCCCTCAGAAGTCTGACAATGTGCTCCATTTACATTTCCTGGCTCAGCCCTACATCAGCCAATTCCCCAATGGAGCCCTGGTTCCTTCACTGGAGAGTGGCATTAGAAACCAAGGTCTGGGTGGTGGATGTGTTCCAGCTTCCCGGCCTACTCAGCTCAACAAGGAAATATGGGGGTATTGTGAGCCGAGCACATACATCAGCACCCATAGCTCCCTCTGTGTACATATCGTTACGTGTCTCTACTCTGCATCTAGTCTGCACCCAGCTAAACATTCTGAGGTGTCCAGCTCTAACCCTCTACCACATGGATCATTCTAGCCTTCTTCCTGTTCACCTGTGCCTCCCTCTCCAACAGCTGCTGTCCATTGCTTAGCTGCTCAGTTCCAGTCTGAGTGCATGGAGGTTCCAGAAGTGCTCGCCAGCATCCCTGGGGGACAGGGCTGTACACTTTCAGTGCAGGGCTCACATACTGCCTCTTTGCCTTCAGACTGCATACAGCTTATTTCCAAGGTACACACTTCCTTTTACATGACTACTTAGAATCTCTTCAGGTGAACTCCTGGAGAAGAACCTGCCACCATTCCTAGTACTCAAGAGTTCAGCAGTAGGTATAATATTATTGTCTGCATATTTTATACCTCTGGCATGGTTTTTAAAAAACCTTTCCAAGGCATGTCTGGATTAGGAATGGAGAAAACTAGAGGATGAAAGAAGAGAACATAGGAGGGGCAGGGAGCGGAGAAGATTAAAGACACCCCTTGGCTACAGTTGCCTTTCCGGCCTGAGCAGTCTCAGTTGTTTGCAAACTAGGGCAAGTGGGAGGAGAGCCATCCTGTGGGCAGGCGGAGACTGGCAGGCGGGTGGGCCAGGGGTGGTGTGCTGCTGCTGAGCCTGGCCTTGTGTATCCTGGTTCATCTGGCCTCCAGCCTCTGATCTCTAAATCTGCCTTAGCCTGGGAGGGAGAGAGTGCTGCCCTTCCACACTGTTTAACTGCTTTTCTGCCCAAAGGCTGTCAGGTAGATCTAGGGAGAAAACAAGCTGCTGTTTGCTACGGCAGGACGAGGAAGCAATGCAGTGGTGAGGGGCCCGAGCCACCCAGAGCCATCCTCAGCACCCTTCCTGCCTACCCTAAGTACTAGGCTCTCATGCAGTAGTACCAGAACACCCCAAGGCTAGAGAAGAAGGCAAGTCGTCTTATACTGGAAGGTTTTAAAGTTGAATGCAATGGCTCCCAACTATTCTAAATAATATAATCACCCTGGAAGAATCAAAAATAGAGTTCCCATGCTCAGAGACTCTGACTTAAATTTCCTGGAATGGGGTGGAGGCTGGTGCTTTTAGCACCCAGCTGAGGTTGGAAGCCCTGCCTCAAAGGGAGACTGTAACCTCTCTTTGCTTCTGTAGCAGCCCTGCTCTCGGCTGTCTAGTGGCTGACTTTCTGTCCCAGGCTGGCCATCCAGCTGGACTAATTCACTCAACACTTTTTGGCTAGGCCCTAGAGGACCCGATGAACACAAAGATGGAGGGAGAGTGGAGACAGAACACAGCTGTGAAGAACTGGTGGGCAGTGGGGACAGACGTCATGGAAAGAGGATTTCACAAGGGGCTGCAGCCAGCACCCCCAAGTCTCTGACAACGTAACAAAGGAAAATGAAACCCTCAATAAGCCTGAGGAGTGGGGCGTGGTGGGAGTGGAGGTAGAGGGTGACAGCCCTCCCCAAAGGCACAGCACTGAGAACCCGGGAAACAGGGAGAGGTGGAGGCTGTGCCAGGCTGCACCACCCAGAGGACAGTGACCTTTTCAGAAATGTGTGAGGTAAGGAGATGTGGCCAGGGCTGCATATATGTGTGATGAGAGGGGACAAAGCCCAGGAAGGCTGCACCTCAGGTGGCCCGGCTGTAATGAGCAAGGCTGTGGGCCCTGCCCTGTGGGGCTGGCTCCTTAGGCTTCTGCTCAGAGCAAGCACCTGGCTGGAGCAGAGCACCTGCTGACTCACGCCAGCACAGGTGCACCCCGTGGCTCTCACACGTTTCTTTCTGCCTATCATTTACAAACCATGGGCCACAGCTTGGCCCCAACACCAGCAGGCCTGGGGTCACCACGGGCAGGACTGGCCAGTCAACACAAGATGGACGTCTAAAAAACTCCAATCACCCCTTGGGAGGAAACTCTGGATACGTTTTTCACAACTCCAACCATCTGAGAGAGGAACTCTAGACTGAGCTTGCGAGGAATCAGGAAGTAATGTGCTTTCAGTGCCTTCCAGGTCCCAGACACAAAGATGGCATGGGAGGGCGATGAGCGCCTCCAGCAAGGGCTCCTTGGGGACAGCTGGGCCCTGTGCGTCAAGTCCCCCTCAGTGCAGGCCAGGCCATGGCCCTGCGCCCCACCTTTCACCACAGGGACACCATTCTCCAGGGAGATATGCTGGTTCTCACCCAGGCACTCCTGCAACAAGAGCACCTGGCTCAGGATGCACCAGCCAGCCCCCAACCCTTTGGAGAAGGAAATGGACCTGGAACTGAGAACCTCAAGCCCCTGGGGGATGGGCTTTGTGCCCAAATGTCAGGTACAGAACAGTCTGAACAGTGCCCAGCCGCTGTGTGACTCCTTCTCTACCCACCTATCTGCATCTCCAAGTAGCGATGAAGTTACCAACCTACCCCAGCTCCTTCCTTTAGACAGGGGCTTTGTCATTGGAGTCTGGATGTCCTAAACCTAAGTCCAGAACCCTGGAGAAGTACACTACTGTGCTCAGACCTCAGTTTAGAGAGAAAACTCAGTGTACTGGTCGACTTTTTCGCTGCTGCGACTGAAAGAACCAGCCAGCACGATTACAGAGGGAGGAAAGTTTCTTTGAGGGCTCAGAGTTTCAGAGGTCTCAGTCCACAGACAACAGGCTCCACTCCTTGGGGCTCAAAGTGAAGCAAGACATCATCGTGGAAGTGTGGAGGAGGGAAGCAACTCATATAATGATCAGGAAGCAGAGAGAGAAATCTCCACTTGCCAGATACAAATATATATACCCCAAAACATGCCCCCAAAGCCCTCTAGCCACAGCCCACCTCCCTTCAGTCACCACTCAGTTAATCCCATCAGGTGATTAATTCACCAGCTGGGTTACAGCTCTTGTGATCCAATCGTTTCTTCTCTGAACCTTCTTACATTGTCTCACACATGAACTTTTGGGGAACACCTCACATTCAAACCACAACCCACAGCACACCCCTTGGGGTGGGGCATGGTATTGGGGTAGAGCCCGTTAAACCCCAGTACCCTCCAGGCTCAGCTTCCAAAGGGCAGGGGCAGGAGCTGGGAACTCACCCAATGTGTTGAAAGCAAAACCTCCCTTGAGAAGGGGATTTGATGTCAAGTTTCCCTTCAGTTTATTTTCTGCTTCCAAGACTTCCCCATCCCAATGAAGGGATTATTAAGAAACAAGATCCGTGCCAGCATTATGGGAAGGCAGACACTGGAGAAATAGGTCTTACCTGGGAAGCGCCTCCCCCTGGGGATTCCACCTTATTCCTCAGGGGAGCAGAGCTTCTCCCATAGCTCAGCCTCGACACAGTGAGGCTTTAAAACGCATCCTTACAACCTGCACTCCATGGCTGCGAAACCTACAGAGGGGTCAGTTCTGAAGGCATAGGAAACATATTTTTTCCCCTGCAAGTATGGAATCTTCCTCTTATCATGCTCCTCACCCTACTCCAAATCTGCCTCTGAGACTGACCTCCCCAGGAGGCACTGGTGCTCATCCGAACCTCTCACTGGCCTGGCCAAGCCCCTGATTAACAACTGAGGTCAGGAGGGTCAGCTCCAGAAAAGGGTGAGGAAACCCACCCAGATCTCGTGGGGGTAGTGTTCCCGGCCTTTTGTGGAACGGGGTCTCTGGGGCACGCTCAGCACCCTTCTCAGAACCATCCACAGTTAGCTCTTTTGAGATCACAAGCTTTGCCACCACTGGCTTAGTATGTCCCCATCACTGCCAGTCTCGAACAGGTCCTCTAGGCAGAGTTACAACTACAAGTAGGCCACAAAGAGCCAACAGGCGGAAACAGCCACAGGCTCCCTGCCAAAGATCATGAGCATAACGTCTTGAGCACTTGTACTGTGCCTGGGACCAGTGAGAAAGACATGTCACAAGGACAACCCCCATTAGGACAAGTTCCCCAAACGACCTAGAGTTGCCATGTTTCCTGGTTCAGGTTCGGCTGCTCAGTTATGCTCAACCTGTGACATGTCACTCAGCTGTGCATTGTGATATGTGTACTCTTTTCTATGGTTTATTTCAATAAAAGTTTCCAAAAGGCCTCCCTTGGGTGGAAGATATCCAATACAGCATGGGAAATATTAAAAGACTAAAGCGTAGGAAGGCCCTGCCTAGGTCACAGGGCTAATGATAGCCAAGCTGGAAGTAAGACCCAAATAAGACCCCTTCCCCTTGGCTTTCCTACTGAGAGACACAGTTTCCAGAGGAACAGCCCCTTACTCAAACACACGTCTCCTTATAGGACTTCAGGAAAACAGCATCTCTCATGCCATCCTTCAACAGAGCCACCGCCGAGTAGCTACCCACCCCTCCTCTTCCTAGCAGATCTTACCCAGTCAAAGGCGACAACTGGCCCTGACAGGAGGGCTTTCCTGTCTGCGGTGCCTAAACAGTGAGTGAGGACCTCTTCCCTCCACCTCATTCTCAGGACAGAGCAGTCCTGCCCTAGCAGGAAGAGGGGCTCCACTCCGTTTCAAGATCAATCCTACCCATCCAGGACTGTGGATGTAGGGAATGGGTCACTTCCAACACAATACTGATAAGCAACCCTAGATTCTTGGGAGATCACTGGCCAGAGAATGTCAACAGAGGCCCTCTGGGGACTGGGTCTGAGGCCCACAGTAAAGTTATAGGACAGTGTCCTCCTACCCATTTTAGCTGCTCCCACCTGGAGACAGCAGGCAGCTCCCTTATACCAGAGGAACAGATGACCATCTCAGATTACATTGAATCAGATTAGTGTCAACTGAGGATAAACAAGAAAAGTCTAACTATAGGCTTTGTGCGAGGCTCTTTTGACCCCAAAGTGAGGAAAACACACACACACACACACACACACACACACACACACACACACACACAAATGGACTAAGGAATTAATTAATTAAATAATTAAATGGAAGTAAAGGATCACTCTACAGTCCCCTAACACATCAAGGCCCCTGCAAGAGCAAACCTGGAAAGAGCAGGCACAACGGGCCCCAGGCTGAGCTCAGGGAAGTAACATAACAGCAGGATTTGAGAAGAGAGCTGGTGGGGTGGGGGAGGCACACACCAGAATCCCAGTGGTTCAGGAGGCTGAGTCAGAAGGATCACAATTCAAAGCCAGCCTCAGCAACTTAGCAAGACCCAGTCTCTAACTAACCAAACATAAAAAGGCTGGGGAAGTGGCTCAGTGGTTAAGTGCCCCTGGGTTCAATCCCTGGTACCTTTAAAAAAAAAAAAGAAGAAGAAGAAGAAGAAGGAAGAGGAGGAGGAAAAAAAACCCCACAGTGCTAGAGGTTTCAAGTTCTTGTGTGAATGAAAGATGGAAAGCCTGAAAGGGCTACTCCCCACAGCAAGTAAGAGGTGCAGCTTTGAGGTCACGAAGTAACCAAGGAGGCCACGGGGAGAAGGTGCAGCTGAAAGAACACAATAAGGCCTCTGTCTCTCGGTGACGCAGGACAGGCACTCTGCTAACAGCCAGTGAGAAAGACGATGGGGACAGAGGAGGGATGGCTCTGTCTTCATGACTTCCCCACCCAGACCTGAGTGTAGCTTGGACTATTAACAGAAGGAGGAGAGACAAAGCCACCAGGGGACAATTCCACTGCCCTTTAGGTACATATTCTCCACCCATGGACACAGAAAAGGGAAAAAAAAAAATTCTATTATTTGACCATCAACCAACCAGCCTGTGTGGCCAAAAGCTGAGCACCCCAAACCATATGGCTCATGCGACACCATGCCTGCCTGATATGTGCACCCAGACAGCCGCTCATGTCTACAACATGCTTCACTGTGTTGGCTCACTACGGAGATGTGACACAACAGTGACTGGACACCACACTCTCTCGGCCTCAGGGTTTCTCCCTATAAAATGGAGGTCATAATAAGCCTAATTCAGAAAGACTGTATGGATTAAATGTGAAAGTTTATGGACCACTTAAGCACAGTAACTGACACACAGAAAGTGTTATATGAATATCTAACAAATAAATAAGTTATAGAGTCTCCAATATCATCCTAGTTTTTACTCAGGAGCAAACAATCAGAGAGTTAAAATATTAGCTCAGCTAGCCAAGCAGAGTAGTATACACCTATTATCTCAGCTGCTGGGGAGGCCAAGATAGGAAGATGACAAGTTCCAGGCCAGCCTCAGTAAGTTAGTGAGACCCTGTTTCTAAAATTTAAAGGGCTAGCGGTGCTTTAAAAAAAAAAAATTTAAAGGAATCAGATAAGTGGTAATGCACTTGCCTAGCATGCACAAAACCCTGGGTTCAACCCCCAATACAGAAAAAAAAATTTTTTTTTCTTTTGCTTAGCCATCAAGAAAATGCAAATCAAAGCCACTGAGACACCACTTTGCACTCACAAGGATGACTCAGATGAAAAAGATGGATACCAGTCAGTAAGGATACAGAGAATCTTAATATGTTGCTGGTCAGATTGTAAAATGATGCGACCACTTTGAAAAACATTTTGGTAGTTAAACAGAGTTACCATAAGAGAACTGAAAACAAAGTCCACACAAAAAGCTGTACATAATTATTCATAGCAGCACAATTCACAGTAGCCAAAGGTGGAAACAACCTAGATGTTCCATAGATAAATGATAAAACAAAATGGGGTCTATCCATACAAAGGACTATTTTTCAGCCTTAGAAAGGAAGGGAAATTCTGACACATGCTACAATGTGAATGAACCTTGCGGACATGATGGCAAGTGAAATAAGCTAGTCACAAAAGGGCACATACTGTATAATTCCACTCATAAGAAATGTCCAGACTAAGCAAATCCATAGAGCAGAAAGTTGCCTGGGGTTGGGTGGTTGTTGGAGGAAAGCGGAGTGACTAGTCAGTAAACCACGCACAAGTTTCTCTTTGGGAGGATGACGTTATAAAATTGACCATGGAGATGGTCGCAGACATCTATGAATATAATAAAAATCACTGAAATATTCACTTTAAATGGGTGAGTTGCATGGCATGTGAATTCAATAAGCCCATTATCAAAAAACAACAATGGGCTGGGGCTCAGTGGCAGAGCAGTTGCCTCACACATGTGAGGCAAGTAGGATCGATCCTCAGCACCACATAAAAATACACAAATAAAGATATTTTGTCCATATATAACTGAAAAAATATTAAAAACAAACAAAATACTTGTCACTCAGTCACAAGCAGGTTGCTAAGCCCAGGCCAGTGGTGAAACTTGACCTGCCAGCCAGGTTCTCTTTGCCTTTCTCAGCAGTCTCTCCTGGGGGCCTGAGCTCAGTGGCCTCACTTCTCTGATGTCTCCATGTATCAAGCAGCCCAAGACAAACAGAAGCTTAAAAATGTCATGCTTGCCAAAGAGGAGGGTCTGTGCTACAACTGAATCTCCCATCCTTACTCAGCTATCAGTGCAGCCTTACTACCAGCCTGGAGGCTCCAGGAGAGCCACTCCTATAAGAGAAACTTTGTAGGAGTGGCTCTGGCCAACATACTGACCAGAAAAAATCTTGGAACAAGGGGCTGGGAGCAAAGATGCACAGGTCCAATACTGGGTCTATTGGCTGACAGGCACTGAAGGACATTCATTTTTCATTTCTCCAAACTGCCAGGACATCCCAGAATGAGATATGGCACATGCTAGCCACCATGACAAGGGTGCACCTCAGCATGCCCAGCATGCCCAGCATGGGAGCTGTCCCATGTGTGTAAGTCAGCAATGGCTGTTACTAACCTGTTTTGTCTGCGATCGCTGTGCCAAGCACTTTCCAATGCTTTTCAAACCTAATCCACAAAAAAAAAAAAAAAGAAAAGAAAAAAAAAACAGACTGCCTAAGATCCTGGTGTCAGAGGAGAGAGATGGTGGCTCTGGCTACAGGAAAAAAGGAGGTCTGACTAGACTGCAAGCCCTGGTCTTTGCCAGATAACAACTTCTGTTCAACCAGCAATTGGGACAGACCATATCCCTAGAGGCATTCAGAATGACTCCTTCCCATCCTGTTGCCACTAAGGTCCCACTCCCTAAGCCCACTGTTCCTCCCCAGAACCATGCACACTACCTCTTCTACTAAGCTAATTAAATGCCTTCCATTAATTTCAGTCCCAGGATGTCTCTACCTAAGATGAACTGTTAGAATTTGCGGGATGACTTCAACTGTCTCCAAAATGTTAGGCCACAACTACCCATGGCACTGGGGGGTCACAAGAGGAGACTCCTCACCCAGTGTGCTGCTAGAGACAGAAAGGGCCTTTCCTCTGGGGAGAAGCTAAAATGATGATTATTCCCAAGAAAACAGCCCTGGCCTCATGCCCTAGGAGATGTCCTCTTGTTTAAAGGGAACAAGGAAACTTTATTTAAAGATTTAATTCTTTCGGCTTAAAATAGAACCAGGGCATCAGAAGTTAGGGAACCACGTGCAAACAACCATTGTCTGGGGCAGGATGTAAGACAGCGTATTGGAAATCAATCTGTTTTTCTGCAAAGATTAGACTTCCATCTTTTTCAATTCTCTTTTCACCCCTGTGATGTCTGATGCAGCAGACAAGAGAAGGAGACGGTGGGTCACCACATGGAGAAGGACACTATGAAGAAGCAGCCACCATCAGTGCTGACAGCCCAGTGAAGATCACTTGAGACAGGTGGGGGCAGAGCAGAGGGCTGTGACAGTAAAAGCCTTTGTCTCCTGCAAAAACAGGAGCTTTGCTTAAGGCATGAGCTTCAACTCTTTCCAAGTAAAAAGAGAAGGCTAGATAGAAGGATCAAAGCACGGGTAAGCTGGGGAAGCTCTACCAGGCCTTCAATTTGGCAGCTTACTAAAAATAGAGGCCATCGCTTCCAACAGCCAGGGTCACTAGACATCCTGGAGGCCACTGCTAGGGCCTGGGGTCTGAGCATCTTTTCTAGCAGTGTGGAGGGAGCATGCGGCTCTCACCAGCCAGGGCAGAGGACAGGGCAGGGCCTGGAAACAAGCTCCTCCATTTGGAGGAGGAGCACAGCAGAGGCTGTGAGCATGGCCTCCTTAGCACCACGCTTTGCCCACACTTTCACTCCATTCTCATCTTAAAGACTCTAAAGCCCCATACTGGAAGTGACTTAGCTCATAGCTATCTGGAGGGACCAGGCCCTCTGACTCACGGCCCACCTTCCCTGGAGGGAGAGGGTGCAGGAAACAGATTGGTTTTACCTGGTGGTGCACACTTGAGTCTTTCAACTTGTGGGCACCTGCACTTGAGGTATGAACACTTACTGCTTAGAGTGCACAAGGCCTACACGCAACATCCATTCTCGGGCAGGTGAGAGACAAAAGCATTTACAAAAGGGATGAATAAACACAGCTGATGCACAGAGGGACTAGAAGAAGATCCTTATCTAGCTGCTTGTTCAGAGTAGCCCATAGCAAAGGGCTGGTATCTGCCCTGATGTGTCCTGGCAGGCCCAGAGAGAGTCCTCTAGAAACAAAGGCACAATGGCTGACCTGGAAGTGCAGATATGAAGGAGGGTGCCACCCACAGAGGTCACCAGGGGTAATCAGGGAGCCCCTGCATCTGCTTAGCCTTTCTCAGCAGTGTGTACACCAAACACAGGGGCATGTGGCACAGTCAACTCTTTGACGTCTGTCAGCATGGGAAAGAGGTTGCTCCATCACACAGGTGAGGAAGAGGCTCACCCAGGTTTCTCAGCTGGTGGCTTTGGGACCGACTCACTCGCCCACTTATGCTTTTCCTCCTGACCTAGGGCCTGACCCAGGGCCTCAACCCCAGCCATCACAAGGACATGGGAAGAAGGCGGAGTCAGATAGGCCCTCTCTTCTTCTACCAGTCTTCCTGGAGGCTCAAGGTGTCCCAGAGGTCAGGCAGGACAACACCAGGATTTGAGTCTCCTATAATGCACAAACACAAGTCAAGGGCTTGTGAAGGAAGGAAGGGGCTCTGGGAGCCTAGCAGAGCAGATGGCAAAGTCACCCTCCAGCCTGAGGCTAGCCGACAACAGGAATGGCCTGTAAGAAGAGCAGGGAGGCGGGTGTCTCAGAAACACCTCTCAAAAGTTTCCTCTTTTGCTTCCCTTGCCTCCTTGGGCTCACCCTCAAGTGCAGGGTCAGCCACCTCTCCTCTAGGCCACACCCCGACCTGCTGGGAGCTGGGAGGGTGAGCTGAGGAGCCAGTGCTGAAGGCACAGACATAGGGGACTCCAGCTGCTCTTTCCTGGAGCAGTCTGGGAACGGGCACCAGCAGCCAAAAAGAGCATCCACAGCCTTCTGCCTTTCAAGTTCTGTTTCTACAACTCTATGCTCAAGAAATAATTCCAAAAAAATACGGAAATATATGCACAACTGGAATCCTTGCTCATGTCTACACAACTGTCAAAATGCTTCTGAAGGCTTCTTCTCCCTTCTATGTGTATTTTAAATCAAATGCAACATTACTGAAATGTTAAACTGCTTCTTCACCAGTGGGCAAGTGTCCCTGGACTTGAGACAGGGAGGGGACTGGAGAAGGGGCCTTTCCCTAAGTCTGAAGACCACACAAGCACAGCAAGCAGGAGACAGCGATGGCCTCCCTGAACTTTCAGATGATAACTGAGCTCCACTGCTTTCTGGATTTATGTCCACGCCTAAAAACCTCCCTGTGATACAGATGAGAAAGTCCAGGGTTAGTGAGGTTACAAAGGCCACGAGAGCCAGCTAACAGATGGCACAATTGGAATTCAACTCCCACTTGAATGTCACTTATTTTCTGACAACTGCCAGAGGACAGAATAATTCAACTTAGTTTTGATTGATTGGTGGGAGTAGGGGAGGGCACTTGGCATGAGCCATGGGCCTGGCCTCTGGTTCCTAGACTCACTGGCCTAGTGGTCAGGGAGACTGTGTGTGCACTCCACCTAGTGCCAGAATCACTTGGAGACCCAGGAGAAGCAGTGAGACACTGTGGATAACCTGAATATCAAGTGTGAATCTCTTTGGGATGGAAACTGGGGGCTTCCAAGACACCCTCATCCCTGCATCCACCCCTCCATCTCTATGCCCAGGGTGCTGCAGTGCAGAGGTGACAAAGGCCCCACCCCAGGAGGAGACACCACTCTGCCTTCTACTGGCTACCCTGTGACAGCCCGACACTGGCATAGCTGTGACACCTGGAGAGTTTTTCCTCAGGAACTCACTTTAAGCAAGTCATCATTTAAACCCCCAACTTCACATCAGGCTCTTTCTGAAGAGTTGGCTTATCAATTCATCTTTGTAACTTCCTATTTTTGTAAAAATATGTACAATAAACATGTTAATTTTATAACTGGGAAAAATGTTATAAACAGCAAACAACCTTTGTGGCATTTGCTCTCCTGCATCTGAATGATCCTCTTGGCTTCCAGATCAAGTCAAATCTTTATGTCTTTTTTACTGTCTACATACTAGAGACAGGTTTGCTATACTTTGAGAAATATAAGGAGGGAAATTAAAAAGTGCAAGAAAAGCAAAGTTTTGAAAGGATGACTTTTCACATTTCCTTAACTGTTTCCACAGAAGGAAGCAACTTGGTCGTTCTGGGAGTCTCTGCTGGACCTGTGGAGGCGCAGGACCTGTGAGCAGGAGCAGCCAATGGCTCTCAGCTGGCTCTGCTCTAATCCCCAAGTGCAGTGCTGTGCCTCTGACATGGCTATTTTTGGGTTTCTGAGTGGGGTAAAAAGAAAGAAAAGAAATGCTTTGCACATCCCCCATGCTGAGCAGCGCCCTGCCCCATTCTCTCTCCAGCCCCTCCCTCTGTGGCCCCTCTGAGGGAAGGAAGCAGACCCTTGTGCATTCTACCTCCCCTGCCCCCATCTTTCTCCCCTGCTCTGGACAATCTGGGGGCCTCACCCACTTGCTTGTCTCTTTATACAGAGCTGGGAAAATGTGGAGATAAATAAAGCCTCAATTAGGCAGCCAGCCAGTGTGGGGGATGGGTGGGGAGGGGTTTGAGGCTCTATCCCAGCCCAGGAATGCCTGAGAAAGCTCCCACGGACTGCAGGCAGCCTGGAGGTTGGAGGCTTCCCACAGCCCTTCAGCCTGCACTGGCCAGGCACTGAGGACAGGCGCTGGGAGTCGACTCCATCCCACGCACAGTTCCCCTACACAGCCTGGCTTGCTGCAGGGGGCCTGACTCCCCTGCCACCCCAACATGCAGAGGAAGAAAGGGACCTGGTGGAGAGGGACGTGCCCAGCAGGGCGGCATCAGTTCAGCCAGAAGCTGTGCAGACCTCCAGGCCTAATGAAGGCAGTTTTTCCTTTCCACCTTTGAAAACTCAGCATTTCTTATTTATTCTTTTCTGAGACTGGAAAAAGCAATGAAAGGGAGATTTTATTTCTCTCGGAAGACTTGAGTGGGGGCGGGGGGTAGAGCAGCAATGTGTGTGTGTGGGGAGGAGACAGGGCCAGCACAGGCTCACAGATATTTTTAGAGACATGGGAATTAAGCAAGCAGGGAACTTCTGGGGCCGGAAATGGTTTTGTTTCTATCCCAGTTACAAAAGGCCAAATGGGTGGTGGAAAGTCAGGGACTGGAGGCAGAGTAGGGCAGGGCAGGATCAGACCCTGGGGAAGGAAAACCCAGGCCAAGAGCTCTCTACAGGCCTTGTGATCCTTTATGCTGTGGTGCACAACTGCACTGGGGCACTAACCCAGAAGTGCCAGCTCTTAGCCTCCCCTATTCTCAGCCTCAGTGGCGCAGGGAGGCAGCAGGCAGAAAAGGGCAAAGCCAATCATCCCAGTTCCTTTGCAGCTGGTTCTGATTTGACAGGGAAAGAGTGAAATGGGAATCCAAGTTAAGATCTTTCTATTATTTGCAGGCTCCCAATGAGTAAGGCTATCTCAGTTTTTGAAGACCATGAGCCGTCTTATTCACCTGTGGGGTCCCATGCTCAAAAACCATCTCTCTACAGCCTGAGGAACAACCACACAAATCTGGGGGTAGAATGTGGAAAAAGAAAAATACAGAAGACAGTGAGAGACCCCACCCACCCCATGCCTCTGCCGCTGATGGGAGGATGGCGTTTTCTGGAACACCAAGGCAGTGGCTCCTGACAGCCTCAAAAGCTCAAACCCTGCACTCAGCCATTCCAGGGATGTTCCCTGAAGTGCTGTATGAAGAAGGAAGAAAGGAAAAGAACTGGAAAACAACTTGGAATAAAGGAATCAAAAAGAGCCCACGATAGAACAGTGACTAGCTAATGAAGACTGCTTTGAAGGATGACATAAGGAACTGCTAGATAGACTATTTTTATTAAAAATAACAGATTGAAACCCAGGCATGGTGGCACTTGCCTGTAATCCCAGTGACTCAGGAGACAAAGGCAGGAGGATCATAAATTTGAGGTCACCCTGGGAAATCTAGTGAGACCCTCAGCAACTTAGTGAGACCCTGTCTCAAAATAAAAAATAAAAAGGACTGGGGGTGGGGCTGGGGTTCTGGCTCAGTGGTAGAGCGCTCACCTAACACATGTGAGGTTCTGGGTTTGATCCTTAGCACCACATATAAATAAATAGAAATAAAGGTATTGTGTCCAATTACAAGTTAAAAAAAAAAAGACTGGGGATGTAACTCAGTGGTAAAGCTCCCCTGCATTTAATCCCCCAGTACCAAGGAGGGCGGGATTATACACATTTAAAAACCTTACTTTAGGCCTCACATTAGCATATAATTACACACCCCAGGAGGTTACATGATATGAACCGATTTTTACCCTCAGGTGGTAAGATTTAATTGGACAATATTGTTTTCCGCTTACTCAAAATCTCACTACAGACCTAATTTCACTTCTGGCCCAGAGGGGAAGCATCACTACTTACTCAGTCTCACTGACCAGGCTGATCCTGCCTTTTGAAGCCCCTATCCCCTCATACCCTACAGAATTCCTAACTACTTCTTCCCTGGAGGCCCAGAGCTTGCCAGCTGGCTCCTGCAGGTGGGCAGAGAGACAGTGTCTGTCTCTCTCACTATTTAGGTGCCCCATGATGGCTGACACCTTGGTTTTTCCTCTTTATTTTCTCAACTTTGAGCCCATCCAAGATGCACATCAAATCAGCAACCCATGAATGAATGAGTGAATTCTGTGGTTTCCTGAGGCTGTGGAGCCATGAGGAAGAAACATGTAATAGAGCTTAGGAAAATATAATAGCACTCTGTGGCCCTGGAATAAGGATAGTCCACACCCCCGGTCTCTCTGATGGTATTTCTCAAGACTGCCAGAATACTGGTTACAAAACCTGACCAGGCCATGGCAACAAGGGTCTTATTGTTGGTCCCAGGTAGGTGACCAGGCCATCAGTGAAGGGCTTATTCTCAACAGATTAGATAAATCGTCTCCCTCCAGCCTTCTGGAACCGTAGTCGGTAACCCTTAGGCTTTTGACCAGGAGAATATGGGATTTCTTTTTTCTTTGGAGGGAGTGGGGGTGGGAATGCAACCAATTATGAAAGTATCTCTTCTTCATAAAAGGGATTTTAGAAAATAACAGACAGATATTTAACTCAGGATAGGAACACACACGTTTCCTGGGAGGTATGTGTGCATCTGCATTCACACACACACACGTACAACCTGCCAGGTACACACAAAGAGCTATCCAGGCCCAGATCAACAGTATGGCCCACACAGGATCAAACAAGGACAGGGACAGCACAGCAGGAAGGGCTTGCCCATGGTGGCAACCAGCACACATCTCAGTGTGCAGACCATTCTGACACACATGGGACCTCGATTTACACATGGTTGACTGAACACAGTAGTGTGTTCAATTTCCTGCCGAAACAAAAATGACCATAAGAGGAAAAAGAAGGGTGTAAACTATCAAGAACAGAAGCCATCAATTAAATTTTAGAGTAGGGAATGGTTGAATACATGAACAGTGATCACATGGGGGCAGAGAAAGCTTCCAGAGAGTAGCCTGGAGGAAGCAGACAGTGCCCCAAACACTAGAGTGCAGGCTTGGGGACAAGCCTGTCCCCAAGACACAAGAGACTGATCAGCATCTGTACAAAGGATAGCCAAATGCCAGAGGCCCAGTTTCAGAGATTCACTATTTTGAACCAACCAGCAGCAACCAAAGGTTTCTCCCTAAAAAAAAAAAAAAAAAAAAAAAAAAAAAAATTCTGATTCAGGGGCAGCATGAAGGGCTGGAGGTTGGGAGGAGTGGACGACCAGCAGGAAGACTCCAAGAAAGTCAGCATCCTGACAGGGAAGGCCCCACCCCAAGTTCTGCTGCCTAGGGGGTCCCCTAGGCTGGAGATGAGAAAATTCATATTTCAGGAAACTGACCAACCCAAGAGAAAGGCTTCCTAAGGCTGAAATTCTCCAAAGAATGGAGATAAGGAGGGGATATTCAAGGATCCTCTCAGTGGAGCCAGTCCCCTGCCTGGCTGTCCTTCTAAGGTTATTAATGAACTCACCCCTACACACTCCAGACACATGCACAGTCTCAATCGTTTGAGAGAACCCAAGACTAAAACCAACAGAAAGGAAACCAGGAAAATGCATGTCAGACCAGAGATACAACAGTTCAGAATAACTGAAGTGATCAGAGGACACTGCTGCAACTAGGAAGCACAAATCAGAGGTCCTGAAAGGGTACATATAAAGAACAAAAGGTGAGCTCAAAGAAGATAGAACAGGGGCTGGGGTTTAGCTAAGTGACAGAATACATGCCTAGTATGCACAGGCCCTGGATTTGATCCCCAGCATCATTTAAAAAAAAAAAAGAAAACCTTGCTCCCCCCCCCCCCAAATAAAACGCCCAGAACACAGCAGCAGCAGTTAAAACTGTGAAAACCAAAAAACAGGGACTCAGCAAAAGGACTCTAATGCAGGATTGATGCAATTCAGGACCAAAGCATTGTGAAAGGACAGTAACATTAGAGACTCTGCCCAGAGGAACTGGCAGCCAAATCATAGGAGCTCCAGAGGTGAAAAACCAGCGGAAACAAAGCAAAGGAAATTACCAGAGGAAACTACACACGCAAACACTCTGGGCCAGGACAGAGCTTTCCCTGCTGAAAGATACACAGGCTCTGAGCTCAACGACAAAAACCAGATCCATACCAAGGCATGTCTTCACGTAATTTTAGAAGTCGAGGGTAAAAGAGTTTTCAGAGCAAAAATTCAGTTCATTTACAAACTATCAGATCTTTGTGCCCAGAACTTCTCAGCTATACCAGTAGAAGTTAAAGACAGAGAACAATGCCTTCAGAATTCCAAGGGAAAATCATTTCCTACATCATATCCTAGAGACAGCACAGCCACCAACCCAGAACGTGGGTAGTAGGAAAGGCATCCGCAGACAGGCAGAGCCTCAACGACCTCCCCTCCCTCCTCCCTTTCTTGGGAGGCTGCCCAAATGAAGAAGTAAACCAAACAAAGAAAAGATGGCCCTAAGAAATCGGGGAGAAGGAAGAGAAGTCCCTGGCTGATGGTGAGGAAGGAGAAGCAAGGCCCAGGTCAACTATGCAGGAGGTAGGAGAAGAGCCAGACGGCAGTGGAACAGGGGGTGAGAAGGCTCCCTGAAAGCTGCTATCCGACAAAAAGGAACCGCCGTCCCAGGCAGCTGTCTACACTGAGAAGAGTGCTAGAGTTCCACTGGAAAATTTAGGGTTCAATTAGGAGTAGCTAAATAGAAAATTCAAACAAATGAAGGTTCAGAAAGGTGATTATTAAGGCAAGAAAAACCAAATATTGGGTAAGGAAACAGAATCCTAGTTTACTACATGGCTCGAATGTGTACACTTATTACGTTGTCATAATAATGTAGACTCTGCTGATGTAACCCCAACATTCAACTTAATGTAACCTTCCTGGCAGGATGAAGGTGACAGAGGAGGTGACCATGCATGTGCCATACATACACGTGTGGACACATACGCACTTGCTATAGGAGCGACGCGCAAAGCCAGGCAAGGGTACAGAACTGAAACCTATTTTATGGGGCACAAAATCAATAGATGATATCTTTTGAAACTCAAGAAGTAGCAGTAAAAACACGTTACTTACCAATGTAGAAAAATGAACTAGAATACCCTTGCTTTCTCTGGGAGCCAGTCTCAGGTGTAGGAAGGCCCAGGACAGGGTGGTATTTTTTTGTGTCACAGATATGTGGCTACATATCAGACTTTTTAAACAAAGTTCTATGATGCCTTTAAAATTACCATCTGACCCATTTTCTGCCAGAACATACGATCCAAGTACTATGCAATAGGGAGGAAAATAAGTATTTGTTATATAACAGTTTATCCCCCACCAAAAAAAAAAAAAGAAACCCAAATGGCTACCCCACCATCAAGCCAATGAGAAATTAAAATCACTCCCTGAGGGTTGGGGGCTGCTGCGCAGGCCCCTCAGATCCCATGGTGGGCACTTCTCTGCAAGTGTGGCCATGTACTATGCTCTTCACTGGGGATGTTCCTCTCAGCAAACCCTCACCTAGAGCACTCACTGCAGCAAAGCTGGTGCTGCCTGAAGGAGTCAGGAACCCTCACTTCCAAGTCTTCAAGGCTATTACATAATTCAGACACCTGACTTTGAGAGAAAAAAACAGAATACTTAGACCAAATAACTGGATGTGTTCTAAAACTAGGCAAATACTTTTTTTCCAAATGGGAAAAGGCCATGAGACACACGGAAGAAACCAGTACGGCCCAAACTGCCACCTGTTTATACAATGCTCAAGTGTGTAATTCCACCCAAAAGGTGTATATTCTATACCACAACCTCCTCTATCCATCCCTTCAAACTCCTACACAGGCTACCTCAGGTGTTAAACTTTAAGCACATACACCTGCGACTCCTAGATGGCTGATGGATGCCTCAAGCCAACAGATGTGCACAAGCCCAGGTCTGTTCCTTCTGCAGGTGAGGGACAACCCACCACTGGCCTGGCAGGCCTTGCTCCTCTCACCCCATGGGGCTGACCGTAGCAGGGCAAGGGAACAAGCGAGCAGACAGACTGAATATCCACTGGCAACAGCGGTGAGTGTCCGTCTTTCCCTAGGAGCCTCTGAAGAAACAAGATTAAATAGCTGCATGACCTCAGGAGCAAAGACTTACTCCCATTTTCCTGCTTAGCACAGCATCTGACCCAACACCCCCAGGAGAGACACAGAACATGGGTGTGAGCAAGTGTGGAAACCTTCAAGAGTTCCCACCAACCCTATTCTTGCCATTGCACTGCCCACTCCCATTCTGGCAAGGATGCCTGCCTTTCCAACATGACCTCTGAGGATGCGGTGTGACCTCCCCAGTGATGCACACAACACAGTGCCCCGCATGAGTCCAATGTGACCAGGGCATGTCAAATACGGACTCAGCTGCTTCTCTGGCTGAAGCTGAGGTGCTGATCATTTAACTCTCCACACAACTGTGAAAGGCATTCACTATGAGGTGGAGAAGTCGAGGACTGCCACAAGGATGACATGAGTTGGGCTGAAAACTGTGCTGAGTACCTGCCATACTGCCTGCCTCTGTGGGAGGAGGGACATGGCCAGTTGAAACAGAGCCCAGCAGGGCCTGGAAAGCATGTGGGTTGTTTCTTGCTAAGAGTTCTGATAGGATGCTCAGCTCAGTGGCCCCTACCCATCAAGGCTACCACAGCAAAGCTCCATTTCCGACAATTGTCAGCATTTACACAGAGCCCCACCTGGGCTAGCTGCTTTCCTAACCTTCTCTGTTGGGAGAATGAATTGTGCTCTGTGCTCCATCTTGGAAAGGAGGCTCCAAAGCTCAGAAACTCCAGGCATTCTCACAAGGCACGGTGCTGCCGCTCTCCTACCCTAGGCCCATACCTCCCACCACAGCTTCTCCCTTCCTCCCATCTTGCACCTTGGCTGATCCTGGAATGAGAGCCTCAGCTGCCCCAACTTCTGAAGTTGGATGGGGCTGGAGTGTACAACACAGGGAAAGAGCCCTGGACAAGGACCCACTATCTAGCCATGATCTGGAACAGCCAGCTGTGTGTCCCTAAAAGCATGTCCTACCTGCCTGCGATCACTCTGCCTACTGAACACCCAAGGACCTGCTGGTTGGGTGAGTCCCTCAGCAGCCCCCAGCGGTTCCTTAAGGACTGTGCCGGGAGAGCTACTGTCTGTGGTAGAATCAGTCAATGGAACCCACTGGCAGGGGACTGCACAGAGACCCCCTCTCCCTGCCAGGTCTGTTTCCTCACCTGTCACAGGTGAGGGTGACATCCTCTAGAGGATGGCTCCAACAACTCTCCTTCCCAGCACCACATGCATCTATCATTCTCTTGGTCCTTCCAGCTACAGCCAGAGCAGCCCAGGTGAAAAGCCACTGGGAATTAAGGCCAGGCATCTGCCACACCCAGGCATGAGGTTAAGAGGCAGCCTGGCCCTTTGCTGCCCATGGCTTCTCTGTGTCATCCAGCTTGTTATGGGCACTTAGTACTCCCAACAGATATCCACCACCCCATAGTGATAGTGAGTGCTTCTGATCTGGCTTATTCTGACACAGCAGCACTCTTCAAACTTTAACCAGATGAGGGTCTGGAATGTGTGGGCCAGAGTAGCTCCACCTACCAGGCCCATGGCTCCAAGACCCATAGCTCCAGGCAAGAATACCAGCTTTGCCTGGAAAATAGCTGGACCTTGGGTAAAGCCCTGCCCTCCCCAGGGGACTGTATCAGAAACTGCCTCCCTGGTTGGTGCATGATTCCTTTCTTTTCTGTACTTTTACCCTTGGCCCACCCCCAGTGCTAGGGATAAAATCCAGGGCTTTGCACTGGTGTGCTAGGCATGTCCTCTAACACTGAGCTACAACTCCAATCTAGGGTATGTCTTTTTACTTCTGCATTTAGTCCAGTGTGGGCAGTACCTAATGGTCAGCCCAGAGCATCTGCCAATGCCACTGGTGAGCATCAGCACTACCTCTTTTCAGCTGAGATGCCGGAATTGCAAGGACCCCCTTGCCACTGCATCTCAAAATAGCTAAGGGGGCCAGAGGCAACATATCCATGCTGCAAATTGACTTTGAGAAGCAGCCTATCCATGCCCTACCTACCTAGGCAGAGGTGCAGATGGAAGCCCAGGAGCAAGGTTATCAAGGAGGGACAGAGGCAGGAAATCGTACCTCTAAGACCCTTCTGCTTGATAGGACAAGCCTGCTTTGTGAAGCCAGCTGAAGGTAGATCACAGTCCTTTAAGGCCCTGTGGTTTTCAGTCTTCCTTCACCTTAGTGCCCCAGGCTTGGTCTGTACCTTCTATTTGAAAAGTAAACATAAGACCGATCACCACAAGACTCCTAAAGAAAAAGAGGTCTTTTCTTCCTCCTTTGCCGCTCCCCAGGGCCAGCTTGATGAACAGGATGCTCGGCAGTGAGGCGTCTTCCCCTCTCAGGGGCTCACCTCACAAGCTGACTTGCTAAGTGCTGGGCAAAGCCTTTTCTGTCACCCCACTACAGAAGGGCCGGCTCTTTCAGGACCATTTCTATGCAGACATTCCCTTATTTCTTCTCATTCTGCAAACACAGACACGCCAGCAGAAGAGAGATGCTGGCTCCAGGTGAGGAACGCACCATCCTTCAAGGACAATCTCTGTGGCCCCTCTTCACCCTTTCCTTCTGTGCTGGGCTCATGCCTAGCAATGGTATCCTGGAGTCTTACTGAACCTTGCTGAGTCCCCTGGCTCCAGATAAGAATCCAGCCAAGAAAAGAAGTGAGAAGTCACACCTTCTGCTCATACAGAGGTAGCAGGTCTGCTGGGAAGAGAATGGCCTTCCCTGCTGCTCTCCTGGCTGGGTCCACACAACACCACTGCAGCCTTTTGAGCCTGGCCCAGTACCGTCTCTCTGCAGGCTGTTCAGGCAGAGTTCACCTGTCCTTCTTTTCTGCAGCAGTTCCTTTGGTTATACCACCTGTGGCTGGCTGAATAACGGTTCCCAAACTATCCATGCCTTGATCTCCAGCACTTATGAATATTCTCTAGTTGACAAAAGTGACTTTGCAGATATGATTAAATTAAGGATCTCCAAACAGAGAGGTTATTCTGGTTTATCCAGGGGGCCTTAAAAAATGCAATCCTAAGGGTCCTCATTAGAGAACAGAGGGAGGTTTGACAAAGCAGAGGAGGAATCCTGTGGCAGGAACATGAGATCACAGGGAAGTGAGGAAGGGGTGAGGACCTGAGGAATACAAACAATGGTCCCTGGAGTCTGCGAAAAGGCCATTCTCCTGCAGAGCCTCCAGTGGGAACCAGCTCTACCCATGGCTTGACTTGAACTCTGGACCTCCAGTATTGTGAGAGAGTAAGTAAATGTTGTTTTAAGCCATTAAGTTTATGTCGACTTGTTACAACGACCACAGGAAATGAAAACACCTACCACGCTGTGTGTAGGATCAGCACCTTCCCAAGAAGGAAACCACCTTGCAGTTCACTTCAGCACAGGTGAGTACACAGCACAGTGAGAGGACACCCCTTCCTTCCAATCCCCCCAAGTAGTTCATTATCTGTCTCTGAGACCACGCAGCATCACACTGCCTGGCGTTCAGTGAGCTTTCCCCCATCCAAAGGATGCTCATTTCCTAGCCAATCAGAAGGTTCTTCTGAGACAGGGTTCTGAGTAGTGGGGAGAGCAGGAGGATTGAGACACTCACATATTAAGCTGCCACATCTAATCCCTTCCATGGACTGGCTCATTGGTTTTCTGACTGACAGCACTACCTGTTTCCCAGGAAAGTCCCAGGCAAAGGGCAAGCCAACTGGGATCCACGGCAAGGCTCAATGCAAGGGGTCCCAAAAAGCTGAGGGTACAGGGTTCATCCTGGAGGGTGCGGCAGCTGGCTCCTGACTGCCCAGGCCTGTGTGTGCAAGTATGGCAAGCTCGTTCATGGATATGCTGGCATTAGCCACTTGGCTTTGCTCCTTCAACTCTTTTCGGTTGTGAATGCCCATAAAATGTCTTTTTTTGATAGTTCTTTCCCTGCTGCTAATTGGTTTCCTACCCAATTACTGGGAGCCATCCCCTTACCTCACACTCCTCTCCGCAGAGAGATGCCCAGCACATCATCACAGCCTGCAGCCAACAGGGCACAGCAACTGCCTTGGACAAGTCCACTGAAGCTGTGTGACGATGACCAGGGTGCTCATCACGCCCATCTTCTCCTCACTGCCCTGCAGAAAGCCTTCTACCACCCCACCACCCATGACTTCCTCCCCATCACTAAGAACTGTGCATGTGGCACGGGCAGGACAGAAGGCACCTACCTCAGTGGACAATGAGATGCACAGCTGCCAGGACCCAGAACTCTCCCTACTGGACAGTGGCAGGTACACTGAGGAAGGCAGGGGAGAGTGTCTGGGACCTAATTATGGTACTGTCGTAGGTGGGCAGCTAAGTACTGCTTGCTGCCCTTGACTCACCATTTATGGAACTGGGAAGGAAGGTAAGGACACTGGATAGACCCTGAGACAGAAAGGCATCCACAGAGTGCCAAGGTCCCCAGTCCCCTCAGTGGGTCTTAAACTTGAAGGCAGATCTTTAGGGGAGGCTAACTGAAATGTTTACACAGAAGCTCCAGCATCAGCGTTAAAGAGGATGGCAGGCAGACCCATGCCAGTCACCTACCACACACTGGTGTGCTATCACTAACACCTTCAATGCAAGTTCTGCTCTCGAGGTGTTGATTCTCCTGTATTTCCACATGGAAATAAATAACAAGGTGCTCTCTGTGTTCTGACAGGTATCCTGGGGACAAGGGACACAGGGAGAAGGGACTTGGTCTGACCTAGATGATCTGTGTCTCTCTTGGTCTCCCAATGATTCAGGGTGACCCACAGAACCTTCCTCTGTCTACACAGCTGGCTTGTGCCTTTTCACCTGCCCCTCTCTGCCCCTCTGAAACACTGCTGCACTCTCTCTAACCTCCTCCCTCTGTGAGGCTGGGGCTGTGCACACAGAAGTCCCACAGTGGAGGCACATGTATTAGTTCTGTGCCACTGTAACAAAACGCCTTACGTGGGCCATTTATGAAGTCAAGAGAGGTTTGTTTTGGCTCATGTTTCTGGAGGTTCAAGAGTAAGACTGGGAAGCCCCATCACTCTGGGCCTTTGGTGAGGGCAGTACACTGTGGTGGGAACACACACCATAGCAAGTGGTCACATCTGCAAGCAGAAAGCAGACAGAGACACTGAGAGAGACTGGGCCCCCACAATACCTTTTGAGGGCTCATCCCCCACGACCTACAGACATCCCACTCAGGCCCCACCTCTTAGAGATCCACAGCACCACTCGGGAAATAGGTCCTTACATGTGAACCTTTGGGGGACATGCATCCCGACCACAGCAGCGCACAACCTCCCAATTCCAAATGCCCCTGTACAGGCTCCTGTATGGAGAGCCCTCTGCTTCTCTTCCCCAGCTCCACTCCCTGCAGGGCAGCTCACAGGCTGTTGCCTGGGGCCCTGGCTACTCCCCATACCTGTGGGTCAGCCTCAGGGACAGTCTCAGTCACACTTCCCTCCACCGCTGCACAGAAGGTCTGGGTCAGGCCATGCACAGCTAGAAGCCCCCTGGCTGTTGTCCCCAGGAGTCTGCTCTGTTCTCTGTCCACATCCCACGATCGACCATGCAGAATCTGCCCTCTAGTTGCTCCCTATGTGGGAAATGCCACATGAGCCAGTATGCACAGCTGTCAATGAGGAGAAAGAGCTACTGGGGCACAGAACTCTGTCACTGTCCCACATAGAGTCTCTCAAGCTGTGTCCCAAAGTTTCTCCCCCAAGCTCCCGGCTCAAGTTAAGAGGCAGGGAAGGGGAGCAGCTCAAAGCTCAGGCCCCAGTTCCCAGAAGACAATGTCATACTGAGCAATGTCTCACAGAGACATGTGGAGAATGTTCCTGCAGCTATATGCTCCATTCTAACAGGTGACATGGCACACATCACAGAGTTTGGGGGGAAATGTGGCACTTGTCAGCAGATGGACTTCAGTTGCACCTCTGACCTCACATCTTGAGATAACAGTAAGAGTTTCCAATCCCACATGGGTTCATCTGTCCCCCTTATTTGCAGGTTGGCTTTTCGTGGTCAACTGGGAGTAAAACTGGCCCACATTTCTTCATGATTTTACAGATAGCAAGATTTGTTGTCACTACAGATCTTAGCAACTTCAAGATCTGACCTTTTCCCTTAAGTCTTGAACTTTCACCTTTTCATATATGAGCATCATTTTATGGCTTCTCTTTGGCAATCTGAGTTGCCCACATCACTACTCTTCAGCTTTGGGGCCAGTATTAAGTAGAATAAGGGTCGCTTGAGCACAAGCCCTGCAACACTGTGACAGGGGATCTGATCACCAAGATGGCTGCTGAGATGATGTGGGCAACATTCATATAAATTTTACTACAGCTTTTTCCACTTATTATTGATCTCTTCCTATCCCTGATCTATAAAGTTAATATCATCCTAGGGGTGAAAGCACATGGTAGGTACAGGGTTCAGTACTACTTGCGGTTTCAGGCATCCACTGGGGTCTTAAAACACTCCTCGAGGATGGAAGAGACTAGTATAAGGTCTTGGTCTCAGTGAAATGAACATGATATCCATCGACCAGTGAGGACCACGTTAGAGAATGTGCACAAGGATGCCCTCGGGGGCCAAGCCAGGCATACTGCTCCTTACAAAACTATGAGCAGGAAGGCAACCAAACACCACCTCTTTCCTCCCGGAAGACTTCTCTGCCCCGCCAACCACCTACTGCCTTTCACACCATCTGCACCATGCTTCTGCTACAGGGTTTAATCTTCACCAGTCTCTGTGAGTCCCTACAGGCCCGAGTTCAGGAGAGGGACCTTCTCACAGCTGTGTCCTTCCCCCACTGGTCTTTGTTGTAGATCCCAAGGAACCAGACACAGCAGATGCGCCCCAATGTCAGGGGAAGGGCAGCCTATCTGCCTGCTCAGGCAGTCTACCTAGAAAAGCTCTAAGCTGGAGGCAACGAAGTCAGAGCTCAAAGCCGTGCTCCCAAATAAGAATGTTCCCTGAAGCCTACACTGAGTCAAACACAGGCTCAGGGCTGTACTGAAGACATCCTAATGGAGGGCAAAGATGGCTTTGGGAGGAATCAGGCTATAGAGATCAACTGCAAAGCATGGAGTGACAAACTCAAATGCCAGTTCCTGAAGACAGCAGGGCCAAGTGGTGACACCCTCTCCTAGGCAGCCTGGGTCCCTGTGCACTGCTCAGGCTTTTATACAACAGCAGTAGCAAAAATGCATCCAGAACAAGGCAGGAAAAGGCCCTAAGATCAGAGGAATTCCCTGGACTCTCTTACAAGTAGCAAACTTTAAAGCAGCCAGAGTCTTGCCTGTCAGCACAGATCCACTGAGGCTCTTGAGGGCCAGCCCCATCAGTGCAGGCAGGAGGATCGCAAGTTCAAGCCAGCCTCAGGAACACAGGTACACAGGTGTCTCCAATTTAACTTCTCTGGCTGCACCTTTGCATCCAATAGGATTGACAAACCCAAGGCTATCCCTGAGAAAACACATTCCTCAGAAAGGAAAGTGTTTTCCTACAATGTCTAGGAAAGTGGGCTGAGCTGATGCCCTCGGCACGGTCCCAGCAATGTCCTGCAGCTCTTGTCCAGCCTGACTCTATCAGGGCTTCTCAAGGCTAAGGAGAGAAGCTTCCACCTCAGCACCACAGCCTGTCAGAGCTGTGCCTCCTACTCCCACACCCCATGGCCTCCACGTGGAGAGGCCAAGGGGCAGAGGCAGATGAGATTCAAAGGTAGTAGACCTACTACGGATAAAAAATAAAGGAAATCTTGATAGGCTACAGCACAGATGGGCTTTGGGGACACTGCGCTAAGTGAAATATTTATGAGTCACACAGGGTGAGCATCCCTAATCTGAAAATCTGAAATCAAAATGCTCCAAACTCTGAAGCTTTCTAAGCCCTGAAATAGTATCAAAAGTGGAAAGTTCTTCCAGGCGCAGTGGTGCACACCTGTAATCCCAGCATTTGGGGATCCTAAGGCAGGAAGATCGTGAGTTCAAAGCCAGCCTCAGCAAAAGCAAGGTGCTAACCAACTCAGTCTCTAAATAAAATAAAAAATAGGACTGGGGAATATAGCTCAGTGGTTGTGTGTCCCTGAGTTCAATCCCTGGCACCAAAAAAAAAGTGGAAATTCCACATCTGACCTTATGTGGCAAGCAAGACACAATCAAAATGCAAATGCAAGCATGCTAGAAATATTGTATAAAATTATCTTCAGGGGCTGGGTTATGGCGGTAGAGCGTTTGCTTAGCACGTGCAGGGCCCTGGATTTGATCCTCAGCACCACATGTAAAGAAAATAAAGGTATCGTGTCCAACTTACAACTAAAAAATAAATTTAAAAAAAAGATCTTCAGTCTGTGTTTAAGGTGTATGTGAAACATATATGAATTCCACATTTAGACTTCTACCTAAGTAGACTTCTACCTATTCTAAGATAACTCAATATGTACAGGCAAATATTCGAGTATCTGGAAAAAACTGAAATCCAAAACAATTCTTGTCTGGAGCATTTCTGATAAGGGATACTCAATCTGTATAATGCTCCTAGAAGAATCAAATTCAGAGACAGAAAGTACAACAGTAAGCCAGGCACAGCAGTGCACGCCAGGCACAGCGAAGCACAACTGCTACTGCTTGGGAGGCTGAGGTAGGAGGGACATTAAGGTTGAGGTCGGTTCCAGCAACTTAATGAGATCCTGTCTCAAAAAGGGTTGGGGGCTGGGGCTCAGTGGTACAGCACCCCTGGGTTCATTCCCAGTGAAAGAAAGATGGGGGGGGGGGTTGCCATGGCAAGGGTGGGATGAGTCGTCAGTGTTTAATGGCGACAATTTCAGTTTAAGAAGATGAAAGAGCTCTTGAGTGAGATGGTGGGGACGGCTACACAACAGTGTGAGTGTACTGAATGCCACCCAATTACACACTTAAACATGAGTAAGATAGTTAAATTTTATGTTGTAATTTATCATGATTTTTTTAAGGACAAAACATTAGATCATCTTTTTGCCTCAATTCCAGGAAGGGAACAGGCCTACCATGGAGTCCTGAAGCCTCTGGGCTGATCACACCAGCTCCTTAGCTTTACACCAGTCCCCAAGATACCCAGGAACAGTGGCAGAACCTGGTAGAGTTATGCACAGACTTCTCAAGAAGAAAACAAGTGGAGGAGAGAAGCAGTTCCAGTTGCTAGAACCTTCACCTCATCTACTCCTGAAAAGCTGGAGGCCCAGCCAGATTTCTCAGGCTGCTACTTGTCTGTGAGGCTGCCCTGAGCCCACCTTACCTCGGCTGCATTTGGGAAGTTTCCTTTCCTTTTTTGGGAAATCTGCCTTTCCTCCACACCCATCAGCTACAGGGCACGTGGGTGTTATCAAAAAAGTGATTTCCCAAAAAAGGAAGAGATTTCCAAAAGGGAGTCCCGTCTTTGGAGCTGCCCAGAAAGGCAGTGGTCAGCCCCTGGAGCTAGACATGCCCACAGGCCCCCCCACCTCAGCAGAGGTCTCCAAGCAGAAAAGGATTCCCAAAGCAGAACCAGAGTGGGACTGCGGCCCTCTCCTGCACACCACAACCTGCCTCTCCCGGACCCCACCCTGCAAGGCTGGTACAACCTTCCTCCTCACCACTCCTCAGAGCTCTCTGGAAGATGTTCCTCCTTCATAAGAAGTGACCTGTAAGAGTCACCACATCCCTATCTTGCTCCAAGAACCACCCTTTGTCCCACTTTCTCCCTTTTCCCGACGGCCCCTACCTGCTTTCTAAGTCAGGAGCTGAAATTCTGTAGCAATGCATCACAAAGTTGGTGAGCTCAACTCCACAAATATTTACTAGGTCTGGTCTACCCAAGCCCCATGCCAGACAATGCAGGAGATACCAAAAATTATCAGGGACCCAACAAGGGGTAAAATGTCACAGTCCAGTTAGTAAGATAACATTTAAACAAATTAAAACAAAAGAGTAGGGGACTAGAGTTGTGGCTCAGGGTTAGACCGCTTGCCTAGCACCTGCAAGGCCCTGGATTTGATCCTCCGCACCACATAAAAATAAATAAAATAAAGGTATTGAGTCCAACTATGACTAAAAAAAAAAAAAAAAAAAAAAAAAGATTAAAAAATTTTAAGAAAAAGTTAAAACAAACAGTAATATTATATAAAAATCAAATACTAATTTATAACAGATTGTGACTAAGTGTTAAGGGAACAAAGCAGCTGTAAAATGCTATAGATCCATTATATATAGTGCAATAGATCACTTAGTGGGTGGCCACCAGCAAGAGCTAGAGCTGAGCCTAGTAGGACCAGCAGGACCCAACATGGCCACATGCTGCTCAGAGCTGCTGTTTTTGGAGACAAACAGGTGGGGCCACTTTATAGACATGGGGTGATCTGGCACGTTACAGGAAGCACCATGTACGTGACTTCCTGGCTAAGAAATACACACAGGCAGTCCTGCTAGCCATCGGTGGCTGGTGTGGAGGGAGCCCAACATAAACCCTCCAGACCAGGAGCAGGCCCACCCCTACTCTGAGACTGCCACTTCCCAACGGTGAGCAGCAAGCCAATCCCATCCCATTACTTCTCATACTTCTCACTTGAGAAAAATCTGACAGGTAAGTCTTGTGCTATTAAAGAATGGAGCTGACAGCAAATTATATTTGCATTTTAATTTTTAAAAATAAGCTCAAATTTAAGTAAACCACTGACTAAATCACTCAGAGAGTTTCTCAGCTTGGGTGCTGTTGACATTTTGGGCCAATCCTTCTTTGGTCTGTTCTGTGCATCACAAGGATGTAGTAGCATCCAAGGCCTCCATCCCATAGACGCCAGCAGCATTCCTGCTCCAATTGTGACAATCAAAGATGACTCTGGATGTTGCCATGCAGTTCTGAGGACCACTGCTCTTCTAGGCACTCACAGAGAACTTTCCAGCTCACCTGGAGTTCTGCCCACATGGGCCTGCCTGCAAAGACACGCTTCTTCTCCCTCAGAACTCTGCTGGCCAGGCTGAGGTGGAACTCTCTGCCAAGGGAAGACTCCTGGACTCTGGACTGCTTGTTCCAGGGAGTGACCATGAAGGACAAACCTGATGTAGCCACCAGGCATGCAAGAGGCCTCTCGAGCTCCTACAAGAGGAGCCCCCATGTTTCTTTCTGCCTGACCTCCACCAGGACTGCTTCTTCCTGTCTGGCTTCCACCCCAATTGCCTCTTCCTAGCTAGCTTCCACCTGGCTTCTACCCCAACTGTCTCCTCCTGCCTGGCCTCTACCCACCTCTCCTCAACTCCACCCTGTCTCCTCCTACTTGGCCTCTACCCCATGGCCTCCTTGCAACTTCCTGATGTAACAGGGAAAAAATCTTAAAATCTTAAAGGCATTTTGACATAACTGCCAAAGTTCTTTTTCACTCGTAGAAATAATGCCACTTTATCCCAAGAGGCACTGTGTATGTGTATAGAACAACTTTAACTAGCTACCTGTCAATCATTTGCTCCAAGATCATCTGCCCATATACAAAAACCTTTCAGCTCTGGTCATCCCCCAATGCCCTCTCTTCCAAGTCTCCTGGGGCTTCTTTGTTTCCTTACACCCCTGGCACTGGGCCACCTTGGCCCCAACACCAAATGAAATACTACCCAGCCTGCATCCAGGTTGCTGGGAGACCAGTGTGGGCCATGAGGTGTCAGCACTCCTGGCTCGATGGTCTCAATTATTGAGAAGCTCTGGGATACAGCATGTGCTTGGCGTTAGTGTCGATTCAGAGGCAGCCTGTAGCCACTTTCTTTGTACTTGTGCAACAGAGCCAAAGGGAACAGTGGATTGTGCTGGACTTTAGTTGGACCCAAAGAAAGATTTCCTATCACAATAATCAGTCACCAAGGAAGGTCCAGGGAGTTCTGTTTCAGGCTGGTTTATGGCTCAAGCCCAGCTTAAACGCAATCCAGTGAGCTCTTGAGGTTCGCTCTAGAATGGTAGACAGCTGCAGGACTTCTGAATGGGCCAGCCAGGAACAGGAAGGACAAGGCAAATCTCAACGCTTGTGGGAGCCCAGCCTCCACCTAATATCTGCTTGCCCACATAAAGATCAGGCCAGGAGGACGCTAAGGGCAGAGTCTGTCCTGCAGGCCTGCCTCCTGCCTCAAGGACAGCAGTGACCAAGAGCATCACCTTCTTGTTCCTGCCCCTTGCAGCACCTACCTTGCCTCCGTCTAGAAGTATTCACCTCTAATCTGCTCACTTCAAACTACTCTGGACTACAAATGGTCTGGGCAAAACTTTCTGCTTCCCAGAACCAACGAAGCCACCAGTGAGGTACAGTCAACACAGATACGAAATGGGATAACAGGTATGGATGACATGCCTATTCACGGTCTCAGGAATAAAAGGTGAGAAAGTACCACCAACCCACTTCTGGCATTTGCACATGTTAGCTCTAATGACCACCCCAAAATCCCAGTGTCCCAGTGCTCTGGAAGGTCCTTAAAACACAGTCACCTCTATTCATCACTGCAGCAAAGAAATGACCTCTGCATGGGACAGGTGGGCCAACCTATTTGACACAGCATGACTAGATTTTCTAGCATGATCCCAATTTTCAGAGATTGCCCAAATGCAAGTGTAGACACGCACACACTCATCATACTCACCCATTCAAAAGCAACTGGGAAAGGTGGTCAAAACGTCCCTCTTTAACCCTTTATAGGTGTAGTCATACTTTAAACATGGAAGAGAAATCTCCTTTAGAGAAAAAGGCAGGGGCTGACATGAGTGGAAAAACAAAAGCCAGAACATTCCACTTGGTTGGGCTGGGTGTTTGGTCTCTGGAGCAAGAACAGCAAACGTTCGTCCAGCGTAGGACAGTCACTCAGGACCACGAGGCTTCTAACATTAGCTGAAAACATCGACCCAAGATCGAATGGGATAAGCAAAACTAAAAGTCAGAAACTTAGAGGCAGCCCTAGGATGACAGCACATGAACCCATCTGTCCCCTGCCCACTCCTACAGGTCCACAACTTGTGAAAGTCCTTGCTGAGACTCAGGACTTTGCCCTCAATTTCCTCAATGCCAAGTCCAAACTCCTATTAGCCTTGAACAGGAGTGACTTCCCGTCTTACTACTTCCTCCCACCCTCAACCACTGAAGAAGACATCTCAAACCCAGGGTTCTAGGTTTTCACAGCCATCTCCAATGGATGCCACAAGTCCTTCAAAATAGCCCAAACATCTGAGCATGGTGGCTTATGCCTGTGATCCCAAGGGCTCAGAGAGGCTGAGGCAGAAGGATCACGAGTTCAAAGTCAACCTCAGCAACTTAGCAAGGCCCAAAGCAACTTAGTGAGACCCTGTCTCAAAATAAAATATGAAAAGGGCTGGGGATGTGGCTTGGTGGTTACGTACCCCTGGCTTCAATCCCCAGTGCCAGAAAGAATCCCCAACAGAAGCTAGCGAGTGGGCCAGCAGGAGGACACTCACCATCTCATCCAGGGCGTAGCGCAGGAGGCCATGCTCATAGAGGATGAAGAACCGCCGCTGCCATTTCTGCAATGGAGCACAGAGTCTGTCATCAGGGAAGTCCCGGCCCCAGGTCTCAGCTAACTGAGCCCCTGTGTCTGTCAAACCCAAATCTAAGAAATACTGGTTCCATGGCTTCAATTTCTGGGACAGACAGCAGGAAAAGAGACCCAATGCATAACCACAGTGATTCATTAGCCAGGCTGGGGCCCAGAGAGGAGTCCCAAATCATATGCATGACTTGGGGCTCCACACAAGTAATATTGGGATTTAACAAGAAGCTTTTTAAAATCTGGGAGCTCATGGGAGCAAGTCATGTGTAGTCACACTTCTAATTCCTTACAGCAGCTGGCACAGATCTATCACCTGATGTGTGTCAATATTTTTTGCATGAATGATCAGACACAATCTGGAATAACCAAAGGATGAGAAGGCACTGATTTACCACTTCTGAAAAAAATCCAGGAAACTGCTAGAAAAGCACATGATCTACTGGGAGACCAAAAATAAAGACAGCTAGGCTCCAGGCAGTGATGGAAAGAACTAACAAAAATCAAAAGGGAAGAGGAGCAAGACAGTGTGAACAACCCTCATCCAGGGTGGTGGTCAACTGCAAAGGGACCCCCCTCTCACTTTCTAACCAAAGGTCAGGTCACCAGGGGTACCAACAGTGGTAGAATGCCACTAAGACCTGGAATGGAAAGGACTACAGAGGCACCTTCTTTCTGTGTGGAGAAGGGTTTTGTCTGCTACTGAGGCTCTTGGTATAAATCATGATTGATTGGCATAGCTCCCAAACCTCAAGATCATCAGGAGGGTCCAAGACCTGCACTTAACCTTTCAAAAAACTCAACCATATCCAGATCTTTACTAGCAATGAGGCCACAGAACTAACTACAATATTATGTCTCTTTGCTGTGGACTAGAATTATCAATTTATAATAATAATGATTTTCCTTTTAGAAACTGGAAATGGCAACTCTGTACAACCTTAATAGAAACCAGGAAAGGGACCTGGGAACTGTAGTCTAGACCTGTTGCTACTGAGCCCTCCCACCTGGGTAGCAGGAATAGGGATGTGAAGGGCCTTGCAAGAGGATCTACAGGGGGTGATCCAGGTTGGGTGTCCAAGGGGAGACTGCCCGGACATGTTTCCAGGAAACATTTTCAAGGTTATAAGTTGTCTTTAAGATCAAAACCAATGCAGAAGGAAGCCCAAAGACACAATGCAAGGTCAGTGGGACAAAAATATGCACTCCCGGGGCCCTGGCCCAGGCGGAGAAAGGATGAGCAGCAGAGACCCCAAAGAAGGGGAAGGGGAGTTCCAGAACGCAAGGGAGGCGAAGCAGCAGAGCTGGAGCAGTTGGTACCCAGAAGAGAGCGCACAAAAATGAAAGGGCAGTGTTTTGCCTAAAGACAACCTAAAAGGGCTTCCTGGCCGAGAACAAGCCATCAGGCAGGATGATGCTGGTCGACCACCTGGACTCCAGCAGGCACCTGACCTGGCTGGGGGCCAGGAGAGAGGGCAATGTGGTGTTTAAGGTGCACTCTGGCCCTGCCCCTGCCAACAATGCTCCTGGTTCTGGGCCTCGGCTCCCAGGGAGCTGCAGGAGGCACTCTTGGAACCGAGAACCATATCAGTATAATGCACAGGTGCTCAGCTGCTCTTCTGGCTTCCAATTAACTGGGCAGAATCAAGAGCCACGCTGATCCACAAAACAGATGGCACCCACACGAAAGCATCTTGTTTTGAAGGGAAGACTTTGAAAAAAATATGCCTAATTGAGACTTTCTGTGAGCCCTGTGAGTTCACCAAATGAGGGTCTCAGTTGGCCTGCCATCCCAGGACATCCATTCTTGTCTTCCTCCTCCATTCTGCCAATGTGCCCTCAGAGGGCCTCCCTGCTCTCTCTGGTCCCCGCCACCCTGAGAATTCACTCTGGTGCTCTTACCCGAGACCGATGCACTGGGTTGTCAAAATCTGTCCCATCTGGAGCCAGGAGCAGCCAGCCACCATAAATGGGTTTTGCCTAGAAGAGAAAAAGGAGGAAAGATCATTAGAACCATAGCAAGAAACACCAGGTCAAGTTGACAAACACAAAGTCATCCCAGCTCAGCTGAACATGCCTTCCCTCCCAAGCTACAGACTCTCCAAGGCAGATGCACTAGAGTAATAAGTTAGGGGGATTCTACAACATCCAGGGCAGAGTGGAGAAAGCAGATTCTGGCAGGAGTTGGAAAACACTGAAAGACCATAGGCTACCTCAAGTTCCTGAGCAACACACTAAGATCGGGGGGTGGGGGGGTGGCATTTTATTCAATAAGAATGCGAGTGCCGGCATGTAGTAGCATCAGAAATATGTCAACAATACAGCCCCCAGTCCTCATCCTGAAGATGAAAAGCAGGGCCGGGGAAAAACACTCTGCTAGTGATCAAGGATCAAGTCTATACCATCCAAGGAGTCACCGCCCACTGGCTGTAGCCAGAAGACAAGAACCTTCTGAGCTTCAAGCCTCCCATTTTAGAGGTGGAGAATTTTGACACTTGTATCTATATCTCACAAGTTTATGGGGGGATTGATAAGATACTGCAAGTAGAATCCAGCATCAGGATGTAAAATGGTGCAGCCACTTTGGAACACAGCCTGGTAGTTCCTCAAAACGATCATTGAAGAGTTACCATAAGCCCCAGCAAACCCACTCCTATGTACATGCACCCACGAAAACTGAAAACAGGTGCTGAAATAAAAACCTGTACACAAATGTTCCTCACAACATCATCCACAATCACCAAAAGGTGGTAACTACTTAAATGTCCGTCCACAGATAAATGAATGAACAGATATGGTCTAGCCATACATGGAACATTACTTAGCCATAAAAAAAGAGAGTAGTACTGATGCATGCTATAACATGTAAGAAACTTAAAAAAAAAAAAAAAAAAAAAAAAAAGCCAGACACAAAGGCCCATCATACTGCAGGCAAATCAATAGATCAGAAATATTAGGGGGAGAGGGGATGGAGTTTCTGCTGATAGGTAATAAAAGGTAATAAAATATGGAGGTAATAAAAATATTTGGGAATGAGATAGTGGAGCTAGTTGCACAACATTGTGAATATGCTAAAACCAGATGAATTGTACGTTTTAAAAGGGTGAATTTTGTGGTATGTGAATTAGATCTCAATAAAAACATAAGAAAAACCACACTAAGCATGGTGTCTGGCCTGTAAATTCTCAGTAGACGTTAGGCACCGTCTATTATTTTCACTGTCCAAAGAGTACCCCACCCCCAAGACCCTGGCAGTGGGAGCTCGACTCAGGTGACGAGAACAGAGACAGACACTGTGGCTCCATCCCTCTCCCTCTTCACCCAGCTGGCAAGAGGGGTGGGAAAAGGCACAGCCCAGCCCCGTAACCATGACCCTGCGGAGGGCAGTAACTCCAAGGAAAACGGACCCCCGACTTTTGGTCACACAACAATCTCTGGACAAGCCTTGGGAGCCCTCTTATAAACCGTTTCCATGCTGAGAGGTTCACACCCCCTCCCTTCACTGTGGAATCTAATGTGTGACTCAGAAAGGGCAGGTCACATAGCCCCCAGGCTGAGACAGGAGTCCTCTCTTTCCTCGGCTTCTTTCTGCAGACCTGAGACCCCCTGGGAACACTGACTTACCCCACCAGCAGAGTGCGTAAAGGGGCTGTAGGCCTGAGGTGGGGCAGGCTGCAGGGAGAAGAGGTACTCATTCTGAAGAAACACCAGAGCGGATGCTGGCAGAGGGCTGGGCTTACAGACACCACCCTCCCAGGCCAAGAGGGCCATGAAATGAAATGAGCAAAGGAAACAGAGGTCTGTTTTCTCTGAAAATACCAGGAGCATCCTGCAGTCCCCAGGTGAGTGCGCACACCAGGCCTCTCTCCACGTGGCTCTAGGTGAGCACTCCAAGTGGACCCCATCAAACCCACCTAAGGCATGGGAAAGTCAAGGCCTCAGTCGAAGGTCAGACAGCTCCCTGTGTGTACCAATACCCAGTGACTCCGGCCCACAGGTCCCCCACCTAGGAGGTCAGCAGGCTAGACCACGAAGCTGTTGCTCTACCTCAACCTGGTTTAATATATGCCAGGTTGCTGGCCTCTGGCTACAGGGCTTTGGGGTGGCAGCACGTCAGTAAGCTACACCTAGCAGGACTTCCCAAAAAAGGACAGTCAGGCCAGGCGCAGTGGCATATAGCTGTAATCCCAGTGGCTTGGAAGGCTGAGACAGGAGGATCATGAGTTCAAAGTCAGCCTTAGCAACTTAGAGAGGCCCTAAGCAACTTAGTGAGACCCTGTCTCAAAATTAAAAAAAAAAAAAAAAAAAAAAAAGCGGGGGCGGGGGGTGCTGGGGATGTAACTCGGTGGTTAAGCATCCCTGGGTTCAATCCCTGGTACCAAGCGGTGGTGGGGGGGAGGACAATGGGGATCTACAGGACTGGCACAAGTTCCCTCAGAACCCAGGCTAACCATGGTCTCAACCCAAATCCTTATTTGCATCATTATTCATTCAATGACCATCTGGCCAGCCCTACTACATGCATGGCCCTGTGTGCTGCACACTAGGGACTCTGCTGGCACCCACCAGCTAGGTGTAGCCAGAGATCACAGATCATGACCCAGATCACAGTGAAGGCAAGCCTGGCAAACGGAGTGTCCAGAGCAAGAAACAAAGGTTCCAGAAGAAGGCACCTGCCAGGAAGCAGATGGCCCCACTGAAAGCATCCACCAAGGCAAATCCAGAGAGACAGAAGCAGCTTAGTGGCTGCCTGGGGATGTAGGGATAGGAGGGTTGAGAGCCAGGTTTCTTTTGGGGACAATGAAATCTTCAAAAACTTAACTGTGTTGGTGACTGCACCTCTCTGGGAATACACTAAAAATAATTGAATTACACATTTTTAATGGGTCATTTGTATGGTATGAATTTTGTCTCGATAAAGCTTTTTTTCTGTACTGGAGATTGAGCCAAATCCCCACTCCTTTCTGATTTTATTTAGAGACAGGGTCTCGCTAAATTGCTAGGGCCTCACTAAGTCGCTGAGGCTGGCTTTGAACTCACCATCCTCCTGCCTCAGCCTCCTGAGCTGTGGCGATCACAGGGGTGCACCCTGTGCCTGGCTTCACTGTAACTGTTTTAGAAACATTTACCAAGGACTGCCAGCAGTGGGGGAGCAAAGGCTCCTCCTTCATCAGCTCCAGACTACAGGCAGCTACCTCCCCTTCTCCCCAACCTGGAGGACTCAAGTTTCCAAGGAGGGATCAAGTTTTCAGGTGCCTGCCCCAGTCAGATTTCAGAAGCTTCATTCAAAGAGACAGGGACAAAGGCCACAAGTCAACAAGCAGACCACCAGTTGGTAGAAAGGAGCTGGCGAGGGCCAGCCAGGCAGAGGGGAACAGGAGGCCCAGAGTACACTGAGCAGGCCTGCAGGGTGTGGGAGGGGAGAGCTCCCAGAGGGCCGTGCGGCTGAATGCCAACTAGAACCACGCAGCTCAGGGCCACAGCCTCCCTGCACAGCCATGTGAGCCAAGGCCAGGGACAGAGCGGGGTGGGTCACCCCCAGCACCCTCACCCCACGCACACACACCGTGGTCTGGGCTCAGTGAGCAGCCATCTTTAACCTCAGACCCTGCCACTGAGAGCATCCAGACTACAACCAGCTACGATCCCAGAGAGCACCCCACAGGACCCCCACTCGCACTGCCGCTCTCCTCTCCCCACAGCCTGGCCCAAGTGTCTGCTGTGTCACCCCAGCTCTCTCACCCTGCCCCTTGCCTGGCAACCCCATCACCCCTCAGGGCTCTACATCCTCCAGGGGCCGTCCTGACCTCCTAGGTCAGCGTCCAGTGACTCACCTCCATCATTACCACAATGACCCGTTGCAGAATTAATGTGTGCCTGTCATCTCTCCACGTAATCATACTGCCCAAACATGTCTGCCCCTCACCTTAGAACCTTCACTCCAGGACACTGGGTGGGGTAGGCCCCGCTCCAGCTAGGTCCCCCATCTGAAGGCAGGCCTAAGAGGGACAAGAAGGGAAGGCAGGCAAGGGGCCAGTCAACTGTGCCTGCAGGTCAGTTCTGCTGGGTACTCACTGCCCTCTCTCCCGCTAAGCTTCCTGTTTCTTGGAGAACCTACGGTCCTGACTCAGTCACCCTGACCTTGTCCCCCAGGCATGGAAAGGACTGCTAGGAAGAGGACTATTCTGCCAGTATCTAAAAATGCCACATGCTCCCACCATCACCATGGAGTCACCACGTCTGTAAGTTCAGAAGTAACTCTGACAGAAGGCCCACAAACAGAGGCAAGAGAGAGCCCAAAAGGAAGCTGGCCTGTCAGCTGAGTGCACTGTGGAACTGAGCGGTGCACTCAGTTTTGCTCTTCTCTGGCTTTGGAGGACACAGGGAAGCAAGTGTCTGCAGCTGACACTGGAAACTGGAGATGGGCTGCCAGGACCCACGGGAGAGGCCTGAGATCCATTTCACATAGCCCCGCACAGCAGGCCTTCTGCACAGGCCCTCCAGAGAAGGCACAGAGCTCCAGATCCCCAGAGAAGTCACCAAACCTGAGCTACTTGTCCTCCCACACCACCTGCACAAACCAGAGGCTACACGTCAGGCTGCTCTCTGGGAGGACTGCGGGGAAGTCCTTTTAAACCCTTTTAAAAATGGTGACTTGAAACTTCTGCCTCCTGGATGATGGGGAAGATACAATTCTCCCTATTCCTCCTGCTAAACACAACTGAAATCCTGGGCATCATGAGTAAGACAAACATAAGACCCTGAAAGGAGGGTAGCAGAAGATAGAGAGGCTTGGGACCTCAGCAACCAAGAAAAAATACAGTGCTGATTTCCTTAGGCTTGCCTTTTGTCTCATTATCCCGGACTGGGTACTGGAGAGGCTGGCAACCTGGAAATACCAATGGACACAGATAGAAGAAGAAGAAAAAAAGCCCAGCCAGGCATCATGATGCACACCTATAATCCCAGCAACTTGGGAGGCTGAGGCAGGAGGATCCCAAGTTGAAGACCAGCCTCAGAAACTTAGATAGACCCTGTCTCAAAATAAAATAAAAAGGGGGCTGGAGTGGTGGCTCAGTGGTAAAGCGTCTGCCTAGCATGTGTGAGGCACTGGGTTCGATCCTCAGCACCACATATAAATAAATAAAATAAAGGTCCATTGACAACTAAAAATTAAAATAAAATAAAATAAAAAGGGCTGGAGACAGAGTGCCCCTGAGTTCAGTCTTTAGCACTGAGGAAGGAAGGAAGGAAGGAAGGAAGGAAGGAAGGAAGGAGCTCCCTGAGCTAAAGAGCCAGAAAGGACCAGCCTTTCAGAGAGACTACAACCCCACCCTCAAGCAAGTCCCTGCCGGCTGTCACAAGACACCTCAACACCCTGTCCAGGCTGTGTCAGAAAACGCCAAGTAGGGAGCCAAGGTGTTCATTTCCCCACCCCAACCCCCCAAAAGGGGGCCCCTACCTCTCCCCACGGAGGCCCACTGCCAGGAGTAATGAACTCACCCCACTTGGCAGTAATGAACCATCCAACAAGTGGAGCACATGTGACCCCCAGTCCCCTCCTGAACAGTGTCAGGAAAGCGGACGCTTGTCATCTTGTAAGATGACAATCATGGGGCTGGGGACATAGCTCAGTGGTAGAGTGCTTGCCTTGCATACACAAGGCCCTGGGTTCAATCCCAGCACACACACACACACACACACACACACACACACACACACGACAATCAAGTCATCAGAATCCCTCAAGGATAGGAGGAGGGTAAGACAGTAAGAGTCTTCAAAGAATGGCTGGAAAAACTGTCAGATTGAACAAGAGTGGCAACTTACAAATTCAGGAAGCTGAGTGAGCTCTGAACGACAGAGCAAAAAAAGACACACCCAAGACACATCGTAATTAAACCAAAGAAAACTAAAGGCAAAAAAAAAATCCTGGAAGCAACCAAAGAACAATGACACCTTGTGAACAGGACTAGAAGACCTCGCATTAGGAACTGTGGCAGCCAGAAGGAAGGGACAAGGCTCCTCAGGCACTGAGAGGAAACAGAATCCTGCCCTAGTGGAGATGGCCTCAGGAACAAAAAGGAAATCAAGATATTCCTGAAGGACAACTAAGGGAATCTGCTAACGGCCTGACCCCTAAAACAAATGGCCAAAGTTCTCCAAACAAAAAGGGAAGTCAGAATCTGAGATGGAATCTTGGAACATCCAAAAGAAACCAAGAACACAGCAAACAAACAAACAAACAAACATGGTAAAGAATTAGGCTTTCCTTACTTGGGTTTTCTGAATTATGTCTGATAACTAAAGCCAAAATTTTAACACTGTTTGTGGTTTTAAACATATACAAGGAAAAGCTTAAGATAATTACACAGGGAAAGATAGAGACGTAACCCAGGTACTCTATTCTCTTAAACTAGTTAAACGATATAACCAGTAGATTATGACAAATTATATGTATATGACAGAGTGTCTAAAGAAATCATTGAAATATTCATACCAAAAGATACACTGAATATAGGTCAATCAAAATAAAACTCTTAAAAAAAAAAAGTTCAAGTAGCCCACAGGAAGAAGGAAAAAGAAAACAAAAACCAGAGGGACCAAACGAAACAGAAAAAATTATAGCCTAATAATGGTATTAAACATGAATAGGCTGAATGTATTAATTAAAACACAAGAGACTGGAAGACTGAATTTTTTAAATGGCCCAAGTATATACAAGTAATTTATTGCAAATACAATGATTACAGGAAGGGTGGTAAAGATACATCTTGTAACTATTCATCAATGGAGAGCAGAATTGCTATGTTAATAAATAAAGCATATTCAGCACAAATAAAATCACCAAACTGAGAAGAATGTTATATAAAAGGGTGAACTCACCAAGACCTAGCAAGCCTAAATGTGCATGCAGCAAACAGCTGCAAAATAACATGAAGTTAATACTAATAGAACCGAAAGGAAAGATACGCAAATCCACAATTGTAACTGAAGACTTCAACACCCCTCAGAATCTTCCAATCCTGTAACAACTGATGAATAAGTAGATATTTAAATCAGCAAGGATACAGAAGAAAGCAACACCATTATCATGGTTTGAATGTTTATTCCTTTCAAAATCAGGTTGAAATTTAATTGATTGCGATCAGAGTTGAGACCTCTGAGAGGTGAACAGGTCCCCTCATGGACAGTGTTACTGCCGACATAAAAGGGCAACTTTGGCCCCGTCTGTCTGTAGGCCCTTCTACCTACACCTTCTGTCCTGTGACGATTTAGCCAGACCCTAGTCAGATGCCGGAGTCTTGATCTTGGTCTTCCCAGGCAAGAAAATAAAGTTATAATTACTCAGTTTTAGGTCTTCTGCTATAACAGCACACACACACACAAAAATTAAGAACAACCATCAACCAACAGAACCTGGCATCACTAGAACAGTACATCAAACAGCAGAATACACACTCTTTTTCAGGGTCCATAGAACACATACCCAAACAGAGCCTATCCTGGGCCATGAAACAAAACTCAGCAGATTAAAATGATTGAAATCCAATGAACCAGACATCCAGAAGAGAAAGACAACAAGAAAATCTTCAAACACCCAGAAACTAAATGATATACTTTTAAACAATTTTATGGGTCAAAGATTAAATCAAGGGAAATTCTTTTCTCAAAAAAAAAAATTACTTTAAAAAAGTAAAATAAAATGTATCAAAGTTTGTGGGACATAGCTAAAGAATGCTGAGAGAACATTACAGCATTAAAATGCTTACCTTAGAAAAGAGGAAAGGTTTCAATCTAAATTCCACCTCAATAACCTAGAAAAAGAAGTATAAGATATACCCAAGGCAAGAAAAAAAGAAGGAAATAATAAGGTCAGAATCAATACACTGAAAAACAAATCAGTTCTTTGAAAAAACAGATAAAACTGATAAGCTTCTGTCAACAAAGAATGTAAAAATTAAAGTATCAGAAAAGAAATAGGAGCTATCACTATAGATTCTTGAGAAATCAGAAGCATAATGTATTATACCATGAACAAGTCCACAAACATTAAACCACTTAGATAAAATGGACCAATTTCATGAAAAAAACACAATCTTAATGACTGAATGACTGTTAAAGAAACTAAATATATAATGTATTTTAAAACTCCCCCAAAACAGGTCTCAGGCCTACATGGTTTTACCAGAAAAGTCTACCAAATGTTTAAGGAATCAACACCAACTCTACATAATCTTTTTGAGAAAACAGAAGAAGAGACACTTTCAATGCATTTTAGGAAACTAGTCGTACCCTGACAGAACCAGGAAAACACAATACAAAAACCAGTCAGAATACAAAACCATAATACCCCTTACGAACACAGACTCAAAAATCCACAAACTATGAGCAAATAGAATTATATAATAAAACCAAGTGGGGCTTATTTCAGGGATGTTAGTTTAATTACAGCAAATACCAGCTGATGTAATCTACCACATTAGCAGGCTAAAGAAGAAAAAACACAAAGTCGTGTCAACTGATATGGGAAAATGTAACGAAATCCAACATCCACTCACAATTTTATTAACCTGTCAGAAGTGCAGGACGAGGGAAGCTTCCTCATCTTGATACAGAGCATTTATGAAAACCTTCGATTAATGGTGGAAGACTGAACATTTTCTTTCTAAGATCAGGACCAAGTCAATGCTGTCTATTCTCACTCTCATTCAACACACTGTGAGAATTTCTAGCCTGTGCAAGAAGATAATAAAAGGCACAGATTGATAAGAAACAAAACATTTAGAGATGACACAGCTGTCTATGTGGAAAACCACACATAATCTCCAGAAACCTCCCAGAACTAGTGGGTTCAGTTAAGATTGCAGGTTACCGTATCAGGGTGCGAAAATCAGTATCAGTTCTAATACTAACATGAACATGTGGATATCAAAATCAAAAATACAGCAAATACCATTCACCACTGATCTCACAAAAATGAAACACTTAGGTGTAAATCCAACAAAACATGTACAAGACTTACATGCTGAACATTCTACAATGGAGAAAGAAATCAAAGACGATCTAAATAAATGGAGAGATAACACTGTGTTTACAGACTATAAGATTCTTAAGATGTTGATTCTCCCCAAACTGATATAAAGGTGAATGTAATTCTTATTCAAATCCCATTCTTGTAGATACAAATAAGATTATTCTAAAATTCATATGAAAGGCAAACAAACTAGAATAGTTGTTTTTTATTATAAAAGAGTAAAGAAGGAGTCATCTACCTATCCAATCACAAGACTTATTACATATCCACAGTAATCAGGAGTCTGTGGTAGCAGAGCAAGGTCAGAAACATTGATCAATGAAATAGAACAGACAACCCCAGTAATCAACCCACATGAATGTGCCAAATTAACTTCTAAAAAAAGGTGCAGGGCTGGGGTTGTGGCTCAGTGGTAGAGC
The DNA here is from genome assembly GCF_964194105.1 of Spermophilus citellus. Taxonomy (NCBI): domain Eukaryota; kingdom Metazoa; phylum Chordata; class Mammalia; order Rodentia; family Sciuridae; genus Spermophilus; species Spermophilus citellus. The sequence continues at coordinate 1,851,192 of NC_138199.1, read as the reverse complement.
GCTTGCCTCACGTATGTGAGGCACTGGGTTCGATTCTCAGCACCACATATAAATAAATGAATAAAATAAATGACCATCAACAGCTAAAAAATATTTTTAAAAAATATTTAAATATTTTTTTAAAAAAGGTGCAGATGCATTGCAATTAAGGAAGGACCGCCTTTCAACAAATGATGCTGGAACAAGTGTTCATGCACAGGAAAAGCAAAACAAAATGCTCACACTAATATAAAAATCAACTTTATATAAAATTTAACTCAAATGGAACACAAACATACATTGAGAAATCAGATTTCATTAAAATGAAAAGTCGACTGTTCTGTAAAAGGCCCTGCTAGCAAGATGGTGGAAGAAAAAGGACAGGATAGGACAATATGTTTGCAAATGACCTTTTTGACTACAAACTAGTATCTAGAATATATAAAGTTCTCTCAAAACTCGATAGTAAAAAATAAAATAAATGACCCAATTAGGACACAAGCAAAAGACATTTCACAGAGAATTTACAGATGCTCATGAGAAGACATTCATCATTATTGGGGAAATTAAAATTAAAATCACAGGAGATAATACTATATTCTATCACAATGGCTAAAATTCTTTTTAAAAGGTAACACCACCAAAGGCTGACAAGGATATAAAGAAAGTATATCACCCATACACTGCTGATGAAAATCAATTTGGAAGTTTCTTAAAAACTAACCATAGGATTATTGTATGACGAGGAACTGGATATTTATTCCAGAGAAATGAAAACATACATTCACACAAAACGACATACAAATGGTGATATCAGCTTTATTCACAACAGTCAAAAACTGGAAACAACCCATACATCCTTCAGCAGGTGAACAAACTGTGGCTCACCATCCCACGCAATACTAGTCAGCAACTAAGAGGAATGAACTACTGACACACGACCACTTGGATGTCCCAGATGAGTGGAAAAAGGAACTCCAACAAAAAAGTTACATGCTGTAGGATTCCACTTGTAAAACATTCATTCCTGAGATGTGAAATGTACAGGAAAGAACAGATTCTCAGTTGCTGGGACGAGGCAGAGTTGGTGGGACAGGAGAAGTGGCTGGGAGGACCCTGTGGGGACAGATGCTATGAATCCTGACTGCAGCAGTGTCAGCACCCTGGCTGTGACTTGCACCTCCTGCACTGCAGGGTGTCACCATTGGGGAAATTGGTCGAAGAGTACAAGGATTACTCTGTGTTATCTTACCACTTTAAGGGAATCTACCATTATCTGAATATAAGGTTTTTGTTTTTGCTTTCTGTTTTTTTTTGGGGGGGTGTACCAGGATTGGATCCAGGGGTGCTTAATCACTAAACCACATACCTAGCCCTTTTTATTTGAGACAGGGTCTCAGTAACTTGCTAGGGGCTTGCTAAATTGCTGAGGCTGGCCTTGAATTTGTAATCTTCCTGCCACAGCCTCCAGAGTCGCTGAGATTACAGGCATGTACCACTGTGACCAGCTATAAAAATTTATTTAAAAAAACAAAAACACATGGGGCTGGAGTTGTGGCTCAGCAGTAGAGTGCTCGCCTCGCACGTGAGAGGCCCTGGGTTCGATCCTCAGCACCATATAAATAAATAAAATGGAGATACTGTGTTCAAATACTACTAAAAAAAAATAAATGTTAAAAAAAAAAAAAACCTGCTACTTCCCAAATTTTCCCTCCAGTCCAACCACACACAGGTGTAGAATCCTGGAAAGGGGACCAGCCAAAGCCCCAAGGCACTGGGGCTGCGAAAGCCCCTGCAGGTAGTCCTTGAAGGTCTGTCAGCACCCTCCCCAAGCAAAGTCCGTCTGCAGAGTCCCTGAGATGTGTGGCTTGTATTCCACTGGCTGTGTCAGTGGCTTCTCCTGGAGACCGCATGCACATGTGCACTTGCACGCACACATGCACACACAGACATTCCCTCCCTCAGGCCCCCTACTTGACCACAATGAGGTTCCTCACCACCCTCCTGAGGGAGATCTGGGTTGTGTCAGGGAGAGGTCAACTGTCTCAATTCAGGCCAAGCGGGTGGGGCAGAGGCAGAAGCCAACATCCTGGCCTGCTTCACAGTGCCGTCAAGCTGCCACCTGGATGTTTCCCAGACACGAGCAGGCCTCTGGACCCAGTCACCCATCACAAGCAGCCCCAGGCACTCAACTGGTCATTCTCATCTTGGCTCCACGTGGCCTGTCTGTGGCTCAAAGAACAGGGAGAGAGCCATCAGTGACGGGATCTCTAACCCATGGTTTAACCCAGATTTCCTGTTCCCTTGGGCTCAGGAACCTCGGAGGAGAAGCAGGCATGCAGAGAAGCAGTCAGGCACAGCACCACCAGAACAACCAGTGAAGAAGTGTGGGTCTCACCCTTTCTGCCCCCATAATATCCTGCCCCCTGAAAGCCCTCCACGGTGCAGTGCCCCTCACCTCCTAAATCTTACCTCCCACACCAACATCTCTCACAGGATAAGGTGATTCACAGTGCCACGCACAGCCTGTTCAAGACTCCATGCCCTCAGGCATCAGTAACTGACCCAAAGCCAGCCACTTATGCGGTATGTGCTAGGGCTGTTCTGCCATTCCCTCAGCTCAGCCCAGGCACTCCACAGACCCTTCTGCTCGGCTCCTCTTGCATGCACTTCAGGCCTCTGGGCTTTGCACAGCATTTCTACATGGTCAGTTCCTCAGCCCACTCTGCAGAAGCTCCTGCTCTCCTCCAAGGTCCTGCCTCCTGCCTCCTCTCTTATAACAACACAATCCCAACAGGAAACAAGAATGCAGCCTTCGTTTAGCTAAGTTCCCAGTATAAAGCTGGGTTCTGGAGAACAAATAATCAAATAAATAGGTAGCTGACTCCACTTACTGGTCATCACACAGGACCTAACTGCTCTGCAGTCTTATTGGGAGTACTACCCAGGACCTGGAGAGCCTGGCTGCACCTCTGACTTCCCTGACAAGATGCCAATCACCAGGATGGGCCAGTGCCCAACACGGAGGGGACAATCAGCGCCCTGAAGAGCAAGTAGACTGCCAGTATAGCTGGGCTGAGCCTCAACTTGTAATCCTTCCTCCTCTACATGTCAAGTCCCTGGCCAGGCCACTGTGGGTATCCTGCACTCTTGGCAGCACATGGCCACATGCATTAAGAACCACAACATGCTGTGCTCCTGGTACAGTAAGTCTGCAGCCAGAGACTCAGCCTAAAGCAATGACAGAGCACAGCAAGAAGTTCCAGTCATGATGTGGGAAGAGCCCAATGTCCAACAGAAGCAGGCCATTTGAAAGCTGCTACATAACTCCCTCCAGGAGCACAAAGCCACCTGTTACAATGACCCAGACAATCCCATCCAATCATCACTTCCTGAACAGACCCTCATGGCTTCATCTGCTCTGGGTCCTGGGTGAGCAGTAACCCTGGAGGTATTCAGTAGGATCTCCCTAGCAGCCATTCTGAAGTTGAAGGTATAAACATGAGGCACACAGAGATCCTCCCTTGAGGGGCACCCAGAAGGAGACCAGACATGTGGGTAGGATGTCAAGGTGTTTGTAAAATACGTAAGGGTGGCTTATGATCAGGAGCAGCGATAGTTAAGATGTGAATGTTCCCCCAAGGGCCCATGCATTAAAGTCTTGGTGGACTGTAACAGGTAGAACCTTTAAGAGGTAGTGCCTAGCGGGAGGTCTTCGGGTCCCTGGGGAAGGGCATTCGTAAAGGGGATTGTGGGAAGCCAGCCCCCTCTTCACTCTTTTCTGCCTCCCACAAGGTAAGTGGTTTTGCTCTGCCATGCATTCCTGCCATGATGTGCTATCTTGCCACAGGCCCAAAAGCAATGGGTCCACCTCATCACAGACTGAAACCTCCAAACTTGTAAGCCAAAATAAGCTTTTCTCTTTATAAATTAACTATTTCCGGTACTTTGTTATAGTGATGAAAAGATAACACAGGGGCTTGGATTGTGGCTCAGTGGTGAAGCACAAACATAGTGTGTACAGGGCCCAGGTTCAATCCTCAGCACCACATAAAATAAATAAATAAAATGAAAGGCATTGTGTCCATCTACAGCTTAAAAAAAAAAATTAAAGAAGAAAAAAGATAACACAGAAGTCAAAGAGAAAACAGCTAACTATTGACTGTTGGGGACATGGGCAAATGTTAGAGGTGTTTTAGTTGGTTTGTTCGTTTGTTTGTTTACCAGGGATAGAACTCAGGGGCACTCAACCACTGGGCCATATCCCCAGCCCTGTTTTTATTTTATTTAGAGACAGGGCCTCACTGAGTTGCTTAGCACCTGGATTTTGCTGAACACTGAACTCGTGATCCTCCTGCCTCAGCCTCCCGAGCCACCAGGATTACAGATGTGCGCCACCACACCCAGCAGATTTGTTTTTTTATCATCTTTGCAATGTTACTATCCAGCTGCTGTTTAAGGAGAGGAGAAGATGTCTGCCTGACCGCACATGCACAGCTTCTGATATAACCAGGCAGAATGGCTTCAAACAGGAAGAGGAGATGCTGGGCATTCTTAGCAGAACAAGAGGCAGGGAACCTCTATAGTTCCGTCTCTGCCAACATGATCAAACAGCTCTGGATACTTAGTATAAAGATCCTGGCCTGGGACTAAGGAGGCCCAAGTTCAAGTCCTGGTACCCACTGTACGGCCCACAGCAAGACAGTATTTCTGGAGGCTGGGGCTGTAGCTCAGTGGTAGAGCATTTGCCTGGCACATGTGAGGTACTGGGTTTGATCCTCTGCACCATGCACACCTGTCATCCCAGAGGCTGGGGAAGCTAAGGCAGGAAGATCTCGAGTTCAAAGCCAGCCTCAGCAAAAGCAAGGTGCTAAGCAACTCATTGAGACTCTGTCTCTAAATAAAATACAATATAGGGCTGGGGATGTGGTTCAGTGGTTGAGTGTCCCTGAGTTCAATCCCAGGTACCAAAAATAAATAAGTAAATGTATTGTGTCCATCTACAACTTAAAAAAAAAATTTAAATATAGTATTTCTGTAAATCTTGGTCTTATCATCTACAATAAGAGAAAAACACATATATCCTTTCCAGACCATTTTAATACAAAATCACATCAAACACAGTCCCACCTCAGACACATTTTAAGTCAGTACACAATCAAGAATGCCTCAAGGCCAGAAGCATCTACCCTAGGGCATAGGTAGCATCTAGCACACAGGTGGCACTGAAACCAAATTAGTGCTCTGGGAAGGGAGCCCTACAGTGCAGGTAGCCAGGGAGAGCCTCTGAGCAGTATGCTGGTCAGGCCCAAAGGACCCGAGGGCTCCTGACTCTGAGAATGGGACAGGGCACACAAACCCCACACAGGCTCCTGCACCACAGACTCCACTCAGATTCCAAGCAGAGTGCTGGTCCCTATGAAAGTTCTTCAAGGGAAAGCCTACCCCATACAGATGGGGCCAATATCTCAGTTCTGAGAGAACAGGGGCAAAAAAATGCTCAGAGTTAGGGCAGGGTGGGGTAGATAGTCACCAAAAGATGGATGAGCAAGTAGGGGATCTGTGAACTACAGCTGACATATCTTCCGTGGTCTTGAGTTTAGTTCTTTGTCTCCTCCCCGCCCCCCGAAAAAGTTTCTATGAGGACACTGCCATACTTGTAGTAGCTAACAAGCTGTTTAATATTTTCTACACTTCAATTCCAAAAAGAGAAATGATGCCTGGGTGGCAACCGTCTGGCCAGCTCGTAAATCATGGGGATTTCAAGGTCACCTGTCTTCCTAAGACATTTAGATGTAAGTCAGTAAGACAATGAGAGATGTGAGCAACCGCAAGGTCTGGGCTCAGGTCCTACCCTGCCAAGGCCTCACTATGTCCTGTGGCCACCCAGATGGACAATGGGAGGACCAGATGGCTCTAAACTCATGAACCCATGGAAGGATGATTCTCGGCAAAGCTGTAGGCCCAAATGCCTCTCTCAGTGGGGTGAGCATACACTCAGAGACAGTGCCCAGAGGGGCTTCTCCTGTAGCACTAATCTGCCAGGCCAGCACTGGCCAGTACTGCAGACCCCTTGAGAGACCACAGGCTTGTTCCCATAATGCTACATGGACCAACCCATGTACTGGAACTTCTATCTGAGCATCATTCACAAGGTCTTAAGCCCCAAAGAATATGCCGTGTGGCTTCATAGCCATGTAATTCTGGACCCAAACAGCACCATCAGCTCCTGCCAGCACAAGTTTCCAGAACCTACAAACTGCCTATGAAGGCAGTAGGGAAGGATGGGCCACTGTGGAGATGTTCAGAAGCATACTTCAGTCTCTACAAGTGGTTCAACGTCGTCAGAACACTGGGCCTGTGACCAGGAGGAAGCCCTGACTTCCAAGTGAGAAAGACCACTGCACACCAGCAGGCAGGACACACCTCCACTTCAGTGGACAGGGGGGACACTGCTAAAAGGCCCGTGGTTTCCTTCCTTGGTCGCCTCTGGGCTGCTCCTCCTTCCTTACCCCCTGTTGTCCTGCCACTGTACCAGCCACTTTATATTCATGTATTTTTAATCTTCATAATAAATCTATGAGGTATGTACCATCACTGCCTCCACTCATCATCCAAGGAAATCAAGGACAAAAGGGAAATACGAGGCCTGTCAAAGGCTACAGAGCTAGAAGTGGCAGAAGCAGAATGGGAACAGAGGCCACCGGGCACCACAGCCTGTCCCTCACCCACCAGACTACCTCTGACCTCTGCATGCCTCTCCCAAGGTGAAGGCTGGAAGATAAAGACTGGTACCTGCAGGGACCTGTACCCAAGTGAGACATCCTTGGGCGTGGGGTCGGGGGAGGGGGTCTTGTCCTGACCAGCATAGGTCTTCCCTTGCAACTGGGGTCAAACCCTGGAGCTTTAGGCCAGGGTTCAGGGCTTTCATGGGCCCAAAGTGCATCACCAGGGAGAGTACACAGAAGGAACCCTGCAGTCAGCCCTGTGGATGAGCCAACCAGACCTCCTCCCAAGGTGGCAGCCTCCACCCAGCAAGCCTGGTAGTCCAGGAAGCTGACAGGAAACATGAGCTCTTCTTTGGAAGGAACTTTCCCCATCTATATGAAGACATGAAGCCTAAGCGCCTGCTACCACCTGCACCCTGCTCCAGAGAGAATTAGACCAATGAGCTGTCTACCTCAGAGCTTCATATACAGCATACTGAGGTCACACACCACACAAACTGGGATGCTCCAGGGAACGAAAAGGGCCTAGGATCTCTGGTGCCAGAACTCAGGAGAGTGGCTGTTCCCATCCCTGTCCCTGCAGGCTGCACGCAGGTTGCTCACCTCCCCAAAATACAGTTTGCCAACATGTGCCACTGGAGTCCAAGACAAAGCTCCTAGATACAAAGATCTTAAGGCCACTGAGCCAAAACAAAGGCATAAGGTAGAGTACAGGGACATGAACTGGGCACCAGAAGCAAAGGGGGCATTTAGGAGACTTCTGTGGGAGTGAGCAAAGGACCACCTCAGAAATGAAGCTAAGGGACATGAGCCTGCAGAAAACCGACAAGGAGCCACGCCAGTATGCAGAGGGTGATGGGCTCACTCCTTCAGGCAACACTGGGGTGGGGGTGGAGGAAGAAAGGGAACATCCCAAGAGGCTCACTCCCCCAGAGCTACCACAGAGCCCCAACCCTTCCACCAGGTCAGGAGCAGCAAGAGTGGAGGTAAAGACACCTACCTAGCCAGTCAGTAAGACAATGACTACAGCTCAGCACAGAGTTTTCTCCACGCTGACCACTCAACACAGCTGAACTCAATCTGTGTGTGTGTGTGTGTGTGTGTGTGTGTGTCACATGAACTCACATATGGGGGGACAGACCAACATCATGACCATACACCACATTCCTGGGAACCCGAAGTGACGGAAATAGGATCAGTAGCTTTAGCTATATATTAGTTGCAAATGTCAAACAGAAAATGACAGGAGGACACGAAATAAAGGCATGTCAAATATAGATGTTCCTGAACTTATGATGAAGTGACACCCTGATAAATCCATCATAAACTGAAAATACCCTAAGCTGAAAATTCACTGAATACACCTGACCCACCAAACACCAGGGCTAGGCCTCGTCTGCCGTAAACATGCTCAGAACACTTTCATTAGCCCACAGATTTGGGCAAAATCACAGGCTACTTTATCATAAAGCACTGAATAGCTCATGAATGTAATGAATACTGCACTGAATGTGAAAAACGGAATGCTGAACATACCACCAACACCTACAAAGAATGTAAAGTTGAAAAATCATAGATCTGGTTGTCCCTAAACTAGGGTCCTCCTATGATGATTTGGCAAAACATAAATATGAGCCCAAACCAAAAATGGGGTGGTAACTACTTGGGGTATTTTTATATATAACTTTTTTGGAAATACATTTCACATACAATTCACCCATCTGCAATTTAACAGTTTATAGTGCAAGCATCACCACAGGCAATTTTAGAAGTATTTCTATCACCACAAAAAGGAAATATGTGCTTTTTAGTAATCACTTCCTAAACCTGCCATCTCTCCCACTCCGGTCCTGCTCTCTCTACAGATTTGCCTATTCTGGACAGTGCATGTAAGTGGAGTCATATGACACATGAACTTCTGCGACTTCTGTCTTCAGCCCTTCCTGAGAGCCAGTACCTCACCTGCACTTCACTAATTCCCCAGGAGCCCCTAAAGGCAGGAAGAAAGAATGGGCCAGTCCAGAGCATGCCAGCCACCAGAAGAGACACCCATCCACAGTCACTGTGCTCCGTATCCTGCACCCCTCTGCCAGCCCTATGCCCACTGGCCTGATGCCTCAATCAGGTCTCGATTCACACTGCACCCTCATCAGATCCATGCTGGCAGGGGCGAGGCTGTGTGCCAGGTGTGTGGGGTCTTCAGGAATACAGTCCAGCCTGAGCCAGACCAGCAGTTCTCAAAGTGTAGGAGTCTCTGATGTCCTTTTGGGGATTCGTGAGCCAAAACTATTTTTATGAAAATGCTAAGGCACCACTGCCTTTTTCACTCTTATTGGTTCACGAGCATACAGCAGAGCCTGCCCCAAAACCACACAACCTGATACTGCAAAAGGATGACTGCAGAGGGTAGGAGAATCCAGCTGCCTTTCATCAGATGGATGCGAAAGCAATTTCCAAAAAGGTAGAATAATGTGACTCTTCTCAGCCGACTGCTTTTAGTTTAGAAAAGTTATTTTTCAGAAAATCACGTTACTTATATAAACATGTAAACAGATTTGTTATTTTTAAATGAGCCATAGGTTATCTTAAAATGTCTCCATTTTAATTTCTAATATAGTAAGTGCCAAGAGACATATTCACATAAACAAAACATATTCACATCAACTTTGATGGCCTCAATAATCAAGAGTGTAAAGGGGTCCAGAAGCCAAAGTCTGAGAAGCACTGACCTACCCAATCACCCACCCGCTAGTTACCCAGAGTTGCCTCTCTGACTGCGCTTGTCTGGTTCCTGCCAGCCCAAACACAAACTTGCTTTTATGACCACCTCCTGGTTTCTACTCAAAGTCCTTTCCACATGACAGCACTGCCTTAAAAGGCGACATCTTAACCCAGACTTGCTTCCAGTAGCTGTGTTACCTACAGTCGAAGTGGAAATCAAACAGGCTCCCACACAACAGGCAGACAGAACCACCTTCCTCCCCAGGATGCCAGCCTCAGCCTCTGCTTCTGCCTCTGCCTCGGGGAGAAGGCCCAATGGAGGCAGAACCTGCTCCCACAGTCAGGGAGCACCCCCTGGGTCCCACCTCCTACAGGGGACTGACACACTGCATGTTCAAAGCACCTCAACTGTGCCACAGAGATCACTGTCCCATGGGAGGGTTACAAGACAGAAATGCAGGGGACCCTGTGGAACGTGTACCTGTCCCACTTCCCTGGAACTGCTCAACTGTCACTAGAAGGATAATGTGGGGCTCACTGGCCTGAGCCTCACCTGCCACCTCCAGTAACAGTTCAGGGGGACCTCTGAGGGAAAAGATGGCATCCCAGACACCATCAAAGGATGCTCTGATGGTACACATGCTATCTACCTTTTTTTATGTACATATTTCATTCTACTAAAACTATTATTGAAGGCACTGAAGTCAATCAATGGTTATGAGATTGTGAAGCCCCCCCCCCCCCCGAGACTATGCTTCAGGGGCCACTGCAGGCTGTGGGGTGGGAGACAAGGATGGGGTGCCTCAGGCGGAGTCATTCCTCCTCCCGGTCTTCAACACCAAAGCTTCCATATGTCATACATGAGAGTTTCATGCTTTGTTTCAAGAGATGAGGTGTGCTGCTGTCAAAGAAAGTCAGAAAAGTGGTTCACACCAAAACCAACAGGACACTGAAGGTCTCTCCCTCCAGCCAACCCCAGGATCTTCTGTGGGCCCCTCACCAGCAACTCTCGGGCCCCTTGCACTGAAGTGGACCCAAATCTCCCTAAGTTATCCTGCCTTTAAGGCCTACCCCCTTCAGCCCTTCTCCCAACAATTCTTAAGGCTCAACTTATCTCTGCAGCTCAGTGGGTTTTCAGGCTAGTCAAAAAGAAAGAAGAGACCTCCACGTGGTTGAGCCAACCCTTCACACAACACAGCCTCCTGCACCAGCATCTTCGAGCTATACCAGTGCTTACAACCAAAGGGGTGCCCTCAGACCCAGTTTCCCATCCCAGATGCACCAAGTGAGGAGCATCGGGCTTTATACAGCTTCCTGCAGGGTCCACCACCAGCTCCATCCTCCCACTCAAAGGGCTGCAGGCCAACTGCTGTGCTGATTCAACCAAAGCTCAATGGCAGAAATGCTGCAGACCAGTCTCTACCATTAGGAAAAGATCAGGTCTCTACCCAAAACAGCTGAGAGATGTACAAACAAAAACCTGTACATGAGGGCTGGGGATGCAGCTCAGTTGGTACAGTGCTTATCTTGCACCCATAAGTCCCTGGGTTTGATCCCTAGCACCAAAGGAAAAAAAAAAAAAAAAACAACACCTGTACATGAATGCACACAGCAGCTTCTTCCCATCTGCCAAAAGGTAGTAACAACCCAGATATCCAACAACTGAGAAATGATAAACAAAATGTGGTACATCCACACAACGGAAAATATTCAGCCATAAAATTCTGACCTGTACCACTAGGAGAATGAACCCCCAAAACATGTTGAGTATAAGAAGCCAGACCAAAGGTCACACATTGTATGATTCCATTTTAAGGAAATTTCCAGAATAGGTAAATCCAGAGATAGAAAACAGAGTCATAGCAGCTGAGGCCTGAGGAGAAGGAGAAGGGAATGACTTCGTGATCATGAGTGTCCTTCTGGGGCACAGAAAATGTTTTCAGCTAGAGTGGGGGGGCTGTTTCACAACACTGCAAATGTACTAAAATGCAACCAAATTGTACACTTTAAAATGGCTAATTTTATGTCATATGAATTTCACCCCAAAGAACACAAACAAGAATAAAACCCGCAGCAGTCCTCAGCACCCTGAGTACCCAGAGGGCAGGCTGGAGGCTGCTGGCCGTGCTCATCCTCTCCTCCACGCCTCTGCCCACACAAGGCCTTGCAAGCCCTACCCCTGCCTGGGCTCCTCCCTGGACTCCAGCAGCTGGAGTGGGGGGCAGGGGGACATTTTAAAAAGCCTCTTCCCTGTTTGGTCTTGACAGCACGCCCATGACCGCGGGATTTTTGGAACATGACGCCATTCGTGGCAAAAGGAGGAATGCTGGAGAATGCGTGGGGACAAACTCATGGGGCAACAGCTTTGCAGGGAAGAGTCATGCCCTGTTCCACAAAAAGCTGCCCTTCCCACTAAGAAACAGGTAGGGCAGGAGAGTGGGATGAGGAAGGAAAGAGAGACAGGAAGTCTAAACAAGGACAGTCCAAATCACAGCCTGCAGCCCCACCCCTCCCAGCAGGTCAGACTAGGCCAGAAGGCCTACGGAGCCCTCTCAGTCTGTGGGACAGAGTAAAGAGGCCTCACCCAGCTCTCCCACTGAAGTGTACTGCCTCTCCCCACCCAGTCTGCTTATCTCTCTACCTACCAGGCTGCTGTGAAGGTAAATGAGTTAACAGTGAACTGGCACAGAGTGATTTCTGTTAGCTATGAGTAACACCACCAGTACAATAAATAATCCCAGAACATGCCAACAGCTCCTAGAGTTCAGTCCAGGAAAACCTCCACCACAGGAGGCTGCAGGGCCACGGGAGCCGGCCAAGCCCTCCAGGAAGTCCAAGTCCTCACGGGCTTCCAGGCAGGAAGGCAGATGTGCAGCTGGGAAGCAGTAGGCTCTGTCTGCCCAGGTGACATCTATCTGTCTGTGAGAAAACCTTCCCAGGCTCTATAAAAGGGAGGCTTCTACTTGTTTGGACTGTCTTTAAGTTTCCTTGGCAGAGGCTCCATTCCCTCCAAGAACAGTGATTGGTAAAGGCTATGGGAAGATAGGTCAGAGACGGCTGGGCTTTGGGGCTTATGTTTGGTGGGCTGGGGGTAGACAGAAATAGAGGTTTGAGAGCCAACCCTGCCACAAAATCATGGTAGCAGGTCCTCTAACTGGGCCCATTTTCTCAATTGTAGCTTCAGTTGGGAACTCAAGATCCCCCAAAGTCCCTCTGTTTAGCTCTAGGGACACCTGCCACTCCCTGCATGGCATGTGCCCCAGCTGGCCCAGGACCTAGCCAGAGTGGACTTTCAAGAGCAAATGTTAGACCAACACACTGAGTGTGACCCAAGGGCAGGGCCCATATTCCCAGAGAGGATCTTGCTGTATGGTCAGTGCTTACAAAATGTACCCCATTTACTGGGCACCCACTCTATGACCTAGTATTTAGGAACTCAGCTCTTCCTATGCATCCTAAAGTTCACAAGAATCTTGCCCACATCCTCCATAATCCTCACTGGCATCCAAAGAGGGGTGTTATCATGACTCCTGGTTCTCAGATGAGGGCACTGGTTATCTAATGTTCAATCAGCGTGGAAAATGCTGGACGTGACCCAGCAGTGAGTTGGAAGCCCCTGCTCCCCACTACTTCACTTCTCTTACCTGGCACACTGAAAGAAATGTAGGGCTATCAGAGTTGTAGGTCAGAGCACATCCCAAGCATAAGCCATGCACGCACCTAGACCCTATGGGGCTCTGAAGCAGCCGCACCTCTAGCGGCTCACCCAGTACTGACAATGAGACTCTGGGTGTGGGCCAAGGATCCCTGAAGATGAGGTCCCTTTCTCTGGCTCAGCTGCTCCCACTTCAGCTATGGGCAGGACCAGAAAGAGGTGAGAAACTGCATGTGGAAAGTGCACCAGAGCCTCCTAGGTCTGTTAACCTGTGCTTCAGGCCAGGCATGGTGGCGCACACCTGTAATCCCAGTGGTTTAGGAGGCTGAGGCAAGAGGATCACGAGTTCAAAGCCAGCCTCAGCAAAAATGAAGGGCTAAACAACTCAGTAAGTCCCTGTCTCTAAATATAATCCAAGACAGATTTGGGAATGTGGCTCAGTGGTTGAGTACCCCCGAGTACAAACCTCAGTAACCCCCCAAAAAAACGTGTTTCAGGATTTGTGGGAGATCGAGGCTGTGGCTATTTCCGGATTCTGAATTCCTCTCTCAGGGAAAAAAAATAGTGCTTCCTGTTCAGGGCTACACCAAAGGTGTGGTCACTGCCACAGGCCAACAGCCTGTCTGGGGGACATGGGACTCTCTTTGGCTGAGAAGAGGTGAGGCCTGAGTAATAAACTGTGCACAGCCCTGTACCAACCCCACACAGACCCACACCCCAGAACTCAGGAATCCAAGTTAGGGCCAGGCCCTGTTCCTGATAGCAAAGGTTAGCCTTATCAGGTACACAGAGGCCAAACAGGACTTTGGAAAAACCCGTGTTGGCCTTCCTATGACCTAGACAGGTCACTGAACCTCTCCAGTCTCAGCTGCTCCCTCTGCTAAGTAGAGACAATCCCTCACTTGCTTAATGGAGGGAATGGGTGGGGACACAGCAGACCCTTTCTCCCAGGGCTAGGAACTAACAGCTGCGATTTATTCCGTAATACACCAGCTCTACTACCAACCTGCCCCAGCCACACAAAAACAGTACTAAGTCTGTAAGTCAAAGTGGCCCTCCCAATGGCAGGGAAGCAAGCTCAGATATGTTGTGAAGACTGGTCTAAGAGACTTGTGGAAGCAAGCTCTGTATCACAGCCCCATTATGGAGCAGCTTTGGTGATTCTGAGTGGGTCACACAAACTCTCCAAAATTCAGTGACCCCTTCTCTGCCAGGGACCATGCTGTCACCAGCCCTGTTGGCTCCTAAGGCCTGTGTGAGATCATGGGATCCAACATTTGATTCAGTATGTGGAAGCTCAGAGGGATACCACAGGCCCATTCCTGTGCAGACTGCCATTGCAACAGCCCTGACATCAGAGAAGGTCACTGTCCACTGCAACATGCAACCCCCAAGCTGAGCCCCAGGAGAGGAAGGAGCTGGAAGGGTTACAGGTTCCAGGCAAAAACCAGGCTACAGGGGCTGGGGTTGTGGCTCAGCGTTAGAGTGCCGGCCCAGCACCTGTGAGGCCCTGGGTTCGATCCTCAGCACCACCTAAAAATAAATAAAATAAAGGTATAAAAAAATAATACTTCAGCTAAAAACAAAACAAAACAAAACAAAAAAAACACCAGGCTGTGGTTTCATGTGAACTAGGATGACCTTGACTGAGAAAACCAATGAATGGTTTGGAAGATTCCAGTTCCAGTCTCCAGAGACAAAATGCCAGCAAATCAACCCACCAGGCTCCCTCACCCCCAAAGAAAGGGATTATACTATGGGAGTGGTGGAGAAAAACAGTGGTAGCTCCATCCCAAGGCAGCTGCGGAAACTGCTGAAACTGGAACAAGCACAAAACCTGGGGCAGAGTTTTCAAACATGCCCCACTGACAGCCCCCCCAACACACACACATACACACAACCCAAGTGCCCTGGGGCGAGGCAGAGTTCCAGGCTTCACCCATCACCCAGAGTCCTGTTGCTTTTCCGGTGAGATACATAGGATTTCTGAACCAGTAAAAGGCTCCAAAGTTAATGAAAGCCATTGAACTGGTCCAACTGTGTCATTCAGAGGGGAAAGGAGAGCCTGGAGAACAAGTTTCCCAGGATAAAAGAAAGGTCTGTTTTCTTAGGTCGAAAGCTTCCAAGTTAGCATCAATGCTCCAGCACCTGGCCCTGCTCCACCGGCACAGAGCAAGGGGTACGGGCAGCAGGATGTGCTCCCCTCTGCCTGGCTGCAGGGCTCTCTCCCTCTTCAAGACTAAATGGCAGACTGGGGAACAGTTCAAAGACAAACACTGAGATCAAACTTTTTGATTTCAGCTACACAGGTTGAAGGTCCTAAGAGTCACAAGATGGCCCAAACTAAGGCTCCTCCCCACAGAAGATACTAGCACACTCTCAGTATAAATTGCCAAGAGCAGAGATGCTCAGGAACTCCAGGGTTCCGTGGGCACACCATGTTCTGCCTATGATCAGAAAGTGGGCACCTAAGTCACGTTCCTGGGTCACCCTGCACTGTACTCTGAGAATCCAGGTCTTGGGACTGCCGTCTACTGTGAGTCAAGGAAAATGAGGAAAAGGTCAAGTAAAAGGCTAGTAACACTAGGAGGCAACCATCAAACACTGGAGGGACACAGAAGAGCTAAGAGCCATGGAAGACAGCAGTCACATGGCCAGGAATGCAGGGTTTGAGAGGGAGCCATAGAAGACTACTACACTAGCAGCCTGTCCCCCAAACTCACCCCCACAGGGTGGTCCTGGGGACAGTCCTGCTGGTTTCTGGTTAGAAAGCTCCTGTTTTGCCCTCAAACCATGGTCCTCAACAGGGGTAGGGCTCATAGCCCAAAGAGAATTTCCAAACACATCAAAAGGAGTCACCAAAGAAGATTCCATATTCACAGGGAAAAAAACTCAAAAGTTGGCAAAATGGGGACAGGTAACAAACGGAAGTGACAGGTCCAAGAGAACCAGCACCTCAGTAACCCTCCAACCCTAGGCCATCTGCAGGACACCACCACAGAGGAAGCTGGAGAAAGGAAGGAGCGTCTGGCACAGCCTTCCCAGCAATGGGTCAGGACTGCAGGCCTAGGCCACATATGGCTGCTGGCAACTGGGAAGGTGGCTGGTCTCACCTGAACTGTGCCCTAAGGCAAAACACAGCTTTTTTATGTGTTGAAATGACACTATTTTGGATATACGAGGTCAAATAAAATATAACTAAAAATCTATTTCACCTGTTTCTTTTTATTTTTTAACAAGGCAACTAGAAAGTTTTAAATTATATTTGTGACTTCCACTTTAGTTCTATTGGACAGGACTGGTGTAAGCTAGGGGTTGGCAAGCTACACACATATGCCAAATCTAGCCTGCCATCTGCTTTTTAAGGCTCAAAACCAAGAATAGCTTTTATATTTTTAAATGGTTGTGTAAGTACCTACATAAATGCCTCAACTTTGCCTGCTAGCCTGCAAAACCTTAAGTATTTACTACCTGGCCCTTTAAGGAAAAAATTCTAATCCCTAGTCTAGATTCCAGAAACAATCAGATATTCTCTTCAGGTAAAACAAGGAACAGAGGACAGACTGGGGGAGCGGTAGTGGGTGTGGAGTGATTCTTGCACATTTTTTTTTAATTGAAATAAAATTCACAGAACATAAAATCAACAATTTTAAATGAACTTTTCAGTGGCATTTAGTATATTTCATAATGTTGTGCAACCAGTGCTTCCATCTAGTTCCAAATCATTTCATCACCCTCAAAACAGAACCCCAATCCCATTAGCAGTCACTCCTCGCGGCCCTTCCCTCAGCCTCTGGCAACCACTAATCTGCTTTCAGTTTCTATGGACTTACCTATTCTGGACATTTCATTTAAACGGAATCATACACTATATGCCCTTTTATGTGTGGTCCTTTTACTTGGCATCATGTTCTCTAGGTTCATCCGTGTGGTGGCATGTCTTAGCACTTTGTGACTTTTTAGAACAAGTGACATTTCATTATACAAATACTCAAATTGCCCACTCATCCATTTGTTGATGGACATTTAGATTGTTGCCACCTTTTGGCTACTTTGAACAGTGCTCTCAGAAACATTCCTATGTAAGTATTGATATGAACATACATGGTTTTAATTCTTCTGAGCATGTATCTCAGAGTGGAACTGCTAGCTTCATGATGATTCCGTTTCACTTCTTGAGGAGCAGCAAAACAACGGCTGCACCATCTTACTCCTACCAGCAATTCACAAGGGTTCCAATTTCTTCCCATGATCACCAACACTTGGTAAATTCTGTTTTTAGAATTCTAGCTATCTTAATGGTATCTCATTGTGGTCTTGATTTGCACTTTCTTGATGACAGTGAGCATCTTCTCATGTGCTTGTTGGCCATTTGTAATGGGATTTTGTGTGCCTGGGATTTTGTGTGTCTGAGATTTTGACATATCCCTGCCAAACAATGCGCCAACCCACCCATAAATTATACTTCTTCTAGAAAGTGTGGGCATGATATATTGAAATAAATGCCAGGTCAGATAAAAAAAGTTCTGTGCCCTGGAACTTCTAAGAATATCACAGGAGTAAAGGTACCCCTGAAGAAATGCCCCACTGAGACTTGGTCCTAGCCCACCCATCTATGTCAAGGATCCCGGCAGCCATGGCAGTATCAAACCAGGAAGACTGAGAGTCGTGGGAAAGATCAAGCCCACTTTCATTACCAGATGGGGAAACTGAGGCCTCAAGAAGGAAAAGATCCAGCCACGCCCCATGATGAAACAAGGAAAGGCATGGGTCAGGAATGCAATCCAAATGCAACGGCTCCTCCCACAGTAAGAGAATGAGACGCCCCATCAGGCCCATACCCACTGTGGACCCAGAAGATCCACACCCAGGCTGGAGGCTGAGGACTCTGTACTCCAAACCTGCTTCTGCCACTAACCACCAACAATCTCTGATCCACCTCCCAGCTTACCCTGCCCTCCCTCTCTTCTGTGGGCCCATCGCATGGGGATTCCCATAGCTTGCCCCCCCCCCAGTGGTCACACTCACTCCTAGGACTTCAGCAACCACCTTCACATAGCCAACCCTATCCCCCACCCTCACCAAAGCCCTAACCATCATCTCCTACTTTTTGAGTGGGTCACTCCACTAAGTACTATAATAGGCATTCACTACCACAAGGTCAAATATACCACAGTAGTTGAGGCCCTTCCCCCATCCCCCACATCCACTCTGAATCTGTTATCCTCAATATTGTGTTGAAGGCGTTTCTGCATACCCCTTTCCTTAATCCCACCTGTACTCCACCACAACACCTTATCCCCAACGTCACCCTTTCCCATCACTGGTCTGGAGAATCAAGACCTTATCCCCAAGGTCACCACCTCCCAGCAATGGTCTGGAGAATATATAGCAATCCGCCTGGACTACTTTCAGAGCTCCACTACTTCTGCCTCTAGCCACAGTGACTTTCCTGAAGACTAAATCTGACAAATTTTAAAAGTGTAAAAATAACTATAAAATAACTAAGAAAATATTAGTGACTATTTAATAAACCTTGGCAAGAAGGCCTTCCTACATGAGATTAAAACTGCAAGCTATAAAGTATAACAGAGATTTAACTGTGTTCATTGTATCTTACTTTATACTTTGAAGCTGAGGACTGAACCCAAGGCCTTGCACATGCCCAAGCACATACCCTTATCACTGAGCTACATTCCCAGTTTCATAAGAAAAACAACCATGTATAAAGAGACAAATGACACTCGGAAAAAATATTTGCCATATATAACAACAAATTTCTATCTAGAGGAGGGTGGGCAACCATGGCTCACAGGCATAATCCTGCCAGCTGCCTGTTTTTTTTTTTTTTTGTAAATAAAGTTTTATTGAAACATAGTCATACACATTAGTTTATATATTGTCTACAGCTCATTTTGTACCATGACCACAAAGTTGCCACAGAGATCATAAAGGTTAAAATATATTAGTATCTGGCCTTTTACAAAAAAAAATCCACAGACCCCAGTGACCTAAAGCATACACAAATCAATGGGGGACAGGAGGAAAACGAAATCAATGAAAAAATGGACAAACAAGCAAGTAATCCACAAGAGAAACAAAAACACTCAAATATTATAAGGAGACTTAACCTCACGTAATTTGGGAAATTATTAAGGAATTAAATCATTTGATAATATCCAACCCTGGAAATGTTATGACATAGCCTTTTTTGGAAAGCAATTTGGTGGTATCTGTAAAAAAATAAAAAAAAAAAAATTTAACACACTAGATGTCAACCCAGCCGTTCTATTTTTAGGCATCTGCCCCCAGAGAAATACTTGCATTTGCGCACGCACGCACACATGCCCAAAAACATTTATAACACTGTATGCTGAAACATTCACTATTATAACAGCAAAACTCATCAGTAACCTTGATGTCCATCAATCAGGGAATGGGTTAAATCACAGCACATCCTTAATGGTCTAACAGGCAAAACAATATTGATATATTTATATGTAACACCATGAAAAGAGCTCTGAGATATTCCTAAACAGGAAAAGAAATTGGAAATACATGAACACAATTCAGGTTTAAAAGCATATCTGTGTTCATATGTACACAGAGAAATGCACAGGAGGGCAGGGGGACTGCAGGACAGGATGACAAATAACAACTAACTGTGGCTGAGTACCTAACCCAGACCACTCTGAATTCCAGTGATGAGAAGAAGGCAAGGAACTCCTCTGTCCCAAATCTACACTGGCAAGGCACCTTCTGTAACATAATCATCCTTGACATTAGTGCCCTCAGGATGTGCTCATGGGATGGCCACTGTAGACCCTGAACAGCGGTGGGACAAAGAACGACGACTTAAGGATCCTGGCTCTCTCCCTACACTAGGCAAGTTGTTTCTCTTCTCCAGGTTTCAGTCTTCTCACCGGCAAGAGAAAGTGGTAAGATTAGCTGATCTCCAGGTCCCTTCCAGGTGTGATGCCAGAATACAGGCCCTGGAAGAGCTCTTGTACCTCTCTAGGGGAAAACCAACTAACCAACAAACAAAACCCACAGCTGAGGAAATACAGCTCAAATCAGGATGTTCTGAGGAATGTCTGCCATGGGAAGATGACATCCCAAGAGCAAAAGCCGTCCCTCCTCCCTGGGCTCAGTGTCCAGGCCTATTAAAGAGGGGGTGGCCTCCGTGGTTGCTGATGTATCTTCCAGCTTGGACTGTCTAAAATAAGCCCGGGGCAGGGAGGGGCAAAAGGAAGCAGGGGCTTGGGAGAGACCAATGGGAACTGACTGGCTAAGGTTTTCTAATGGAGCCTTAAGGATGAGAGAGAGCAAGAGGCTGGGGGAGGGCCGGATGCACAGAGCAGCAGTGAAGCTGTTGGCAACAGCCCCGAGTTTCCCTCCTCTCTTTTCAAGAGCAGTTCTTCCTGAAAGATCCCAGGAGGTAGAAGGCTGGGCTAATCTCTCCCAGCACAAATAACCCCACTCATTATTTCAGGAACTATCATTCCAGTTGTGCCCTGGAGGTCTCAGGCCTGTTTCAAAATCCACAATTCAACTTTGAATACACTGAAAGAGTACAGTACTTCAAATTTCCTCTACCCTTGAATCCAATTAATAATCAACAGATTTTTAAAAAAAAAAATTTAACAACTTCTACTCAAGCATGCAAATTCCACTCTAGTGTATCCAAGCTTAAGAATCAAAAAAAAAAAAAAAAAAAAAAAAAAAACAGCCACCTATGGTATAAACACCTAATTTATCAATTCGGGCAGGTGCTTAGAATAACCAGGCAACTTTCAAGCCTCTCTCAAAACAGCCCAAAACTTCTTAAAGTTGGCTCTTCTATGACCAGTTTTTTGTTTGTTTGTTAAATTGTTAGAGGGGAAAAAAGTTGAATTAAATATCATTCCTTGCTTTTCACAACAGTTCCATGAGGGAAGTAAGCCACTGACCAACTTACAGATAAGGAAATTAAAATAATACAGAGCTAAAAGAACTTGTTCAAGGTCACACCACTGAGAGTGACAGCCAAGACTGGAAACAAAGTCTCCCCACTCCTCTTCACCATAGGAACTGCTTCCCAGAAAGAAAAAAAAAAGCATCAGGATGAAAAGAGGAAATCAAGTTTTTCCTCTCTTAAAAGGCCACCCCCCTACCCTCCAGAACACCTTTGGAGCACTGCACTTCCCAGGATGACCTGCCGCTAAGGCCCTGAGTTTGGGTAAAGCTTCTTGGCCTTTTGGCTGGTGGAAACCTGACCTCAGAGAAAGCCACCGCATCCAGGGCCATAACCCCTGCCCCTACCACCCTGCTCCGGGAGGTCTGCCCTGTAAACAAGTCAAACCATGCTTGCACTTAAGTGGCATCAAAAACAGGCCAGAGCACTTCAAAGCCATGTTTTCTGTCAAAGGGGGTTCTTTTGCAAAAGGAGTGGCCACAACTAGGTCACACCGGACTGGAATGTGAAGGGAGCTCCCCTGGCCTCATTCAGGGAGTTGAGAGAAAGCTCTGAAGAGGATGGAGACTGGGGGTGAGAGGGTGAGCAAGGGTGCACAGATCCAAACCAAGGAGGGGCAAACAAGGCCTGAAATCCACCGGTGCCGGGGTTCCCAAGGGTTCCCAAGGGACTGCAGTCCCTAAACCAACGCTGTGTTTTTGGTGTCTTGACTCTGAAGCAAGTTTGGGAGCTACTAAAGCCTTCAACTGACAGATAAGCCTGGAGGAGTGAACCACATCTTAGCTGGAACCCCTAGGTCTTCTCATTCCCAGTCCTTGACCAAGAACTGGAAAGGCTATTGGGGGGGGGGGGCAGGGAGAGCAGGCCCTTGCTCTCCCTTCAACAACAACAACAACAACAAAATGCCCTTTCAATGGAAGTTCAAAAGCAAGAGCCTCCTCCCCAGAGTTGGAGACCCTCCACCTCTCTTCTGTCCCTGAGGGTGACAAGGACTTAGGTTAGGATGGGTCCCACAAGGCAGAAGGCCATGCAGGCAGGGTCCACCCAGACAAGCCAATCCCTGGACAGTCTTGAGTTCCCAATACAAGAGTCTGTGGGTGCAGGGTGGAAAAGGGGTTGGGGGTTGGGGGGTCCCTGCCAAACATCAAGCAATTCCCAAGGCGCTTTGTTCCTAGGAGGAGAAAACAGGCATTTTTGAGTCACCCAAAAAAAAAGCATGAATCACACGGCAGGGTTGTGGGAACGGGAAAGGATGTTATTTTTCGGCATACTTGAGGATTTTCCCTTTGTCCTGACTCTATCCGTCCTCCTCCCACCCCCCAGCCGCAGCCCCAGCCCCCAGCACTCACGCACACATTTTTCTTTTTTTTTCTGCTCCATTTTTATTTTCCCCCACGGCCTTCACAGGCGCCCCGGCCCTGGCCCGCCTCAGGGGCGCGCGACGCGGGTCTCCGGGGTCCAGGACCCCAGGGTCGCCCGCCCCCCACCCCCCCGCGCCGCTCACCTGCGTCAGGTCTTCGTCGTTGAGCAGATGCGACTCTCGGGGCTTGAAGCAATTCTGACACTTGCTCTTGTTGAAGATGTTGGCCTGGAATTTCCTGCACGGATTCTCCTTGGCCGCCGACATGGTCGTCGCAGCGGCAGCGGCAGCGGCGGCGGCGGCGGCGGCGGCGGCGGCACCGCAGGCCCGGCCCGCGCGCTCCCGGCGGGTCGGGGCTCAGCGCAGCCGCCGCCGCATCCCCGGCCGGCCCCCGCCGCAGGCCCGGCCCTGCCTCTCCCGCGGCCCGGCTCGCCGCACGCCGAGGCTGCCGCGCCGCCGCCGCCGCCGCCGCCGGGCCTCACAGAGCGCGCGCCGCCCCGCGCCCGCCCGCACTGCCGCCGCCCGGCCGCCTCGGGCCCATGGACGCAGCCCCCGGCCTCTGCCTCCCGCCGCCGCGGCCGCCTCTCAGGCGCCGGTCACCACCGGCCCCCGCTGGTCACCCCCGCTGCCGCTGCTTTGGGCGCCCGCGGCCGCTGCAAACGGGAGCGGAGCGCCTCGCGCACTCCGGGCGGGGCGGGCGGGCGGGCGGGCGGACGGGCGGCGCGGGCGGGCGCCGGGCGCGCGGGGCGGGGCCCGCACCGAAGTGATCGGCAACCCCGCTAGCCAATAGCGGCCGTGCGCTCCCGCTAACAAAGAAACCCCTGGGCCAATAGCAGTCGGGGGGCAGGGCCCAGAGCGCCCGAGCGCAAGGTAACTTGTGCAGCCGAGGAGGAAGGTGGGGGCGCCGGCCTGGGACGTTCAGGTTTGGTGGACTGGCGCCGAGGCCAGCGGGCCTGACAGCTGCAGAGGCGGGGTGGGGATGGGGGGGAGCCGAAGGCGGGGCCGACCTCTGGCTGGCTCTCTCCGCAAACCCCCCTCAGTTGCAGTCCAGCCCTTCTCTCGGCGTGCGCCACGGGACAGAGCGAGCGGATTCGTGGAGCACCTAGGAAACGTCGTGGGGTCCTAGTTTGCATTATTCATCAGGAGCGGATACTGGTTTCCAAGTACTCCCAAGGCTTTGGCTCCTTCAAGTTTCACCACCTCTCCTCGATCGCTCCCATTTTGCAGATGAGAAAAACTGAGACGCGGGGAGCAGTTAAGTCATAGGGAGGTAATGTTTCCAGGGATGACTAAGAGAAGATGTCAGCCAGCCTCCCGGAGCTGTTAGTTCTATTGTGGGAGAACGCTGACTCTCTGCCAGGTCCTGAGCTAGGCATTCTTTTCTTGGTGATGGGTTGGAGGAAATGAAGGGTAATTTTGTGCAGGGCCATTCTGCTAGGGAAGGGGGGCCGATCTGTCACTCCAGGCCCTCCACTGTCCAGTCTCTTGGCCAAGAGAACCTGGAGACGCTTGTGAAAGGCACAGGCAGAAGGGTGTGTAGGATTCAGAGGGAAGGGGGAAAGGTACCCTGTAGGAGAATTAGATTGGCTTCCAGGAGCATCAGGGTGGATTGAGGCTCCCTGGGGCCGGTGGTGGAGACAGGGAAAGAAGGAGCAAAAAAAAAAGAAGTCTAAAGGATTTGAGGAAGGCGGATCACCCAGGGCTTCGGATTCCAGGCTCTGGCATGTAAATGTCAGCCTGCTGGCGGAAGGGAGTCATCCTGAGTTTTTAAACTGGGTGAGCTAACTCGGTCTTCACAGGGGAGGTGACATTGGAGCATGTGGCAGCAGCAGCGACAGCAGCTGTTGCTGAGAAGATGGGAAGGCTGTAGGAGAAGAAGTAGCAAGTACTTCCAGAGCTGTGTACTTTTCCACTGATCCTCTGGTGACTATCCCAGGGAGGTGGATTTTCACTTTGAGTAAGAAATGCTTTTCTACAAAGGGGATCAGAGAAAGGCAGATCAAAGTCCTCCAGCAGCCTAAGGGGGGAATAGCCCGGCTCCACCCCTCAGCTCCAAGGCAGCATTGGGCAAGTCCTTTACCCTGCCTTGTGCCTCGGTGACCACATGTACAAAATTGACATGATTGTATGATGATGCAAGCATGAAGTATATAATGCTTGTAAAATATTTCACATAATGTGGAAAAAAACATTAATTGAATCTAGGCAAAGGGTGGTGTTTATTTTCCTATTCTTGCAACTTCTGTTGGTTTCAATTTTTTTTTTTTTTCAAAATAAAAGAGACGAGGAAAATGGGTAAAGAAGACCTACAATTCTTGCCTTCCCAGAATACTAAGAAAGTGATACCAAGTGTGGCCTCTGGGGAGGGGAGCTGGGTGGTTGGGAGGTGACCTACTTTTAATTTTCATTGTAAGCCCTTTTGTTCCCTTTCGGATTTGGTGTTATGTGCAAGTACAACTTCTTTTAAAATAAAATTTTAAAGTCCGATCCTTGCCTCAGGGCCAACACAAAAGCCACCCTACTGAGAAAAATGCTTGGCGTGTTCAGGTCAGTGGACACACATCCAGTGCCCAAGGGCTAGGGGCTGGGGGTCTGCAGCTAGGGATATTTAAAAAAAAAAAAAAAAGTTTGATTCAGGAATCCAGAGACTGCCTGCCTGGAAGGAGCTCACTTTCAAGTAATGTAGACATTTGAAAATAAGAGGCAAACAGATGGCACTCCATGTAGAGAGTTGTGGGGGGCCAAGACCTAGGGGGTACCCAGCACCATAGGTAGCTTCAGGGAGGGCTCCACACAGTTCATCTCCACACCGTTTGTCACTAGAGCTGCCTGGGGAGTGGAGACTACCAGGGCCAGCTGAGCCACAGAGCTAGACCCTATCTCAAAAACAAATAAACAAACAAAAACTAGACTAATCTCCAAGGCACCAAGAGGATGGGGCTGGCTCTCGGTTACTACTCCAATTCCTGGGCCTCGTTCAATGCCTGGTACACAATCAACACCCCATGGTAAGCAAATGGATTAAAGAAAAATCTACATTTCCACTTTGGATTGAAGTATCTCCCTGATCGGATTACAAAATCTCATGGACAAGGTCTGGATCCTGTAGCCTTGGGCTCCCTTTCTAGGCACCTGGAATAGTACTCTGCACCAGCTTTGATATCCAATGTGAATATTCATTAGTATTATGTACATCTCGATATAGAATATGTTTCTCCAAAAAGCAGACAAGCGAAAAAGAAGAAGTGTCTCAGGTAAGTATCGCTCTGTGGTCCTGAAGGCCACCCTGAAGCCTTTCGGGCATCCCATGAGGGAACAGAACTTACACACACACACACACACACACACACACACACACACACACACGGAAGGAACCACTATTTTGGTGTCATCAGCATAGATTAATCTTGTCTGTCCTTGAATCTACCCTGTGTCTGGCTTTTCTCACTCAACAGCGCATCTGTGAAATTCATCCGTCCACGCTGACTCTGCAGGTATTGGCAGATCATCCTGCCCTTGATCCCATTGTGTGGATGTGCTACAGTGTATCTGTGCTCTTGGGAATGGTCCCTGGGGATGTTTCCAGGTTGGGGTCACCCCTGCAATACCATTCTTCACACCTGAGAGATGGGCTGTCTTCTCATATCTTCTCTGCTAGTAAATGATCATAAGATTCCCTGGGAAGAACATATTAATACTTCAGATTACCAGGGCCTTCCCATGGAAGTAGTCTGTATGTTGGAATGTAAGAATTTCTTTTTTAAAATAAGCATAATGGGATTTTTTTTGTACCAGGGATTGAACCCAGGGGGTACCACTAAGCCACATCCCCATTCCTTTTTATTTATTTATTATTTTGAGACAGTTTCTTGCTAAGTTGCTTAAGACCTCACTAAGTTGCTGAGGCTGGCTTTGAACTCTTGGGCCTCCTGCCTCAGCCTCCTGAACCACTGAGATTACAGATGTGTGCCACTGCGCCAGGCTATTTCTTATGTTTAGGTCAAGTTTTGGATACAGTGGACGACGGAGCTATGGTTCTCAAGTCCTGGGGACAGGCGTTAAAAATTCCTACTCCAAGGTGTTCACCACTACTAGTACGTTAATAGGCCCTCAGGAAATTTTAAAACACACGTTTATTCTTGCACACACACTTACTCGAGCACAAACACATGGAAGTTCTGCTGTTCTTACCTGGGGGTCCCTCAGGCAAGTTCCGTGGGAAGATAGCTGGGGCTGGATCATCTTGAGGCGGTAGCTGACTGGGTCCTGCCCTTTCCGCACAATCTCAAAGAGCCTCTCCTTCCCTGTGGACTCCCCTTCTGCTCTACGCATCTCAAGGGGTCCCCAAAAGGGTTCCAGGAAGCAGAAGCTACCAGTCCTTTTAAAGGCAAGGTCTGAGACTCCACCACATTCCATCAGTCAGTACAAGGCACAAGGCCACCCCGGGCTCAAGGTGGAAGGGCTGACAGGCGTGAATCCCCAGAGATGTGGGTCGCTGGGGCCAGAAATAGTAACCACTTCATAAGATCGTGAGGACTAAACAGATTGATGTGACGAGTTTAGAACAGTCCCCAAACACAGTAAGTTCTCAGTAATATCAGCATTTATTTTTGTCCTCTAACCTCTATGCCAGGAACTGAACATTTAGTTTTGCATAAAGGGCAGATAGACAATATTTTAAACTTTTTAAATCCATATGGCCTCTATTGCAGCTACACAGCTCAGCCATTGTCACATAGAAGCATTTATAGATAAATGAATAAATAAACTGAGGCACAGAGAGGTCAAGTAACGTATTCAAGGTTATGCAACCAGTAAAAGGTAAGGTTTGGATTCCAAGGTGGGCAGTGTGTTTATAAGCTCTGCCCTGCATGACCCTCAGCCACTGGAATTACAGGTACTGATGAGGGGCAGGGGACCTCCTTCCCTAAGTCTCAGGTTGCTTCCCTGGAAGTGAGACCAAAAGATCTCAGAAGCTCCTTCCAGTGAGGACTCAGGGATGCTTTTCCACAGCAAGCACCAAGTGACAACTGTCTTCAGGCATGCATCAGGAGAGAATGTCGAATGCTAGACATACAAAGTCCATCAGAAGGGCAAGTTAGCCATTCTATTACATATTTTAAATATGCATCCTTTTGATTGAGTGATCTCACTTCTAGAAAGATGGGTTATAAAATTGCTCTCTCGCAGGTACCCGAAAATAAATTATGGACCAGGATGTTCTCTGCTTCCTTGTTCTTAATAGCAGAAAATTGGGGACACTCCAATTAATTACCACCATTAGAAAAATCAGATAAGTAAACGATGGTTCTTTGACACAGGGGATGACCATGAGGCTTGTTGAAAACAGAAGATGGTGTTTCAATGGCTAACAGTCTACAAAATATTGTGCAGTTAAAAAAAAAAACGAGTAGAGCTGGGTGTGGAGGTACACACCTAGAATCCCAATAACTCGGGAGGCTGAGGCAGGAAGCTTGCAAATTTGAGGCCCAGCCTCTGCAATTTGGAGAGACCCTGTCTCAAAACAAAAAAAAAATAAGAAGGGCAGGGGATGTGGCTCACGGGTAGAGTGCCCCTGAGTTCAAACCCCAGTACTCCAAAAAAAAAAAAAAAAAAAAAAAAAAACCTGGGCAAGCTAGGTCTTTTGGTATGTGCCTTTAATTCCAGCTATTTAGGTATTTAGAAGGCTAAGGCAGGAGGATCCCTTAAGCCCAGGATCCAGCTTCAAAAAAATGGTCTGTCTCATGGGTTTTCATTCATATTTTTTAAGAATATATGTGTTTGTTTCAGCCACAGTGGCACATGCCTGTAATCCAGCAGCTCAGGAGGCTGAGGCAGGAGGATTGCAAGTTCAAAGCCAGCCTCAGCAACTTAGTGAGACCTAAGCAACCCAGCAAGACCTTGTCTCTAAATAAAATATGAAAAAGGGCTGGGATGTGGCTCCATGGTTAAGCACCCCTGGATTCAATCCCCAATACCAAAAATAGGTATGTGGGTTTTGTGTGTGTGTGTGTGTGTGTGTGTGTGTGTGTGTGTTTGCAATGTATATAGTTAATATTTATATAGAGAATGTCAGGGGGTGCATATACCCACCTACCCCAAACAGTTCATTGTAATTAATCAGGAGGCAAAAGATTGGTACTTGGTACTCTTTCCTATGCTATAGGTTTATATTATGTTTAAATATTTCAACAAGCTTCTTGTTTTGTTTGCTAATCTAGAGAGAATCATATAATGATTCATTATATAATGAAGGTGGGGTCCCATTGCTTCTCTTCAATACCACTGGCTCATGACAGGTCTTGCTTCAGACATAACCCCAGTCGCACCTCCCCTCCTATATTTTATTAAAGCAAATCCCCAAGTCATACAATTTCTTCCATAAATAGTCCAGTGAATGTCTGTAAAAGATAAGGACTCTTTTCAAAAAGCCACAATACCATTATCACACCTAAAAAAATAATTCTTTAATATCATCAAATGTTCAGTAAGTAATTTCCAGTTATCTCATAAAAACATGAATTATTTTTGTCTAGGAAAAAAAAGTTTGAAAAAAAGAAAAAAAGTCAAAGGTACAACTTCTCTGAGCATTGTTGAGTGATACTTATCTAAAGCCTTTGAAAATGTGCTTATCTTTGCCCCCGCAATCCCAACCCATGAATTTATACTAAGGGAAAAAAAAAAAAGCTAAGAGGAACATAAATATTTTTCTCTAGAGGATGCAGTGCCTGTAACAGAGAAGTTGCTTGAAAAACATTGGTTGAAGTTTAGTTACCGCACCGTCGTTTGCAGCTTTGTTTGTAAAAGGAAACACCAAGAATAACAAAAGTGTCTGACCTTAGGGTACCAACTCAGTGAAAGATGGAAAATCCATTAAATGGAATTTTAAAATCATATTCTAACAGCGCAGGTAGATACCATCCCTGCACACATGAGCATTGGACCTTAATCCTGTCTCCTCTTGAGTGTAGGTAGATTTAGATTTCTCACCCAAAAACATGGAGTGTGGAAAGAGGAATCCTGGCTGACACTCCTTACCCATTCCCAGTGGCGAGTCGTGTGGTTTCAGGTGCCCCTGATAATAGCACAATGTCGAGGACACCCTCTGGTCTAGTGCCCCCAAACCCATAATGTGGGTCTCATCATGAGAGAAACATCAGACAAACCCAGACGAGGGGCATTCTACAAAATATCTGAGCATGTTCCATGTTTCTAAAAGATACCTGAGCTGTCTTCCAAACTGTCAAAGCCATGAAAAACAAGGAAATCTTCGGAAAATTGCCAGGGGCTAGAGGAGCCTCAGACTAAATGCCATAGGGGATCCCTCATGGGATCCGGGGCTAGAAAAAAATGGCATTCATGGAAGAGCTGGTGGAATCCTCCTAAAGTCTGTGGCTTAATTTATACTGTTTAATGCGAATTTTTCAGTTTGGACACATTACCATGGTCACACAAGATGTTAGCATTCGGGGAAGGAGGGTACCAGAACGCTGTGTTCTCTTTGACGACTTTGCTCTAAATCTAAAATCATTCAAAAAATAAAAAAATTGTTTTAGGGCTGGGGAATGTAGCTTAGCAGTAGAACACTTGTCTACGATGTGCAAGGCTCTGGGCTTGATCCCACGCACTCATAAAAACAAAACCAAAAAGTATATATATTTAAAAAAATCAGGATGCAGATATTTATTAGCATAGAAATGTATTCATAATATTTTAAGGGGTCTCATGCCATATTTTGTATGGAGGTCGGTCAGTGGGTCAGAGCAGCACAGCGGTGCTTTTCCTGCCAGGGACCCTGCGCATGGCCAGACTGGAGGGTGGAGGTTTGTTCCACATCCACATGCTTGGGATCCGATACTTCTGGTGCACCTGGTCAACTGTGGGAGCTGTGTGCATTTTTGTGTGTGCGTGCATACACACTTAGGAACTAGTGATGAAGCATCTCCTTATGCTTTCATGCCTACATGTCCAGGTGGTGTCTGGCTGTCTCTGAGGGTGTCTGGATGACCGCCGTGTTCTACATCTCACCTGCATATTGGTGTGCTTCTCCGTGGGTCTGTGCCTACATCTGTGAATATGTGAGTGTGTGCATAGGTGGCATGGATGCATCCGTCCGTGGGTATCCGTGGTATAAAGTGTGTTTGTGAGAGTTGCACTATCTGGCCTCAATGCACTGTGTGTGCATCCCACGTGTGTGTGTGTGTGTGTGTGTGTGTGTGTGTGTGTGTGTGACTGTTGTATGCACAGATGTCTGTGTCCGTGGCTCCGCATTGTGTCTGGCTGGGTGTATGTGTGAGTGTGAGGCTGGGGCCCCACTTTCTCCATGCCTTGTGCCTGGTTCCAGCAAATCCCCAGAAAGAAGCACGCAGTGTCCAAGCATCTCCCCCACTCCTGACCCCACCCCACCCCCCTGCTATCTCCCAATTCCCATTCAAGGGCCTGAGAAGGGGCAGGGTGTGTCGAGGGCCCCCAGAACACCTCCTGGTGCACAAACACAGCAGCCACCAGCCTACCCTGACCTGGCTTCTGGAGGCCCTTTGCCCTTGGCCCACTGGAGGGAATGTTGATCCAGGACTCAGCCCCCGCAGCCCACCACCACTTCATCATGGCCCACAAAGACTTGCAGAGGGGCCACTTGTTTAAAGGAGATGGACACAGGCCAACCTGGGAAAGCACGGGGGGGGGGGCACGTTCATGCAGACAGTCCTCCTGGAGGGTATTATTCCAGACAGCGAGTAGAGGACTGGGGTAGGAAGGCTCAGGCCAGTGACATCATCTGAGGGGATCTGCTGAGAAGGAGCCGTTCCCGTGACAGTGCATGGACACAATATCTTTATTTTTTTTAATGTGGTGCTGAGGATCGAACCCAGTGCCTCAGGCATGCCAGGCGAGCACCCAACCACTGAGCTCCAACCCCAGCCCCAAGGAAGGACCTGGGTTTGATTGGAGAATGGACTTCCTAGTTTAAAAAAAAAAAATCTGATGTCTTAAGCCACACATTACCAGCAGCAGGGATCCCCAAAATGCCCTCCTCAGAGGGGTCAGGGAAGGTACCAGCAGGCCTTCTCACTCTGAAATCATCTTGTGTCCCGTGACAGAATGTCCGCTCCACAAGGACAGGGCTGTTGTTTATCTCGTGTCCTTCTGTCCCCTGCGTCTGAGACGGTGTCTGGCACATGCTAGAGGCTCCCATGAGGTTTGAGGAAGGAGTGGATGACCGAGGTGGGGATGGACAGGTGGCTGCCCCTGGTACCGAGCCTGCTGGGCACAGCCTTACGCACGTGCTCTCCCTCGTACCCTCCAACAGCTCTGGAAGGAGGGGCACTGAGATAAGGACCCTGAGGCTGGGACAGGTGAGGTCACTTGCCTGAGGTTGCATAGGCAGGATGTGGCAGCCTGGCTTGGAGAGGCCTGCAGGGGACTCAGGAGAAACAGAGGTCAGGCAAGGGCCAGTGGACATACTGCCTTTCTGCATGACAGCTCTCCATTCACGCACAGGCCTCTGCTCCCCTGGTGCCCCCACCTGGAGCCTCCTCACCGGCTTCAGGTACCATCACTGCTCAAGGTCACTGCTCAAGGGCATGGCACCCAGTAACCAGCCCTCCAGCCCAGAGCTACACCCTGAAAGAATGATGGACAGCTGGAAGTCATCGCCAGGTGGCCTCAACTGGGCGGGCCCAGCCCTGGGCACGCTGGTGGCTCCGCCCACCACTGGGCAGGCAGACCTGCCCTCTTGGGTGCTCCCTGGACTTACATCAGCTGGGTGGACTAGGGCCGCCTCCGGAGGAGAGGAAGAATACAGCTCATTGTTAGCAAAAGGCCGGGATTCCTTTCCAACTGGCCCCACCCAGAGGCGCCATCAGACCAGGCTGAGAGCAAGACTGGGTGAGGTGCTGGGGACAAGCTGACCCTCACTGCCCTAGGATGGTCTAACCAGCTCCAGGAATAAGGACCCAGGTATTCGTCACCATCTAATCTCGCTGCCATTCATGCATGTGATTTTTATAATGAGAAAAAACAAATGTACTATAAAAATAACTTCTCTCTCGCTTGCCCAATCCAAGGTTATTCTAAGCACTCACTCGTTGAATCCTCACAGTGACTCACCACCGCCAGGGAAGCAGTGTCACCAACCACATTGCAGAGGAGGAAACTGAGGCCCGTGCACTTGCCCACGTACACAAAGCCAACCGGTGGGGATCCACGCCCAGCACGGACGGACCCCAGTGCCCTCTTAAGCAACACACCAAGTCACATTCAGATTGGTGGTGGACACTGTCAATGCTCTGGACCCATAGGGTAGGGACGAGCAAACACGGGGCTTGGAGGTCAAGCTTCAGCTCTGTTCTACCCTTGCTTGTGACCTTGGGTGAGTCACAGTTTCCTCATCTGTAAAAAGGAGGAGTAATAATACCCACCAGAGCCGCAGTGGGCTTTTATCAAAGAGAGAGTAAGATGAAGTCCTGGATATAAACTTCAAAGTGCTGTGCGTACATGTAGGGCACCATTAACACTGAGGATCTGTTTCACATGGTGTCTGATCCAGTCTTTCCTCGCACATGAGAGGCCATATAAAAATTACCTGCCTCTCCACAGGTCTTAATCAGAATTGGCTCCCCCAAATCTGTAGTGGGCTGGGGGTGTGGTACAGAGCTAGAGTGCTTGTCTAGCATGCATGAGGCCCCAGGTTCAATCCCTAGCACCACAAACACAAAAATGTATGTGTGTGTGTATGTGCATAGATAGATATGGATACATTTATTAACCAAATGACACAGCACACTGTAGTAGCCAAAAAGCACAGATACCTTACACCTTGGAAAACTGTTTGGCAGAGTCTACTGGAGCTAAATTGAGGTACATCCAGTGATAGCCATTCCACTCCTGAACATTTCCCTAGCAGAGACAAATGCCTGTAGCCACCAAAACAGTCATTCAGGGGCTGGGGATGTGGCTCAGAGGTAGAGCTCTCGCCTAGCATGCGTGAGGCACTGGGTTCCATCCTCAGCACCACATAAATATAAAATAAAGATATTGTGTCCACTTATAACTAAAAAATAAATATTAAAAGAAAAACAGTCCTTCAAAACTGCAGCCGCTTTATGTGTAATAAGAACAGAAATAGAGGGGTGGGTGAACAAACTATACGTGATACATTCACACACACTCACCTCGGCATTGAAAAAACAATGGCCAATTAACTGCTTCAACAGGGGTGAAGCTTAGAGACCTAGTGTGGAGTGCAGGGAATCCGACATGAAAGAGAACACATGGTATCAGTCTATGGATGAGAATTTCAAGAAGAGAGATTACTCACCTGGAATCCCAGGTGTTTGAGAGGCTGAGGCAGGAGGAGAGCAAATCTGAGGCCAGGCTGAGCAATTTAGTGAGACCCCTGTTCCTACATTAAAAAAAAAAAGTAAAAAGCTGGGGATATAGCTTAGTGGTAGAGCACCCCTGGGTTCAATCCCTGATACCACAAAAACAAACTTAAAAGAATATTTCCAAAAAGAGACAAAAAGAATATCTGGGGCTAAAGGTCAGGATCGTGACCCTCTCTGGGAAGGGGATTCCGTGTGGGGAGGAGACTACTGGGATATCAGACGTGTTTTATTTCCATCTGGGTGGTAGGGGTGTGTGTGTGTGTGTGTGTGTGTTTTCAAGTTCACTGAGTTGCACCCTGCAGATTGATGCTCTTTACACAATGGAATTGTTGCATCATTGTTAAAAACAAATAAATCCAGGAAGACCAAATATGGGTTCTGGAATCCGATTGAAATCTCGATTCTGCTACTTCTGATCCTGAAGACCTTGGTTATCCTGCTTCTCTGTGCAGACAGGCATGAACTTGGAAATCACAGCACTACTAGGATGACAGTGGGATTGTCAAGAGGACCAACGGAGCATCTAGCACCTAGTGCAGTGCCGGACACACACAGGAAGTATCCGACACTTGGTAGCTCTTATCAATAATGCAGGGTTTACATCTCAAGCCATGAGAAACACTTATTCCACCAATATTTACCAAGCACTCCATATGCCAGACACTGGGATGGGCTCTGGAGATAAAGCAGACCTGGCTCCTTTGCCAGGGGGAATTGACACTTTAGCTCAGTCAACAGACGTGACTTGTCCACAGCTACGCAGCTGATAAGTGCCCCGGGTGGGACCCAAGCCAAGCTCCTCCTTGGATGGAGTGGATGCTCTTCCTTCCCTTGGTCTGTCCCCTGGGGGCATGCCAAATGTCCCTATGGACAGTTCCCTGCCTAACCAGTAGCTCCCTGTGCCTGTCACCTCCAGAGGGGCAGAGTGGAGGTCCTGGGAGTTAATATCAGGGAGGAATGTGAGTTCCGGGCCTCTCTGGGACAACAGAGGCGTGTTCTACCATGCCTTTAGGATCCGCCCCGGCTCTCACTAATGCACATTGTTTCGTTTCCCTCCCTCCCCTGTCGAATTCCTCACAGCCCACTGGTGCTTCCTGGGATGATTCCACCTGCCCCCCCCCTTTGAAACCTCACTT
This sequence comes from Spermophilus citellus, assembly GCF_964194105.1. Lineage (NCBI taxonomy): Eukaryota > Metazoa > Chordata > Mammalia > Rodentia > Sciuridae > Spermophilus > Spermophilus citellus. Next base: position 1,816,275 of record NC_138199.1, on the reverse strand, counting down.
TGCCCCCATAGCCGGTTGTATAGTCTGCTTTGAGGGGGGCACCTCAGCTCTTGATCTAGCTTGGGGAATAGCTGGACAGAAATCCTGTAATCCTGCTCTGTCTCAGGACAGTGCTGCAATTGAGCAGGGGGGTCTTGCTGTGGTCTCAGCTGTACCCTGGTTCTCCAGGATGCCCCAGGCTGCCCTTGCCAATCCTGAGTCCCTCAGGGAGCTACACCTTGGGGAGGAGGGCTAGTCAGGGGGATGAGACCTGCTCATGGTGCAGGGGGCATGGAGTCAGGAGACCCCAAGGTAAGATAATGCCACAGCCGTCTCGGCTGCCTATGTGCCACGGGCACCCCAGGTTTGCAGCTGTGCCCTCACGGGTCTCTAGCCCCTCCTAACCTGCCTCTGGACAGCAGGCTGAAGCCCTGAGCCGAGTGGCTCTCTCTGAGGTCTCCAACATTGGGCATTGAGGCTGGTGCTCTGTTCTTAGGGCCACTGAAGGTTCAAATGTTTTTTTTCTGGAGGGTTGGCACTGGGGAATCAGAGGGCACAGTGCTGAGTCTAATCAGGCATCCGGGAGGTGGGTTTCAGAGCCCCCACCCCGAGAAAAGAGGGAGAGGTTAACAGCCTGGATTAAAAAATGACCACGGATGCTCTCGAATCCCTTCTTCTTCCCCACGACCCTCCAAAGTGCCTCGATGGCCTGCATCCACACAAACAGTGACCCTGCCTCCTGATTTGGAGATGGCGTTTTTACAGAGATCCAGTTCAGGTGAGGTCTCCACGGTGGGTTCTAATTCAACAGGATGGAAGGGGTCGTTGGGACACAGAGTCACACAGAGAGGGAAGACAAGGTGAAGAGACCGGGAGACGGCCACCTACAAGGCAAGGAGAGGCCCGATCGGATCCTTCCCACGCAGGCTCAGAAAGTGCCAGCCCTGCCCACACCTCCCTGTCGGACTTCCAGCCTCCCGCCTGCAAGAGAGACAATAAGTTTCTGTTGTGGAAGCCGGCCAGTCTGTGCCACTTTGTCCGTGGTGGCCCTCACGGACAAGTATTTGAGAAACAATTCGTGTCCCAAAAGGTTCTCCGGTGAAATCATCTGCAAGCCCGTGATTTTCATCATTTAATTGTGTCACCATCACCAGGATCTACAGTTTCTTCACCCCAAAAGGAAATCCTGGGTCATTAGTGAGCCATGCCCCGCCCCCCTGTACCCCTGGTTCCTGCTGACACTCCTGGGCTCTGTGACTGCGTGGACCGGCCCTTCTTCTGGACATTTCCTACCAATGGAGTCAGACAGCATGTGGCCCTTTGTGTCTGGTTCTTTCAGTTCATGTTTCCAAGGCTGATTCACGAGGTAGCAGGTCAGGACACCATTCCTTTTACGGCTGCGTCACGGTCCCTTGTATTGATACAGCACATTTTTGATCCATTCATCAGTTGCTGCATCATGTAATTTTATTTTAAAATGAGGACTCGAAGCATGACAAATAGCCACATGTGTTGAATCTAAGCGCTGAGAACACGGATATTTGTTAAGTGGATATTTCTTTACACTTTTCTGTGTGCTTGAAATATTTCACTTTTTTTTTTTTTGTATTACTGAGGTTTATGCTTTGCCACTGAGCTACACCACCAGTCCTTTTTATATGATTTTTTTTTTTTTTTTTTTTGGAGACAGGCTTTCACTAAATTGCTGAGGGCCTCAGGAAATTGCTGAGGCTGGTCTCAAACTTGCAAAACTCCTGCCTCAGCCTCCCAAGTCACTGGGGTCACAGGCATAAGCCACCATGCATGTAGAAGTTTCTACAATGTTTAATGTTTCTTTAAAAAATATTTTTTTTCGTTGTAAATGGACCTTTATTTTGTTTATTTTTATGTGGTGCTGAGGATCGAACCCAGTGCCTCACACGTGCTAGGCGAGTGCTCTACCGCTTGAGCCACCACCCCAGCCCCAATGTTAATAAGTATATTTTTAAAATATCTATTGAAGGAGATAGAGAATGAGTCTCCAGCCATGAAAGGAAGATAATAAGTTGCTGACATACCAAAGGAAAAGATGGTCTAGTATTAAAGAAAGAAAAAGGACTTTGGAATCTCCTTTTCCAACTTCCTGTTCCCCTAGGGACTAGCGTGCGGGGACAGGGGTGCCACTTGAGTCTCAGTCTATGAGGCTGCCGTCTGTGTCTTTGCATTTTTTGGCTACCTTCCTGCCAGGGTCTGTGCTCAGGGAAGGTGTCGGGACATTTTTTTTTTCAAAGAGTAGGAAGGGACTCTCCAGGCTCCCCGGGCCCTACCTGCTCCGTGGTCACCTGCAGGACCACCCCAATCTGACTCTGGAGACCTGCTACGTGCATCCCTGAAGAGTTCACTCCCTCCTGACACCGTCATCCCTCAGCTGCCCACAGGCATCCGTGGCCTGGATCACCTCCCACGTGGGTGGCATGACCCCAGGTGAAGGGACTGTGGTGTGGTCTGACCCAGCCGCGCTGCCGATTCCTCACGGACCTGGGCCTGGCACCGGCTCTGAGCTTCACCTTGTGCTTCCTCCTCCCACAGTATCAAGAGGAGGACTATAATCACCCCTGTGGGAAGGCGGGGCTCAGAGAAGCAAAGTGCTGTCCAGAGGTCCCCCAGCCAGGACCTGAGCTCATTTGACAGGTGTTCAGACCCTCCTCATTAACTCACATCACCCAGCTGTCGACCCAAGGCCTGGGACCAGGTGGCTTGTCTTGGACAGGGACGCGTCCAAGTTCCTCTGACTGTGGAGCCCCACTTCCCTGATCCGTGAAGGCAAACCGAAGGGTACATCTGGGGTAATGCAGCTGTGGGTCTCCCCAGCCAGCTGGGCCCATTGGTCCTCTTGTTTATAGAAGCTCGTGTGTGTGTGTGTGTGTGTGTGTGTGTGTGTGTGTGGCCAGGCATCAACACAAAGGTGTCTATGTTTCCCTAAGGCCCTATGGACGTCGTCTTACTTGCAATCGAAGCAGGGAAATCTACATTTGTCACTACTTAAGAGGATGACATAACTCACAAGAAATAGCATTGTAATGGAGTTTTGGGGAGCTGTGGCTGAATGCAAATTGAGGAGGTGAGGAGGTGGAAGGGGAGTGGGCTTGCTCCGTCCTCGTCCTCCACCTCCCCCCACAAGGCCCTGCTGAGCCAAGCAACTTGTCATCCATCTGCATGGCATGGAGCGGGTGGGGTGGAAGGGGACTCCTCCAGAGAGAGGGCACAATGGTGCTTCTCAAGATGGAAATTAGGAAGGAACCAAGATGTGGGGGGTGGAGAGCAGGGCAGACCCAGTCTCCCTTCCTACAAGACGGCATTCTTTCCTCGAAACAAGGAAGGCGGTGTGGCTTCCCTGCTGTGGTCGGTGCGGTGGCATTGTTGAGATTCCAGGAAGGGTTGGCTGGCACTCCTGCCACCTGTGACCTCAGAGCAGCTGCCCCCCCCCCCCACCACCCGGCTGCACCCCTAGGGCCCTGAGCTATGTGCTGCCGCTGAGTGGGCCCCTCCCACTTCCATCTGAGACCCAAGAATGTTGTCATCTGGCCACCCACGACCTTATCAGCCTGGCCTTTCTCAGGGTGGCTGGGACAAAGGGTGTGGGCGTTCTTGGGACTCCAGGGGGTTCTGGGAATGCATCTTTGCCCCCCCAGATCACCATCTGTCGGACGGAATCCTCTTCCACCAATTTGCTGAAAGGGGACACTGAGGGCCGCAGGGGGGGAGAGACTGACTTGCCTGAAGTCGTGACTCTTTTGTTAGTGTGAATTGGACCCTTACTGGGGACCTCTTACCATTTCTGTTGTCGTCACAGACTCCCGGGACAATGGGAAGAAAGTTCTAGATCATCACTCAGATGCCCAGGCGTGGGGCATGGGGCACACAGGGTGGATTGGGGAGGCAGCGATCTGTCCAGAGTCAGAGCTCCTCAGCCCTGGCCACTGGGGCCCTGCAGCGTGCAAGATCTTCTGACTTTCCAGAGAAGGCCAAAATTCACCTTCCTGTGGGGAAACCGCGGATTTTCAAATGTGGGTGATGAATGAAAACCTTAGCAATATATATTAAATTGTATCAGCCAAGAGAAGCATATCGGTCGGCCAGGTGCAGGCTGAGGACCATCAGGTTGGGACACTGGCCTTCAACCCTGTCCCTAGGAAAGGACACACACACACCCTACCCTGAGCCTGGGAAACCCTGGTCCCTGTGGCATCGGCTTGAGGTGGGCAAGGAGTCACCGACCCAGGATTAAGCCTCTGCTCGCCCAGGCTTGCCAGAAAGAACACCCCGGATCCTCTCATTCCTGTTCAGGAACCCGGAGCAATTAAACAAGTTGTCCAGGTAGCCATCAAGGAAGTCGGGGGGAGGAGGAGGAGGAGAGGTCAGATCACGGCGGGCTGAGTGGGTGCCAACAGGAGATGGTCAGCAGAGGAAGGCTCAGTGGGTGGATCTCACACCTCCATGAGCTTGTGAATCCCTGTCATTGGTTCATGCTTAGAGTCAGAGACACTCCGAGGTAAGACGACTGCACACAGTGGTCCCTCAGTATCTATGGGGGACCTGTTCCATTATATAAAATGGCATGGTATTTTCCTATAAACCCATGTCTGTCCTCCCTTTGACTTTACGCCATCTTTACTCGGTGTGTGTGTGTGTGTGTGTGTGTGTGTGTGTGTTAGTTCCTGGGTCCTGGGGATTGAGCCCAAGGGCATTCTCCACACCAAGCACGTCCCCATTTGTATTTTGAAACAGAGTCTCACTAAATTGCCCAGGCTGGCCTCAACGTTGTGATCCTCCGGCTTCAGCCTCCCGGGTCCCCTGGGATCACAGGCCTGCAACCACCATGTCCAGCTTTTAGATCACTTTTAAAACCTACTGCCATGGAAATGCTATGCAAATCGTGGGGATACTGTATTGTTTAGGAAATAATGGCAAAAAAAGAGTTCATACATGTTCAGCACAGATGCAAAAAATTTTTTTTTCTTGGAATATTTTCATTCTGACCTTGATTGAAACCAAGGACGGAGAGAACCTGCTGATGATAAGGGAGACCTGACGGTACCTGCTGTCTGGTCACTTCCTAGCTTAATCTTGCTCCCCATCATGGCTCCTTGGTACACCCCAAACCACACTCAGGTGGTCCCTTACAGCTGCTTGGTCTCTGGCCAGCACCCGCGCCCCCCGCCCACCTCCGCCGTATCTTTCTTTACTGCTGGTCTCTTTTGGGGGTTCAAGATGCTCCTCCTTTCCTACCGTGGGCCTGTCCACACCCCCATCCAAGTTTGTTTTCTCAGGCCTCCTCTCTGATCCACCTTCTCTGCCCACCTGCTGCTCCGTCCCCGGCCTGCAGAGTTGTCTGGTCTTTCTCTTCTCGGTGCTTCGGGCCCTGGACCGCCCTTCTCCCCCTTGTTCATGTGCTCCTCACCTTCGCCCACCACCACGAGGCCAGAAGCCTCCTCAGGGACCACTGTCCACCCCGGGTCTGCACCCCAAGCCTGGCATCGGGCGTGCTCACATATTCAGCGACTCCAGATGAATTCTGGAATCCAGCTTGGATTCTTACAAGAGCCCAGGGACTCTGAGCCCCCCCCCAGAGTGGGACCTGGAGCAGATCTGGAAGGAGCCCTGTCCAGGGAAGGGGCCCTGGGTTGGAAAAACCACCCTAGGGCCCTTGTCTGACACCATCTGCCCCTGAGCGAGGATTGTGGTCCCCGTGGCTCTATACTGGCTGGACAGGTTCCACAAAAGCCAGTTTGGCAGGATTGCTATGGACAGTGCTCAGCCCTGCTGCAGAATGGGCCTGTCCTGACACCTGTGGCCTGGTTACCTGGTGCAAGGCCTGCTCTGGGCTTCTGAGGTCTAGCTGAGCCTCTCCCTAGCTCTGTCTGCAAAAAAACAAACCACACCCGAATGTCCCCCATTTATCCAACAACTCACACCAGGTATCTATTTACCAGGTGGAGAGGCTCTGCCTGGGCTGAGGGTCCCCTAGTAAGTGGGAAGAACCGGCTTCCAGCCTTTTGTGAAGGTCACCTACAAGACTAGGAGTTGACCTTGAGAGGCTGGAGCAAGGGAGTGGAAGACATACCTAGGTATCCTGGGAGGGTTCTGCTGTAGTTTCGGTTCCCCTAGAGGATCTGTGTGCAGGTGGTTTTTGGAGAGAGATTCAGAAAACAGTTCTGAGTGAGTTGGGGAGGTGAGATGGGGAAGGGGAGACAGGCTGCATCAGGGAGCAGGCCAAAGCTGGGGGCACCAGCAAGGCCTTTCGGAGGCCATTCCCCCTACCTAGAATACTCCTTGTCCAGTTGTTTGCATTTTTACCTGGTCTTCGTCAGATGATGGGCTCCCTGGATAAGGAAATAGGGGAGGCTAGAAGAAAGTGTGTGGAAGAAGAAGACCCCAACTCAGAACCTTCTCCTTAGAACCTTGACTTGGTGAGGGAGGGCAGAGACACTGAGATTCTTGAGACCTCTGAAGTCAACTTTGAGTTCAGCCAAGATGAAACAAGCGAGGAAGATATAGATTCGCACACAGGATCAAAAGAATAATAAGCAAAGGAAGAATCAGATGTTGAAAAGGACATGAGATTTAGGTAACCAAACTGGTACATTTAGCCCTCGGGAGAGATGAATTTCCTGTTTCCATTTTTAAGTCACTCCACGTCAGATTCCCATTTCCTTAATATGTAAAGAGTTCCTACAAGTCAATAAGAAATAAATGTCAACAACAACAAAAAAAATGAGGATGAATACAGAGAGAACAGTAAATTAAAAAAAATGGCTCTTACGTTTATGAAAAGATGTTTAGTCTTATTTATGATCAGAAGTAGTGCAAATCGAAACTACCATCCAAGACCATTTTTCACCTATCAGATGGGCGATGATCCAAAACTGTGATAACACTGTTTTGGTGTGGGCGTGGGAGACAAGCACGCTCAAACAAAACTGGTGGGAGTGTAAACTGGTACAGCTGCTATCAGGAATTTTTTTTTTAAATGCACATGCCTTTTCACCTAAAAACTTACTCCTAAGAATTCATCCTAAGTGAACATTGCATGTGTGCCAATGGCCCATCAGTGCAAGGATATTTATCCCAGTATGATCTTCTTATAATAGCAACAGAATGGAAAAAAATGTAAATAGCCAACCATAGAGGACCTCCCAGGTAAACAGAGCTCCTGAGACCAGTTATCTTTGCAGAGGTAAAAGGGAAGCGGCTGCTGTGAGCTTCATAATAATATATTCAATGAACAAACTCCATAGCTGTTGGGGGAAAAAAAATGAGGCAGGTTTATATTCTTCAGCCAGGAGTGATCTAAATCAACTGTTAAGCAAAAAGAGCAAGGTTGAAGGACAGAAGGTTAAATATGCGTGCATACATGTTAAAGCCTTAAGTTTCTTGTCTCTTAATTCAGACGACTCACCATTGACTTCTGTTGTCTGCTAACTGGCCTGAAGGTGCTTCAACTTCCAACTGTCCACAGAGGTGACTCTTTCCAAGGAGGATCGCCCAGCCTCCTGGAGCCCAGTTGCCCCTTTCTGTGGAGGTGAGAGTGCTGTACCTTCCCAGGGGGGCCCTTCATTGATGACGAACAGGTGAGAGAGCATGAAAATCCAGTGTTCTTAGCTCAGGCTGGGAAACCAAGATGTGACTGTTACCATAGGGTCCCCTGAAACCACTACCTCTGTAAGACTTTGCCTGGGGTCACAGCTTTGCGTGACCAAGGGACAGTGATCCCTTATTATCACTTTCCTCTAGGTACATGTCCTGGGTAGCTGCTGCCCTATAAATCAGGGTCAGCTTCTGGGAAATGGGCCCAAGATGCTTTCTCATAAGGTAGTGTAGGCAGGTGTGTGATATGACCTAGCGACTGTGCTTATTCCCATTTTACACCGAGTCTCCTAGAGACAAATAACTTTCCCTCGCTCGGTTCTAGTAAGCAAGTGGCAAGTGGTTTCGAAGCCAGATAATCTGGCTCCCGAGTCAAGCCTATTTCCACTGTTCTATGGAGAACAGCGTGGGTGGAGTGGGAAAACTCAAAGAACCAGGAAAAGCTGCATTTTAGGTAGGAAATTATTTTTTTCCCCTCAAGATTCTCTCCTTGGGGGTCTTCGCTTCATAAAACCGCACTTCCCACTCTCAGGTGCAAATCCTAGGTCTAGACGTGGGACCTCCCAGGTAAACAGAGCTCCTGAGACCAGTTATCTTTGCAGAGGTAAAAGGGAAGTGGCTGCTGTTGGTTTGGGTTCTTCCCTGCTATGGGAAACGCCTGTCCAGCTCTGCATCCCAAGCCCACTGCTGGGACGTTTGGTCTTGCAGGATCCAGATCGTCCAGAGACCTAGCGGGATTGGGTGGATGGCGGGCTCATCTGCAAACTGCACTAGAGAGACCAGACGGTGCAGTGCAGTCCTGTTCTCCTCCATTCCCCACGGGAGGTCCACCCCTGGACCTCTGAGGATGTGTCCTGATACCTTGGGCCAGGGAGTTGGCTCAAGGGAGGAAGGAGGATTCTTGGAATCCAATCCCCTACGAGGGTGGCTAGAAACAACCATACTATACAAGGAAATACGCCTGTGGATCATCTGAGGAGGGCCCACTCGGGCCACCTGAACGTGAGCCCCGCGCTCACATCATAGCCTATGACTTTCAAATGTGTCTGGCCACGGGAACCCCCCACCACCCAGGAGGAAGGCGATGGAGGGGCCTTCAGACCAGTGTCCGTGGCCTCCACTCAGGTGGCTAAGTGGATGCCTGGTGTACAGTTTTACCCAGGTGTATGACCAGGTGAACGAGGTCGAGGTCTTGGCAGCTCCAGGATTTTTAAAGGGGCCTGGATAATAACCAAGGGGTCCTGAGGCTTCAGTGCCAACAGCTTCATGGGAAATCAGCCTCTGAGCAGGATACCTGGGGGAGGATTGAAGCCCCTGCCGGGGAAGGGGCCACCATGTCTTCGATACAACCCCAGTTTTTTTTTTTTTCTTGCTTCTTGGTCTTCCCTTTCTACCTGATCATGGTGATGGATCAATCCAAGAAGCCTTCGTTCATTGGAACAGCATTCTAGAAGGTTCCGTAGCCCAAGAAACTAGGACCGGCTACATCAAGGGCCAAGGGAGAAGTCAAGGTTGTTGACTACTTTATCAATAATAAATACCGCAAGCTGCAGAAGGGCAAGGACTGTGTCTGATTCCCTTCCGCCTCCCCGACCTGGATGAGCACCTGGCATGTGACAGGCCTCCCAGAGTGTCGTCACCTCAAGGGATGGAGGAGAGGGACTGTTTGTGGAGACCTGCGTGGAAGCATCATCTTTGGTGTGGATTATCTGGTTTCGTTTTCCAATGAGCTCAACTGAACGCGTCGGTCAGCTGTCACTATGACAAACCACTTGAGAACAATCAGCTTATAAAGGAAAAAGGTTTATTCTGGCTCACGGTTTTGAGCCATTTGGCCTTTGGTGCTTTGGGCCTGGGGTGTGAGGGAGTGCATCATGGTAGGGAGGGTGCCGGGGTAGCCAAACTGCTCACCTCTGGCAGGGAAATGAAAGAGAGGAAGAGGAAGCAGCTGAGGTCCCACCGGCTCCTTCAAGGACACACCCACAATGACCAGAAGACCTCCATCTCGTCCTCACCCCCCAAGAGCACCGGGGGCCAGGGACGGAGCCTTCGCCAGGTGGACCTCTGGGGAGCACTTTTCTCAACTGCAGCGAAGGCTCAGAAAGGAGACTGCGCTTGTCCAGGGTCCCAAGGAAATGAGAGGCTGCGTGGTGACCCCGCAGGACGGTCAGACTCAGGATTTGTTTTGTAAAGACAGGAAGCAGGAGGGAGGAGGGAGTGCCCCCAAACGTGGCTCCCAGCTCCCTGCAAGCTGAGTGTGTCTGTCTGCCCGGAAAGTGACGTGGCATTCGGGGAAGGGACAGAGAGAGAGAGGAAGGAGTCATTTGTCTTCAAAGGGATGCCCGTCCTCAGTTCTTGAAGAATCTTCTGTGTTGATGTCTCTGGAGGCCGGTTCCCAACACCCCAGAGGGCAACGGCCTTCCCCAGACCCAGGGCTGTCCTCAGAGCCACCAAGAGGCCACCTGTCCATCCCCCTGCAGGTCACCAAGGCCGCCACCTTAGAGGGCCCCTGAAGTGTCCAAGCCTCAATTGGAAATAGACAATAAAGTGACTTGTGCTCTTTATAGATGCTTTAAGACCACAGAAGAAGGTCACAGAAAGATGAGAAAGACTCATCACCGAGACCCTTTCTCCCCACCATTTTTTAAATTTTTATTGAATTTTTAGTCCTAGGTGGACACAACGTCTTTATTTTGCTTTATGGGGTGCTGAGGATCGAACCCAGGGCCTCATGCATGCTGGGCACGCTCTCTGCCTCTGAGCCACAACCCCAGCCCCTCCCCACCATTTTATTTTATTTTATTTTTTAATATTTATTCTTTAGTTGGACACGATACCTTTATTTATTTATTTTTATGTGGTGCTGAGGATCGAACCCAGGGCCTCACAGGTGCGAGGCAAGCGCTCTGCCACTGAGCCACAACCCCAGCCCTATTTTGTAATTTATTTAGAGACAGGGTCTCACTGAGTTGCTTAGTGCCTCGTTTTTTGCTGAGGCTGGCTTTAAACTGAGATCCTCCTGCCTCAGCCTCCCCAGCCACTGGGATGACAGGTGTGAGCCACTGTACCTGGCTTTATCTTTTTTTTTAAAAAAATATTTTTTAGTCATCGATGGACACAGTATCTTTATTTTATTTGTTTATTTATATGTGGTGCTGAGGATCAAACCCAGCCTCTCACATGTGGGAGGCAAGGGCTCGACCACTGAGCCACAACCTCAATCCATCCATCATTTCTCTTAATGAAAAAACCCACTTCCTTTCTAAAAGGAAGTTTCCATTTTAAAAGTTTAAATCTTGAAAGTGATCAATGCATCACTGCAACCCTCATAAGTAATCATTGGTTGGGGGCATTTAATGAATGCGAAACTGAGTTTAAGAACTTGATGGGGAAAAGACCGGGAGAGGCCACTTAGAGATCATTCCTTACAAGGGAACACCTTTACCTACACAGTGGGCACCTCGGCCAAGTGGCCAAAGTCCACGTCCCCTAGGAGGGGACAAACTGAGTGTGTGGGACTCTTGATAACAGGCACAAAGGATTCAACCTCACTTCTGCGACGATCCAAAAAATGCAGAGCATGAATCTGATGGTGAAGAAATGTCAGACAAACCCAAAGGGAGAGGCGTTCCACAGGACGGCTATCTACACTGGGAAAAAACCAAGATCATGACGGACAAAGGAACGGCGAGGGATGGTTCCAGAGAGAAGAGACGTTATGCAGAGAGCACGGAGTAGAGCAAGACCAGACAGGTGGGGGCCAGAGGCCACGCAGGGACCCGGCTTGGATCAGGGACCAGAAGACAAAATTGTTATACAGGGACATTATTGGGACATCTAGCAGAGTTCACAACTGGACTGTATTCTAGACCCATTTTTGCTGTTCTGAAATCATACCGTGATTAGGAGAATGCCCTTGAACCAGAAGGTCACACGGAAGTTAATTGAGGGGAAAGGTCTGCAATTTACTCTCCAGTGGCTCAGAAAGAAATGATTTTATATGCATGTAGATCTGTCATATGATTATGTGTAATTATGACATAATCGTACATAATGTATGGCACGTAATATATTATTATTGCATGGATGATCACCAAGAGTGGGGGAGAAAAAGAAATGAGACAGGTCCCATGGGATGGTGACAGGACTTAACACAGGTACCTAGAACAGTACTTAGGGACTAAGAACAGTGCTTAGGACTAAGTACTCAGCAGATACCACTGTCATTCGGACATTAGGGAATGCCCTTGGAGCTGCTGAGATCTCTCTGGTATGTGCAGGGGTTGGTTTTTTTTTAAATGTTCTCTTCTGCAAGAATGAAAAATTCTCCCACGTGTCTGTCCTTCACTTGGATTTACCCATTTCAGACTCAGAAAGGAAGCTCGGTGACCAACAGGACCCAGGGTCACTTGCCCTAATGGGGTTGTGACGATGAATGTGGGTTTATGTTTACAGCACCCGGCAGAAGGGGCGCCCTGCACCCCTGCAGCGCCACATAGCCCTTGGGTCCTCGGATTCCAGTTCTTCTCTGTGCTGGCTGTACCCCCTTTGCATCCCCTGGGACCTGTCTCATGGGATGGCGACAGGACTTAACACAGGTACCTAGAACAGTACTTAGGACTAAGTACTCAGTAGATACTACTGTTATTCGGACATTAGCCGGAGGTGGAGCCGGTGGAGGTGAGAAGGTAAGTGACCGTCACCTCCAGCAAGGCCGACTGGGGGGAGAGCCAGGCCCCTGGTCAAGACACCAGCGCCCAGAGCACGGCGTGTACTCCCTGAGCCATGTCAGGAAAGGAACGTGTCTACCACTCGGGACATCCTCTGAGCCACAAAGATAGGCCTGGTTGGCTCCAGACCAAACTCCAAGTTCTTCCCAAGGAGGATTTTGCAACTTGCTTTGAGAAATGCCTTCCCGGGTGGCCCAGTTTCCAGTCGGGAAGGACTGTGTGTGTGAGTGTGTGTGGGGCTGGGGGTAAGAACCCGCGAGGCCATCTTTCCACCGCTGCGCCACATCCTCAGCCCTTTTGATCTTGATTTTGATTCAGGGTCTCACTTGCCTAACCTCCTCTCCTCCTGCCTCAGTTCCCCGAGTAGCTGGGATCACACAGGTGAGAGCCACCACACCTGATCAGAAAGTCCTTCTGGAGAGCTGACCGCTTCCCTTCCTGCGGACCCAGCTTCGTTCCACCCTCCTCACACCTAGGCAGGGACTGCACCCCCCAGGAGAGCCCTCTGAGGGTTTGCAGGAGGGACTCTCACCCCAGAGCCCAGGTGAGGCCCCGAGAGGGTGAGGCTGGGCTCCCTCCGCCCCAGCCCACACCCTGTTTCCATTCCTTTCCGGTGACTCAACAGGGGAGGGCCGGGTGCCCCTCACCCCGTCTTCTCTGCCTGCCCCCCGCCACCTGCAGGCCTGAATTCTGGACTCCGGGCTTTGCTCCCTCTGGTCTGTGAGGAGGAGGAGCCAGGAGCAAATGGAGCCAGCAGTAGATGTCTAAGTTGGGGTGAGTCACCCCCCCAAATTTGGGACCAGAGCAGAGTCTGCCTCTGCTGTTCCCTGCGTCACCCGCCTGCCTGCTCTTGGCATCGAGACAACCCCACCCACTGCCTCTCACCAAGCTCAGCTTCCCTGCTTCAAACGTCAACCCGCCGCGCCTCCTTAGTAGAAGCCCTTTCCATGTTTAAAAACCATGCTGGGGAGGGGGGGCGGGTGCAGCCGGGGATCTGCCTTGCACCACTTAGAGACTTAGAAGTTGGGGGCAGAGAGCATGGAAAAGGGTCAGACATTCAAGAGCAACAAAGGCCTGGCTTATACCATTCTCTACCAACTGGAGACACAAATATTCTTCCACGGTAGAACTCGACATTTGAGGTATATTCGCATCACAGAATACTATACAGCCAGGAAAAAGAGGCGACAATCCCTTCACGCCATCTCTTCCGTGGATCTCCAAGACAACGTTGGGTAAAATAATTCAGACACAGAATGGCACAATACTCCAGGACTCCCATTTACATGGAGTTAAAATACAGGCAAAACTAATCTGTGGAGGTGGAAGTCGGGGTCATGGTGGCCTCCAGGTGGAGGAGCAAGGCAGGACTGATGAGTGGGAGGAAGCCCCCTGGGAGCTTTCCACGGTGCTGAAAATGTTCTCTGTCTTCCCCTGGGGTGTGGCTACAGAGAGGTGCTCATTTAGGAAAAAAAGACATTGAGCTCTACAGCTTCCTCATTGTACTTTGTTGTAAATTTTATCTCCATTTAAAAAAAAAATAAAAGGAAAGAAGCCAGATTCTGTAGCAGGTGCCTGTAGCCCCGGGTACTTGGTAAGTGGAGGCAAAGAGGATCCCTGGAGCCCAGGAGGTCAAGGCCAGACTGGGCCACACGGCTCTTGGTCCTGGGGCTTTTCCTGGAGGCGAATGAGCAGCATGTCATCCAGCCCTCGGGTGCCTCCGGGTGCCTCCATGGACCTAGGACTGTTTGTACCAGTAAAGCCCACACCGCTGTCCGGGTGAGTCAGGAGGCCTGGGTCAGGGCCTTGGAATGCACATTCTCCACATACCCACAGGGCCTCGTGGGGGCTTGCAGGTCCAGGGACCTTGTGTCAGGACAGAAGGGAGACTGGGTCGGGCTCGACCGCAAAGGGGTGTGGGATCCCTCCAAGCTGGGGGCGGCGGGTGGGGGGAGAATCCCGGCAGATTCTCAGAGGAGGTGCCTCCGTGGATCAACAGATCTGAAGGCACCTGGTAAGTGACCAGTGGCCAGGGTTAGGGGTCGTCGCTCAGAGGTGGAGACTTAGCCTGGCCTGCCTGAGGCCCTGGGTTCGATCCTCAGCTGCTGCCTACAAATGTCCCTGCGATCCAACCTGCCAAGGGTGGAACAGTCCATCTCGGATCCAAGATGGGTTGGTCTCCTGGCTTTGGTCCCGCCCTGGGGCAGCTCATCGGGGTCAGCCACACACACACACTGACCCTGTGCGGCACTTGTCCCTTCCAGGCACCTCCCCAGGAGGCTGCTCTGAGAAATGAACCTTGAACACATGGCCCTTTGGTGTGGGGGGGTACATTTTAGATCCCGACTCTAGTAAATACTTTCTCCATAAAGGTCTAATGGCCTGGCGCTCCCCAGACTTCCCCGAGTGGCTTTTCAATCTGCTCTCTCAGGGATCGGGTCAAGGTACGGTGACCATGAGTTGAAGAGCTACTGTGTAGAGGGGCTGGGACGGTGGCTCACTGGTAGAGCACTTGCCTAGTGTGCGTGAGACGCTGTGTTCAATCTGCAGCTCATACATAGTACTAACTCGATGAAATAAAGGTCTTGGGTCCATCTGCAACTAAGAGTATATAAGAAAGAAAGAAAGAAAGAAAGAAAGAAAGAAAGAAAGAAAGAAAGAAAGAAAGAAAGAAAGAAAGAAAGAAAGAAAGGAGGGAGGGAGGGAGGGAGGGAGGGAGGGAGGGAGGGAAGGAAGGAAGGAACTGTGTAGAATGACCATAAGATCCAGCAGTTCCACTTTCCAACCTCCTCTTAGTCTTTGACAGCCCCCTACCTTTTCTTTCTTATTTTTATTATCATCCTCATTATTATTTATTTTTGGTGGGACTGCAGATTGCACCAGGGGTGCTCTACCTCTGAGCTGCACCCCCCCAGTCCTTTTTACTATTTTGAGAAAGGGTCTTGATAAATCGCGGAGGCTGGCCTCGAACCGGCGGTCCTCCTACCCCAGCCTCCCCGAGTCGCCGGGATTACACTTCGCCCAGCTCATTCCTTGCATCTCTCTAAACTCCAGCTCGTCTGTCTCCAAACTGTCCCTTTGGCCCGAGCTGCGTTCCCCACCACCTATGAGTGTGCCCCACACCTAGTAGATGCTTCCCGCAGACTCCCTCCCCCCCCCCCCATGGGCATTCACCCAGGTGGCGTGGAGACTTGAGCCAACTGGAGGGTAGAGGGGAAAATTTTTGAGGCCATTCGCTCCCTCTGCGTCCCCTGCGGCCAGCCCAGAGGCCAGGAGAGCTTTCTCCTAATAGCCTGAGGTTTATAAAGAACCACACGGTCCCCTGCGGCTGAGTCTATGCTTCTCTGGACTCCCTGGGCCCTGGTGGCTTGTGTTGAGTCTGGCCTGCAGGTGGACGTCCTGCTGCCAGGGCTCAGAAGTGAGCAGTGAATGGACCACTGGGACGCTGCCGTGGGCTGGGGTCACAGGGGGACGGACGGACATGGGGGAGTTTGGTCTGAGAGGGCAGGAAGGAGATATCAACAGGAACAGAACTGGAGGAAAGCCACAGATGATTCTGGATCTCTCTAGAATTATCTGGATAACTAACTGGACGGTACCCGGACCCTGGGATCCGGCCAGGCTGTGCCAAGAGTGCTGAAAGGCAGGTGAGCTGGTGGCTCCTAAGAAGGACCAGTGCTTAGACAGATTCATGGGCTATAACAGAACACCTGAGGCTGGATACTTTATAAAGAAAAAAAAAGATTGATTTCTTCTAGGCCCGGAGGTTGGGAAATCTAGGGTGGAGGGGCCTGCATCTTGCCGGGGGCGGGGGGGGGGGGGCTTCTTGCTTAATCATCAAAGATGGGATCCACCAAGTCTTGGAGGAAAGGAGCAGGATACAAAATGTCCAGGCACACTGCTCTGTACCCACCAGGTGGGCACCAGAATTGCCAGGGGT